>NW_012112030.1:12395214-12418288 GCF_000951035.1 Colobus angolensis palliatus
AAATAAATAAATAAATAAATAAATAAAAATTTAAAAAGTCTAATCACTGAGAATGGAAAGGCCTCAAGTTAATTTTAAGTAGCACTCTTTGTCATCTTATTTCTATAGGGACTTCGCTTGTGTCCCTATAGAAGTTATGTGTCTAACCAGGGTATTCTATGCTATACTGGAACAGACTGAACAATTTGTTCTACAACCTTTGAGTTTCAGTTGGAATAGCTCCCATTACTAACTGAATGTAGACATGATGACATTCCTTGTGTAATACCAGTAAACATCCACTTATCTTTCCCACCGTACTTGTTGTAGCTGCTTAACCTTTTCTTTTATTTTGTATTTCTATTTAAACATTCCATACCCAATAGCAAGAAGGCAAAAATGTCATGAAAGTGACAGAACATGTAAAAGTGTATTTGCAGCTTCAGATGAAGAATTACAAGGAAAACTTTTAATTTTACATTTCATCGGGGAAAAAGGTACATGATCAATTCAGATACTTATAAAAAATTAGAACAACATATTAGAAAACCTTTGTCCTTTTTGGATTTCATTCAAATTTGCCAAGACTCTTGGATATCAATACCAAAGCAGACTTTCAAAATTTCTCTACCCCAAAGCTGAACACATATCTCCAATGTATTCTCAAATGATGAAGGTTGAAAATGGGCATTGTCTTAGGCCAGGTGGCTGGGCTGATTTTCCACTGCATTGCTCTACTCCCCACTGAACACACAAATTCATATAACCTTCTTGATCTGCTTTCTCCCTCTGCCCTTCCCTTACTGCCACTTTTATGTCTTGACCATTCCGCAAGAAATGACAAATGGTTATCTTGAGGTCATTTTTGAACGAGAGCAATAACAATAATATTGATAATAAAATCCAAATTCAGAGAAGACCTGCGTTTGATTCAGAAGCTAGTGTGTTTGTGCATGGTGTTAAAGGTGTACTGAGTAGGTATTAATCTTATTTTCTCCTTTCATTTTACATGAAAGCTGTCATTATTGGGATAAGAATAAAATGAACATAAGTATGATAAATGATAAGTGCACATGGGAGTCAATATACCACTCAGAGAGAGCACTGCTAATCAACCGGTGCAGTAGGCTAATGCACCATGTGAGCAGGCATCTCAGGGAGAGTCTAAATTTGTAACTCAGGGAAGCTTGGCATTTAGCTTGAGCTGCTTTTGGCTTAAGGTGAAACAAAGGGTACAATCATGTGTGGATTACAGCAGCAAATCATGTTTCAGAAGGTGCCTTTGCAAGACCATGTAAAACACAGAACCAATTCTATATCCCTAACAAGGCCCAGCATATACATGAGTTGTTTAATGAATGTTAAATAATGTTAATAAAAATGGGTGAGAGAGTACTGTACTTATTTTTTTTAATGAACAGTGAAAAGAAAGAGTAAGAGAATCAATTAGTTCTCGGTTTGAAAGCTCTGCCTTATATATTAAAGCTGATGAACACAATTTTAAAAATGCAAGTGCTGGAGTCTCTATGCTATTGGGAATCTGTCATCTTCTAAAACATACTTTTTAAACTTGATTCTTAATTATTAATAGATTGATGATTCCCATTGCTTTTGATGATCTCAAGATCTCTTACATAGCTTCTTTGTTAACAGCAATACCATTTCTGTTTCCCTTATTCCAGTTAGCCAAGAAGCTGGGGAAGTAGCAGGTTTGTGGTTCTGTTATTTCAATGAAAATGCATTTCTTATACCCTTAAGAGAGGAGTGGAATAGATAGCAGTTGAACTGCATAGAAATATGGTTGGCTGGGCTCATGTTGGCTAAAGAGACTGTTGGAAGTAGCAATTCTATTGCTGATTCTTGGAATGATTAGTGGCTCTTAGTGACATCAGGCACCTTGGCTCTTACTTCTGGTATTTTAGAAGTGTCTCTGTTGCACTCCCTTCCCAGGCGGTTGATGAATTAGTGATTATTTACTGAGCATCTACTATGTGCCTGATTCATTGTTAGTTACCTTGAGAGCAACAAAGAAAATGATACAGTGAAATAGAAAACCCATGCTTAACTAGCAAACACTCCTTTCTGGCTGACAGTTCAGGAAAGAGTTAGAGACTGAAAAGAAAAAAAAAATATATGATCGTGACTAGAAAGAGGAAGTAGATTAGATTCCTCAGTTTCCATTTTCCTGTCTACCACCACAAGCCCCTACTCTCATATTCTTGTTCTAGACCCAATGAGGACTTGGTAATAGGTACGCAACTGCTGAAGAACAATGCAAAGAGTGGAAAGCAGAATAACCATAGGGAATGCAGCTAGAGACTAAGAATGGTGGATGTAGTGAGAGTGCAAATAAGACTTCTTACATCTTCAACATCATAAGCTAGCTGACAGACATCAAACGCTAAGCAGCAAAAATAAGAAGACAGCAGTGGTTTTGAGGTAGTTGCTAGCTTTATTTACCACCAACTAAATCAATATTGTGCTCTTTTACTTAAACTTACATTACTACAAGTATATAATCATAGTTCTTGGTCTATATGCCACTTATTCGCATCACTATTGAGCAAGAACAATATATCAGTATGGTAACATACTGCCACCCTCTCTCAGCAAGCATTCATCTTCACCGTTTACTATTTCAGGCCCTTTGTAGGTGCCGGATAAACAAAGATGACCAAGACATGTTCCCTGCCCTCAAAGAGGACAGATTATCTGGAATGTTCTTTTAAAATGTGCTGATATTGTTGCTACACCAGAGTCAAGGTCATAGTTGGTTAAATATATTGGTTAAATACAATCATTTTGTTGGTAAGCCAACAAAATTTGAACTGCTTTAGATAATAATTTTTGATAAGGTCAGACCTGAAGGAAGGATTTGAATAGATCACAGAGATAAAAAACATTCCAGATTGATGGAAATATGTAAGTAAAAAAGGATCCAGTCTTTGAAAGATAGCATGGCACCCACCTGTACTGACAGAAGTCAAGATAATTGACTGAAATAAGGTGAGAAAGAGGAGGATTTCTGCATTGCAGATAGTGTAAATAAAGTCCTTGGAAAGAGACTTGGCCCTGAAGTCAGGAGATCTGGGTTTAATTTTGTAATCTTGAGCCAATCAGTCTTAGTCTATCATCTTTTAATTCTCCTATTCATAGAAATGAGGATGAGAATACATATTTGTCTATACTGTAATTCACAATTTCACAGAATGGTTTCTAGACTGAATAAGAACCTAAAGCAAATTGCTTTGAGCTGTTGGAAGAAAGATACTATTCAAATCCAAGGAAGTATTTTAAGATCTTATATTCACTCACTTTTATATGTGGTTTTGCTAAAATACAAAGATTAGTTTGAAGTTCATCCTGCTGTTTTGGTAAAATCAGTAAAAATGTCTTCCTGATATTTTTCTGAGTGTAAGATAAAATTTATTGTTCTCAGCCAAGTAGATTATCAGCCATTTTCTTTGAATATCCGTATTTTAAAAGTAGAATCTCTTTTATTTATATATAACCTAGAAAATGACATGTGAACTTATAAAATTTCATGTAAAATGAAGCGCGTTAAATGCATGTGATAGTTTTTAGTCCTGAGTTTGTTATTCCTTTCTACGTAATACAAATAGAATCTTCCCTAACTTAAATTTTAGTAGTTTCAAAAAGAATTAATACTAGTTTCTTTCAAGCATGTATTTTAGGTTTTTTTTTTTTTTTTAAATAAAATCATTGTCTTACTTGTATACTACTCAACTGTATTTGAACAATGATGTTTGTAGAATAGGTAGATGGAAACTTTTTCATTTTCATCCTACACCTAACTAATGCTCAGCTATCAGTTGAAGTCATACTGCCTTTTAAATCTAAGGAAGATTAACTTGATTCCTTGCTTTAAGTCTTGAGATTTCAGCTCCTTCTACAGTAGGTTAGATCATGTATCATTTTGCTATTGTGTTCATTCTGTCCTTATTCTACCATATTGTCTCAGAGGTGGAAGCCATCTTGTTTACCTGCTTTTAACAGATAAATGTCTCACAAAGAACTTTTTAGTATTAGCTGAGTTTAATGATAGTTTGGGGAAATGGAATGGGTTTACAGTGCAGCGTTGTAAACATGAAAAATACATTTTAAACATCTCGGTCCTTTAAAAATGTCCATCTGTAGATATTTTTGAAAATCAGGCTCTAGCCTTTCTCTGTGTTATTTATTTATTTATTTATTTATTTATTTATTTATTTTTGAGGCAGAATCTTGCTCTGTCGCCAGGTTGGAGTGCAGTGGCGCGATCTTGGCTCAGTGCAACCTCTGCCTCTTGAGTTCAAGCGATTCTCCTGCCTCAGCCTTCCAAGTAGTTCAGACTACATGCACGTGCCACCACACCCAGCTAATTTTTGTATTTTTAGGAGAGACGGGGTTTCACCATATTGGTCAAGATGGTCTTGATCTCTTGACCTCGTGATCCGCCCGCCTCAGCTTCCCAAAGTGCTGGGATTACAGGCATGAGCTGTGTGTTTTTAGAGCCTCCCTCTCCTCTCATTCTCTTGAAAGGCAAACATAAAATGAAATTAAAATAAATTCTTCTTATTTTTATAACACAGAAAATTTGGAATCTCTCTCCATTCTTCTTGACTCATGACTTTGTAGTTATACTTTGCATCACCACTTTTCCAAATCTATGTGATTCTCTCACTGTGAAGGCTTGATGTTACTATAATTTTTTAATGTTATTAAATATTCTATGTCAAATATATTTCAGACTGATTAAACCACAAAATTACTAGAAGAAAATTTTGGTGAATTTTTTTTTAATTTCAGAAAGTGGAAGGACATTGTAAACATAAAGTAGATAATAAATTACAACATTTAAAAATTTATAGATTGGACTACATGACATTTATTTTGTCCTTACACTTCAAAAAAAGAAAATAATTAAACTTACAAGGATTTCATCCTTGAGTCTCTTAAATGTTTTTTTCAATTTATCCACATGAAATTCACATAACATAAAATCGTGTGAAATTGAACAATTCAATGGCATTTAGTACATTCACAGTGTTGTACACTGCCTCTATCTAGTTTCAAAACATTTCATTGTTCCAAAAACAAAACATATCACTAAACAGTTTCTCCCCATTGCCCCTTCCGCTAGACCCTGGCAAGCCCCAATCTGCATTCTGTCTTTACGAATTTACCCATTCTGGATATTTAATATAAATGAAATCATACAGCACGTGATGTGTCTGGTTTCTCTCACTTAGTTTGTTTTTGAGGTTCGTGTACAGTACGGTATAGGAGTATGTATCTACTATACATATTAAAGTATGTTTCTGTGCTTCATCCCTTTTTATGCTTGATAATATTCCAGTATACATATATACCACATATTTTTAATAGACTTTATCTTTTTTTTTTTGTTTTTTGAGACAGGGTCTTGCACTGTGGCCCATGCTGGGGTATGGTGACACACACATGGCTCACTGCAGGTTCAACCTTCTGGGCTCAAGCCGTCTGGCTGGGACTACAGTGCATGCCATTGTACATTATTAATTTTTAAAATTTTTTTTGTAGAGATGGGGGTGTTACTATGTTGCCTGGGCTGGTCTCAAACACCAGGCCTCAAGTGACGCTCCTGCCTTGGCCTCCCAAAGTGCTGGGGTTATAGGTGTGAGCCACTGCATCTGTATCTTTTAGAGTAGTTCTAGGTTCACAGCAAAACACAGCAAAGGGTACAGAGATTGTCCACATATACCCCACCATCTAACATTTTAAAACACCTGTAAGCCTCCACAATTATATTTAAACATCAAGAGTCAAGAAATGGATTATAAAGTAAATATAAGTTAAAACCATAACACTTCTAGAATAAAACATAGGAATAAATCTTTATAACATTGGGTTAGGCAATGATCCCTTGGATAATACACAAAAAGCACAAACCGTAAAAGAAAAAATTGATAAATTGGATTTCATTAAAATAAAAATTTGCTTTTTTTTTTTTTTTTTTTGTGAGACAGAGCCTCACCGTATCACCCAGGCTGGAGTGTAGTGGCACGATCTCGGCTCACTGCAACCTCTACCTCCTGGGTTCAAGCAATTATTCTGCCTCAGACTCCTGAGTAGCTGGGACTACAGGTGTGCACCACCATGCCCAGCTAATTTTTGTAGTTTTAGTAGAGACAGGATTTCACCATGTTAGCCAGGATGGTCTCGATCTCTTGACCTCGTGGTCTGCCCACCTCAGCCTCCCAAAGTGCTGGGATTACAGGCATGAGCCACCGCGTTTGGCCAAAAATTGGCTTTTTTAAAGACACAGTTGAGAAAATCAGAATACAAACCAGAGATAAAATATTTGCAAAACACATATCTGATGAAGGACTTGTATACAGAATGCATAAAGAATTCTTAAAAGTCAATAATAAAAGGGCTAACAAGTCAACTGAAGAAATATGTAAAAGATTTGTCAGGTAATCTAAACCTGACAAAATGTCCTTGACCTATCTGCTAGCTAAGAAAAAAAAGCCAAGGATTGGCGAATGTTTTCTGTAAGTTATCAGTTAGTAAATATTTTAGGCTTTATGGGCCACACACGGTTTCTCTAACATATTTTTGCTAGTTTGTTTGATTAAACCACCCTTTGGCTAGGCCTGGTAGCTCCCACCTATAATCCCAGTGCTTTGGGAGGCCCAGGGAGGAGGATCATTTGAGGCGAATTTGAGACCATTCTAGGCAACATAGCCAGAGCCTGTCTCTATTAAAAAAAAAAAAAAAAAAGAAGGAGAAGAAAAGAAAAAATTTAACAACACTTGAAAATGTTTAAAAAATTTTTTTTTAAATAACTCACAGGCTATACAAAAATAGGCTGTGGGCAAGATATAGTCCTAGGATTATAGGACTGATTATATTGCTGACCTGTAGCCTAGGCTTCAAGTAGAACAAAGAAAAAAACCAACCATGCCCTATCCTGGAAAAAAAAAAAAAAAAGAAAGAAAGAGAGAGAGAGAGAAAGAAAGACCTCACCAAAACAAACAGAAAAAGCCCTCACTTACTGAGAATTAATAATAACATCTCTGTCCTTAAGTGTGTTTATGTTTCCAATTTTCAGTATCTACATGGTCCATGAAATCCCAAGCCAAGATATGCAATTAAAGTAGATCTGGGTAGGTAATGCTGATAGATGCTCAGGGGAAGCAAAAAAATAATTTCTGGAAAGCGATCTCTCAAATTAGATTTAGAGGAGCAATGCATGACTCAAACTAAATATTTTAAAATGGAAAAGAAAAACCTCAAAGAATTTCTCTGTTGGAATTGTCAAATATTTAAAATGTTGAAAGAGAAAACAAAATTTAAGATATGTCTAGGATCCTCAATTGTCTTGAGGTGTTCTAAAATAAAAAAGATGTGTAAGATATAAAAAATAATAAGATGAACCAGTGTATTTGGAAAATATTCAAACAAAATTTATAATAATTAACACTACAATAACTGAAATTAGAAACAGTGGACCAGTCAAAGAGTACCTTGGACACGGCTGAAGAAATAATTAGTCATCTAGAAGGTAGATCTAAAGAACACACAAAATGTAGCACAAAGAGAAAAAGAGATTGAAAATATAAAATAATGATTATCAAATACAATGGCTGGAGTGAGATGGGCTAAAATAATTTGATCATAGTTTCAGATAGAAAAGAATACAGGGAGGTATGAGGGGGTAATATTCAAGGTGAAATACTGAGAATTTTTCAGAATTGAAGAAAGTCCCCAAGCTTCATATCCTGAATGCATAATAAATTCCTGACAGGAAAAATTGTTAAACTTAAAGTTATATGATAGGAAAATTGCAGAACACCACAGTAAAGGAGAGCTTAAAATGGACTAGAGAGAAAAGACATTTTACATAGAAAGGAATAATAAGCAGATTGACAATGTAAGCTAAGGCATCTAAAATAATAACATTCAGGTACTGAAAATATGATAGTCAACATAGAATTATATTCTAGCTAAATTTTATTTAAAATGCTGAAGGAAAATAAAGATATTTTCATGAAAACAAAAGCAAATTGCCACCAGTAGACCTCCAAACCCTGAACTTCTGGCAGGAGGAAAATTATCTCAGATGGAAGGTCAAGAGAGGCTTATAAGTAAAGATACTCAGAAATATGTGAATAAATTTAAAATAGATTTACCTGTGAGGAAAAGAAAAGGAATGTTTGATTTGAAGTGTAAAAAAGTCAAGGGCCAGGTGCAGTGGCTCATGCCTGTAATCTTAGCACTTTAGGAGGCCAAGATGGGTGGATCACAAGGGCAGGAGTTCGAGATCAGCTTGGCCAAAAGGGTGAAACGCTGTCTCTACTAAAAATACAAAAATTAGCCAGGCGCGTTTATGGGCGCCTGTCATCCTAGGTACTCGGGAGGCTGAGGCAGGAGAATTGCTTTAACCCGGGAGGCGGAGATTGCAGTGAGCCAAGATCACGCCACTGCACTCTAGCCTGGGTTACAGAGCAAGACTTTGTCTTGAAGAAAAAAAACCAAAAAACAAAGAGCGAGAACATGTAAAAATGCAAAGAAGATGATTGTTCTAGAGAAAGATATGTTCTGGAGAAGGGAAAAGATAATTGCTGAGATATGCAAAGGATTAGACTATCATGTCAGATACACGTAAATCAGAGACCTTACTCAGTGTCAAGCTTGACTAATCATTTCAACGATACAGCAATCAGGAGTCCTAGGCAGAGTAGTTTCAAGGTCTTGAACCACCAGTGCAGCTCCTTTATTGCAACTTCATGATGTGTGCTCTGGCTCAAATAATTCATGAGGTCTCCAAGTAAGAGTAATGTAGGCAAGAATGTTACTTTTGGAAGGGACCCAGTCTGTCATAAAAATAACTTTATTTTATTTTTTACATAGCTTATTTAACATTTAAATGCCTTGTATGCCCATAGATTCCGGGTTTGTTTCCCGTAAGCAGGCACAGTCTGCTAAAATCATTCATTCTACAGATAAGGACTACGGCTAGCAAAGCATTAGTGTGTCAATATCATATTTATTAAGAGATTTTTTCACATTGCCTTATTGTTTCTTGGGGATGACCCTTACTCCTCAAAAGGGGAATAAATAGGTCCTGATGTGCCTCTTAATAATTTTCTTCCCGATTATTAACTTTAGACATTAAGTTAAATATGTATGATAAAATCATAATGTTAACTCTAAAAACATATACATTAATGAAACATGCAACTTCCAATCAGTGGTGTGAAAATACTTGGAATCAAATGTAATAACCCTTGTTTAATCCAATGGCAAAGCAAGCAAGGCAAATAGAGTGTAAAATAAGACATTAGAAATGATTTCAAATATGTTAACAACCATATTCTAACCAAAAGAAAGTTGACATAGATATATATCACACAAAATAGAAATGAAGGCAAAACATATTATTAGAGACTCTAAAAATCAACCTTATTGATAAAAGGTTTCTCTTTACCAGTTTCAGTTCACTGGTAATATAGAACCATTTTAAACAAATATGTACCAATAACATAACCTTAAGACATACAAAGCAAAAATGGATGACTAAAAAGTAGATATTATCAATTCCATTATCATAATGGGAGATGTTAATACATTTCTCTCATAAAAATTAATAAGAATATGGAAGATTTGGGTGCTATAATATTCCTGCTGGATCCAATGGACATTTCTAGAAACTTGTACACCCAAATTTGATTACACATAATATACATAGTGCCTTCTTGAGAACACACAAAATATTTACAAAAACTGGCCATATTCTAGGCATAAAACAAATATAAACATATTTCAAAAAAGTAATATCATATTGCACATACTCTCTGACTACAGTGGGACCAAATTAGAGACCAATAACAGAAAGACAACTGCATATGCCCCCATATCTGCAATTAAAAATATCCTCAAAGCAAAAATAACCCTTGCCAGACTCCCTTGCAGCTAGTCCTCTGGATGGGTTTAGTTTGCAATGATCGTAAGCACTCTTCAGAGTCTGAAATTTGGAACTGAGCTGGAGAAAGAGGTAGAGCAAGGGGCAGCTGTTTTGTTGGTGTGAATTGTAGCAGAAATAACATGGTTTAGGAGCTAACATCTATAGCTAGGATTTACTAACATGATTGGTGAAGTTCTGATTGCCCCAGGAACAGAAGATTCATTGGAGTACAGTTTTGCTTGGAGGGCTTTGGAAATTTTCCCAGAGGCATGATAAAGAATCTGTTTTTTTGTTTGTTTGTGTATTTTTTAATTTTCTGTTTTAGTCCATTCTCACACTGCTCTAAATAAATACCTGAAACTAAGTAAATGGGTACTTTGTAAATAAAAGGGGTTTAATTGGTTCACAGTTCTACAGGCTATACAGGAAGCACAACTAGGGAGGTCTCAGGAAACTTACAATCATAGCGGAAGGTAAGGGGGAAGCAAGTATGTCTCATATGGCTGGAGCAGGAGGAAGAGAGCAAAGCGGCAGTTGCTACACATTTTTAAACAACCAGATCTCATGAGAGCTTACTCAGTGTCATGAGAAGTGTCATGAGAACAGCAAGGGGGAAACTGTCCCCATGATTCAATCACCTCCCACCAGGCCTGTCCTCCACCACTGGGGATTACAATGTGACATGAGATTTGAGTGGTGACATAAATACAAACCATGTCACTTCCCAGTGATTTTGTAAGATATGTTGCATGTTATAAATTTTTAAATTCTCTTGCACTTAGATGAGTAAAAGTAGATTGTACCTAAACCCTGATCAATATGCCCACTATATTCATTTATTCATCTCTCACTTACTTTTCAATCCACTCCAACCTGACCTTGCCCATCATTACACCAAAATTGTTCTTGCTACAGTTAACAATATTCTGTGTAGAACTCAATCCCATAGTTGTTTTCAAACATTATTGTATTCCCTCAGTTACAATTTACTCTGTTGACCACCTTCCCCCTCTTAAAACCCTATCTGCTCTTGGATTCTGTGAATGCACATTCTATGGATATTGTTCTTGCCTTGTACCTCCTTGACAGCTTCTTAGTCTTTTGCAGGTTCATCATCTTCTACTTGGCCATCAAATGCTCGTCTCAAGGTTTAGTCCTAGGCTATCTTGTAGGCTCACTTAAGAAGTGTAACATTCAGTGTAATAGCCACCAGCTGTGGATATTTATGTTTAAATTAATTAAAATTACATACAATTTAAAATTCAGTTCCTCTGCTTGAGCTAGTCACTTTATTCAAGTACTCACCCATTACACATAGCTCAGTAATAATTAATACAAATATGAAAGATTTGACCATATTGGAGTATGAACTATGTTTTAATCCATTTTGGATTCATTACCGAATTTGAGGATTATCATCTTTCAAAATATCCATAAAATCCTCAGACATTATGTATTCAAATATTATCTTTTACCATTCTCACTATTGTTTCCTTCTGGAACTCCAATAATTAATTTACCTACCCACATATCTACAGGCAAACAATTTATGGACAAAAGACAACATTTAAATGTACATTAGAATATTATTAGAACCAAATGATAAAAATAAACCCAAAATGCATGTCATGGAACAAAGCTACATGTTTTGAGGGAGATCTGTAGTCCCAAGTACTTACATCAGTAAAGAGGAAAACCTAAAAATTTTTGTGCTAAGCATTCAATTCAAGAATGTATTAAAAGCAACATCAAAATAAATTCGAAGAAAGTAGAAAAACAGAAATAACAAAGTAAAAGCAAAAATCTCCTTCTTGTTTAATTTTCTCTTTTGCTAGCTCCATTCCAACCACACAAGGGGCCTCGATGACCTTTGAACGTGCCAAGCATTGCCCTTGCCTTGCCAGATGCTGATGTCTCTGCTTCTAATGCTTTCCCTCCTGAAACTCACATGACTTGCTCCCCACTCTTATTCAGGCCTTTGCCCAAATGGGACCTCGCTGAAGCCTTTCCTGACCCTCTGATACAAAATTACATTCCTATTCCCACACTTCATAACTACTCTACCTTCACAGAGTTTTTCCACTGGATAGATCACATTTAACACAGAACATAGTCTTAACACAATTATTTGTATGTCTCTTTACATTCAATTTAAGTTTCATCAGATAAGGTAGCTTTAAACTTTTTGCCTGTAGCACCTAGAAGAATGTTCAGCTATTAATTGAAAATCAATGACTATTTGTTAGATAACTAACACTGATGAGTATAAAAACAAAGAATAGTAATAAAAAAATAAAGTTAAAAATGCTTCTTTGAAAAATGTATAAAATAATTGGCAAATTTATTTTTTAAGTAAGATTTTAAAAGTAATTCGGATAGTAAGTGCTGTTTTATCTCAATATATTTAATAAACTAGATGAAATAAATACATTTATTACAGAATGCTATTTAGAAAAAGAAAATGACTTAAGAAGAACTAGAAAATCCAAGAGATAAGTGTCAATTTGTCCACGACTGAATTCCTACAGGGTGGCTTTCCTGGAAAAGAAGTTGGGCTTATGAAGAATTCTGTGAAAACTGGCCAGAGCCTAGTGCTTAATATGATCAATCCTGGAAGAAGGCTCACAGAGTAGATCAAGCTACTAACCAATCATGTCATGTAGCTGAATTACATGTTTTCATTTTACAAGTTTCAAATTACAAATTTTGGGACTTCAGCAGGAAAATGACTGGTGCTCCCTAATTCTTAAAAGCTAAGATGGTCAAAAAACAGTGGGTACAGGGTTCTACTTGATTGTACTGTTGTAATCGCAGGACTTGCCTTGAAGTTCTTGATCACATCAGAGTGCTCTTCCAGGCCACGACTGCTTAAGAGCCTGCCATATGCCATCCCTGATTTCACCAGAGAAGAACCTAATCATGCAGGTTAAAAATCCTGCAGCTCAATGGCCAGAATTTCTCCTATGGGAATCTGATGCTCAGCCTTGCAAGCTCCTGTGAGCTGCTCTAGAGTCCATTAGGCAATGGTGGAACTTCAGGCCACGTACTGCTCCTGCCTCTGTTGTCTCTCAAAAAAATCTTTTCCAGAATAACTGTTGTGTGTCCTCTCTAGACGTTCACATTCCATTGGGCAAGTAAACCCCAAAGAGATTTTCAATAAAAGAAATCACATCAGTTGTTGCAAAACAAACAAACAAACAAACAAACCTAGAAAACTTTACAGTTGAATTCTACAAAATATTCTGGGAACAAATAATTTTTTCAACCTTACGTAAATTCTTTCAGAGATGAGAAAAAGAAGAAAGACTTTCCAATTAACTTTTTTAACAGATTAGCATATTTTGATATCAAAACTGTATAGGAGCGATACAGGCCAGAATGGCCAATATCACTAGTGCACATAGATGTTTAAGTGGTAAAGAAATAGAGAGGGAGATAAAGCGGAGGCAAGAGGAAGAAACGGGTAAGGACACTAATATCGTCTTAATATATTAATAGTAGGAACACTACCAGAGAAATAATATCTATATCTTCTAGATCAAGAGATAGAGACTTTTTTTTAAGAGACAGGGTCTTGCACTGTTGCTCAGGCTGGAGTGCAGTGCCTTGATCATAGCTCACTGCAGCCTCAGACTCCTGGGCTTAAGAGATCCTCCCACCTCAGCCTCCTGGTAACTGGGACTACAGGTGTGCACAATCACACCCGGATAATTTTTTAATGTTCTTTTGTTTCGCAGAGATGGGTCTCACTATGTTGCCCAGGCTTGTGGGCTTAAGTGTATTATTTACAGTTACAAAAGGAATGATAAAAGCATTTAAACAATAATTTAAAAACTGGCTGGTGAATAGGCTAAAGAATGGTGAAAAACTTGAATTATGTACCCATCTGTAGTATAAGAAAGCTGAAATATATGTTTTATTGCTAATGGATTAAAAAATAAAGAATTGATCAAGTTATTTAGAGATATTGCAGTAACCATTAGAAAAATTAAATATTAAATGTTAAAACATGGTTTCCTCTGGAGAGAGGATCTAAGAGAATGTGAAGTTGAAGTAGGACAGTATTGCTTTTCTTTGTAAATCTTTCTGAACAATTTAATTTCTAACCAATACACTGCTTTGATGAAAAAATAAAATTTGATTAATCCAAGCCTCCTTTTAAATTGAGTTAATAGCTTCACACTACTTGAGTAGTGATAGATATTTAGAGCATGTAAGACCCTTCGGAATGGGGCCTCAGTCCACCCTCCCTCCTCTCTCTCCACTCTCTGCACTAGACACAGTGATCTTCCATTTCCTCAGTGTCATACTCTCTGGCACCCCAAAGTCTTGATATCTTGATGTTCTCTCTGTCCAAGATATTTTTCCTCCTCCCCCATTGCCTTAGTCCATGGAACTCAGGTAGTTTACAAATCTCAGATCAAAATCACCTATTCTGAGAAGTCTTTCTTGTCTACCTTCCTCCCTAGTCTGCCAAGTTTCTTTTTCATATACTTCCCTAGAATGATATTCTATGGCACGTTTTTATTTTGAAATTACAAGTGATTAATGTAATTAATACATATTATTTTAATGTACATATTAATATGTAATTTCAAAATAAAATAAAATTATATGATTAATTTTGGTCTCCTTGATTAGATACTAATGGCCATAAGGTCATGAGTGTGCGTCTTTTTCATCACTATTTCTCCACTGCTTATATGGACACAAAACAGGTGGACCAGTCATAGTGGTACACACCTGTAGTCCCAGCTGCTCCAGAGGCTGAGGCAGCAGAATTGTTTGAGGCCAGAAGTTTGAGATCAGCCTGGGCAATATGGTGAGACCCCATCTCTACAAAAATTTTTAAAAATATTATCTATGAGTGGTGGCACATGACTGTAGTCCCAGCTACTCAGAAGGCTGAGGTGGGAGGATCCTGTGAGCCCAGGAGTTTGAGGGTGCAGTGAGCTACGATCACGTCACTGCACTCCAGCCTGGGTGACAGAGCAAGATCACCATCTCAAAATCAATCAATCAATCAATCAATAGGTAAAATTTCTTGAACAAATAAATGAGTCATTGATTGAATAATGAATGATGAGGAAACCATTTTGGGCCATTATAAATAAATGACAGTTTCCAATTAATTTTTTCCTTTCATCTTAAGATGGTACAAGAGTTTATGATTTCTGTTGGAAGATCTCTAGTTCATGTTTGTTTTTGTTGAAGTTCAGCAAGTTGGACTTGGTTTTTGAGTTATTCTTAGTGGTATATAGCGTTAACATTGCCTTCACACTCCCAGAGGGAACCCTCATGATTGATAGCACACAGAGCTCATAATGGGATATCTGGGTTGCCTGTGTTCCCTTGTTTACAATCCAGGGCAACAGCTGGTCAGCCTTCCAAAGTATTCATCACTGTTTTGGATTTCCACAATGGCAAGTTCTTCAGGGGCAGAAACTTTTTTCTCCTTATTTCCGTTATTCATTACAAGGATTTATTTGAATTGCTTTGCATCATTTAATGCTTACAACAATGTTGTTATGGATGAAGTGTCTAATATTTAGAGATTAAATGTCTTGTTGAACATCATATAGTTAGTAGAGGTACAGCAGGCAGAGACACTTTTTCAGACTCTTTGTAAAGTGCTCTTTATGTCTCTTCTTTCCTCTCTTGTTAAAGAATCACCAACTATGCTAGAATTGAATTGTTACGCCCAATTATTTTCTATCTTTATGAAAGAGACTTCTACATTTTCACCTGTTATCATGCAATTCCATCGTCTCCCTGAGGGAAGAACATACTTTCCGACTTGGATATGTGAGTTACTTTGGTCAAAAAAAATGTGACGGGGAGTGACATATGCTATGTCTACATAAAAACTTTAGGCTGGGCATGGTGGCTCATGTGTATAATCCCAGCACTTTGGGAGGCCTAGGTGGGAAAATCGTTTGAGCTGAAGAGTTCAAGACCAGCCCGGGCAATGCCATAGACCCTATCTCTACAAAAGAGAAAAACAAAAAGTAGCTGGGCATGATAGCATGCGCCTGTAGTCCTAGCTACTCAGGAGGCGGAGATGGCAGGATCACTTGAGCCCAGGAGGTTGAGACTGCAGTGAACTAAAATGATGCCCCTGCACTCCAGCCTGGGCAACAGAGAGAGACCCTGTCTCAAAAAATAAAAGCAAACAAAATGTAAGATCCATTGGTTGTAGCCATTGCTCTTTTCTTTCTACCATGAGAACAGCATGTTTCATATATGGGCTACTCTTTCAACCTAGATCCCAGAATGAGGAAGAAATGCAATAGAGCTAAGACAAAGCTGACCTATAACTGACATGTAATATGAACAAGAAATAAACATTTGTATTTCTAAGCTACTAATATTTGCAGATTGTTTTTTTGCAAAGCATAACTCAGCAAATGCTGACTGCTATACTAACTTAGCAATTACTGTATGCTTGGCAGAATATAAATATTTATTCTATACTGTATGTCAAGTACTATACGCTTGGCAGAATAGTAAGCATTTTGCATGTAATGATATCATTTGGTCTTTATACAAACTTATGATGCTAGTATAACTATCCTATCTTCCATATAAAGAAAGCAAAGCTTAGGAAGGTCATGTAAAGAATGGTAGATTCAGGATTGAAAATCAAGCTGTATGACACCTGAGCATGGTTAATTAACTCCTTCATCAAAATCCCTCCATCCATCCCGGGACACATGAGACCCAATACTTTAATGGACTAAACTTCAAGTTTTTAAAGACTTTGAAACATAAAATGACATGATTTATTAAGTACTTTCAAGATCTGAATTACTCAAATGGGTAGAATTAGCACAATAGGAGATGTGTCCATTTATTGCTTCTAGGCTCAAGAAACCAAGTCATGCGGAGAATCTTACTCTCTGACCTATGCATTGGGGAACCTATTCGGTAACATAAGATTTAATCAGATTCTCTCTATATAATTATTTATATGTTTTGCTTTTAGCTTCTATGTTTATGGTTCAAGCTCAGCTAGGGGTATAATTATTTTAAAAGGCAGCAGAAAGAAAAATCACCTAACGTTAAGTAGATCTGATGTATGGTCATCCTTTCAAAACCAACGAGATATTTAATATTTGACATATCACCCTGATCCCAATTACCTTATGTGTAAAATGGAGCTGAAAATACTTCACAGCTTATTGACTGGGAGCTGAAAATAAATGATCTCTGCAGGAATTATATAACTCTGAGCATGATGATTAATTGTTCTATGTTAGGCCACAACCTAATGGCTGAGACATAGAAAAAGAATGGTATAGTGGAACAAGAAATGGTTTGGAATGCAAGACCTGTATTCTGCTTCTGCTTCTGCTGCCAGTTTCTTTTATGATTCTCAGCAAATCATTCATGTTGTCCGGACTTTGTTTGACCATTTTATTGTCCATTTTCCTCTCTTAAATAATGAGAGGATAGGAGAATATGTTCTCTTTTGCCTGTTAGCTTGAAAAGGCACTGATTTTAAACTGTATAAATGTAAGTACTTTACATTTAGTGTTTCAAATGGAACTATAGGATGAGCTTACTACAACATACACCATGTCATCAAGTTCAAGGTGATGTGAACATTTCTTATAGATAGAATTATATTTAGCTATATTCGTTCTAATGAATGTTTCTCTTTTTTTTCTTGCACACTTGTATTTAATACAGATTCTTTCATGAAATAAGTGATCAGTAACTTTTTCTTTTTGATGATGACCTTTTTCCAATTTCTAATATTTTGAAAGCTGGTGTTTTGGTAGCCATTTTCTGTAAGGCCACATTAGTCTATGAAGCAAAGTTTCATTTTAGAATATAAAGGTAGCACCAACTGCCCTTCATCTACATTGATGGCTTTCTATATTGTTAGATTGGTTCAATTCTCTTATTCTCATTATTTAAAGTACATAGTTATATGGACTATACTTGATAAAGGTATGTATGAAAAGTATAAGTATGTATGCCAGTGTGATTTTAAATGTCATCCTTCAATGCTCATATGAAAAAAGTGGAATGGTATGTGAGATGGTAGATTCAAATTAGATTTCTCACCTAACATTTTTAATATTTGGTTTCTTATTAAGCAGATAAAATAGGTGATAATGTATTAAAATCTTGCACCTGAAAAACAGTCATTCTGTGAATGGCTGACGGCACTTTAGGGTAGCATTAAAGTCACCATGTTTTCCTGTATCCGGGGAGCACTGTCACAGTACTTGATTACTTCACCTAACAGGCTCTCAGAAAGATGGACCCCGATGTGGCAGCTTGTAGCTATACATTAGCGCGGTTTGTGTTACAGTCAATTGCCGTCTGACCTCTCCTCCCAGCAGAGGCAGTGTAGCGCCATCTGTACATCTTTTAGTCACATTAAATCATGTCATTGAAAGGGCTTCTGAATGTGAACAAGTTTACCTTATGCTTAGGAGAGAAATTAGTCAAACTGCTGAACTGCAAGTCCATGTTCATGCGCACTCACCAATTTTCATATTGTTTTGCTCTTTTCTGGAGTGATAATAATACTGTCAGAGACTGCTATCTGTTCAAAATTGGCTACGGTCATAGCTAGAATATCACTAAAGATTTTTTTAAAAAGGTCATTAAGGTAATTTGAACTGTATATGTCAACTAAGTCCCAAGATTGGAGTCTGAACTACATTCCCAATTGGAACATGGATTTTTCAGACACAGTTTGGCCCAGGGGCTTCCATGCCAATGTATATTTACATGAAAGACTGAGGAATTTCATAAGACACAAGCTACTCTAAAAGAGATAATTGAAATGACCAGGTCTATTGAAGGAACACCTTCTGGGCCCATGGGCATGGATATGGCCTAGGTCTGCACAATCAAAATATGTCATTACCCTAGGCACAGTAATTTTCTCCCCCGAGGAATGCACATGTGAGTAGGCTAAGGCCAATCAGAACTCTCCCTAGGATTTTCTTTGCAGAGAACAGGATAAGATTGTCTCTTTGAAATGAACTTGCTAAACTTGAAGAACATGATTATGGTTGTGCCAGTGACTATCTTAATGGAACAGAGAGTAAATCTGCTTTATAACTGGGAAGACAAAGTCCTCATTACAGTACTTAAGCTTATTTCTTTATGCCAGCCAGACTGGAGCAAAAGTAGGATTTCTGGCCCTTTGGACTTCAAAATTGCATAAGTCTTTTTTGTTTGTTTTTTACTTGCTTGTTCAAGTCGATGTTTCTCAAAGTGTGAGCTCTGTAGCAGCAGCACTAACATGAGCTGAGAACTGGTTAGAAATGCTCATTCTAGGGCCCTATCCCGTACTTTCTAAATCAGAACCTCTGGGAACAGGGAAGAAGTATAACAGACTCTCCAAGTAATTCTGATGCATTAAAGGTTGAAAAATACTGGTTTAAGTTATTTTCATTCAAGTTTCTAGCCATCTTCAATTGGCCAAGTCCTGATATAGCAGTGACAAATAAGAACTTTCCTAACAGTGCTAATAGTAATCAGAGAAGTATTTTGGTTAAAAAATGTTCTTACTTCGCCATTTCAGAGACCTAGATTTGAATAAGGAGACTCTCTCGGGAGACTTCTGGAGTATCTGTTCTTAGTTTAGCCCCATAGCAACGTAGCCTCAAGTGGAGTCACAGACCACTGGGAGATAAACGTCGAAGAATCTGTTCCATCTAGGACTTCAAATTATTTGAATTTTAAAATTGGGGAGATATGGATAGGAATCTTCTCTGCAACTTTATGTCAGCTTGAACACATTCTATTTAAAAGAGCTGCTTAATTTTAATTTCAATATCTGCGTTTAGAGGAGAACCTTTATATTGTCTCAAGGGGGAGATTTAGTCCCTCAATCTAAATATCTCTGCCTTTGATCCAAATCAGTCCAATTTACTTTAACATAAGAGGGTGCCTTTTTCCAGCTGGCTTAATGCTGGATACTGTGTCATCAAGGTAAAAGTAGAGTCAGAAATCTCTTGTGAGCTAATGGCATAATAGCAATATGTTCCCTGATTAATAATTAAAATATAAAGTGTATGCTTCTAAGAAGTATTGCATCCTTGATCAAAAAAATTTAACAAAAACCACTGTCCTTCACATGCTTATGAATGCAGAATATACCATGTGGAAAGCACTGTGTTTCCTTTAGTGTTATTTTAAAATATTTAGACATCTCTGTGATGCATGTTGATGATTTGGCATATTTAATTCCCATGATACCTTCTTTCAGGACGATTTATGCTTTGGAACATATGTAAGATCTGAAAAATTATTGCCTTAATTGCAAAAATAGTGTCTTTTTGTACACTTTGTGTATTTCGTAAGTTTGAGTATGACTACCAGTAATTACTTATTAATTGTAAGACCTGGACTAACAAACAGAAATACGTTAATCTCTAAAATTCTTTGCAAGGATATTGACAAAATTGACAAAATGTTTAATTAACATTTAGTTATAATTAGAGGTTATATTATGTAAAGTTGCCTTTTGCAAGCTATGATTGTCTCTACAGTTCAGAGGCCTTGCATGAATGGGACCTGTATGACTATTAATGGAAGCAAGTTTCCTGTTGGAAGTATGTGTTAGTATTTTGCATAGAGGCTTCTTTTCCAAGACCCAAGTAGTCTCAAAAATTCCATGGGTACATATCAGCATTTTAAAGAAAACTATTTCTGATTTTTAGGGCAAACGTGAAAATCATCATTAAAACAGAAAGCCAGATTGTTCTCAGTCCTTAGTAATAGTCTCTTAAACCACTGAAACAGAATTCAGCCAATTCATGGAAAATTCTTGTATCAATTTTTACTGTATATATGTTTATTGCCTTTTTAAAACCAGTGTAATAGCAACAAACAGGCATAAACTTGAGGTCAAACAAACATTTGTTAAAATTCTGATTGTACCAAATACGTAACAGCTGTATGGAATTAGGCAATATACTTTTGTGAAGCTTTGTTTCTTTAATATAAAATGAAGATAATTAATACCAATATTCCTAACGCCATGTCCTATAACGTCCAGGATAACAAACCTTCCCACTCATCTTTTGAAATGTGGCAACATGGATACAACTGGAAGCCATTATCTTAAAGCCAATTAATGCAGGACCAGAAAACCAAATGCTGTGTTTTCTCACTTATAAGTGGGAGCTAAACATTGGGTCCTCAAGGACACAAAGGTGGCAACAGTGGAAACTGGGGACAAATAGAAGGGGAGGTAGGTGAAGAGAGTTGAAAAATGAACTATTGAGTACTATGCTGAGTACTCAAATGACGGGATTATTCCTACCCCAAACATCAGTATCGCACAATATACCCAGGAAACAAACCTGCACATGTACCCTCTGCATCAAAAATAGACGTTGAAGAAAAGAATAGAATTCAAAGAAATAATTACCAATAAAATAAAATGCAAAGTGATTTGGAATTTTGATACTCATGGTATATATAAGTCTATAAGCGTGATTACCAACAATGCATTTTCAGTGTAAGAGGATAAATTTTCCAAGCAGAAAATGGCCATTTTTCAGTCAAGGATCTAGTAAGTGTGCTCACTTTTTCATCCCTTAGGGTCACTTTTTTTTTTTCCAGAAAACTTCCCCTGATTCTACTAGTCTGGACTATGTGATTTACCTTCGTGCTTCCCCAAAACTGTATTCATTCGGCTATCAACAGCTTTTAGAATATACTGACTTCTGTCTCTCCTATCCATTATAATGCATGCTCCCTGAATACTGAATTGATATATCATTTGCTTTGAAATTTCACCATCTACTTCAAGGTAAAGCATTTGTCACAATCAGTAAGAGTTGTTGATTAATTATAGTCCCCTTTTCTTTATATACTGTTTATGTATTTATATGACAAAAATATGAAATTAGAAAACTGGATAAAATATAACGTTGCAGGGATATGGATGTATAGCAAGTCTCCTGTGCTGCAGGTGCATGTGGATTGGTGCAACCGTTCTGGAAAGCTGTCCATCATACTTAGCCAAATCAAATATATACTCACCTACAGTCCAGCAATTCTACTCCTAGGCATGTACCATAGAGAAATTCTCAGAGAGGTGTGTAAGGGGATTTGTTAAATGATGCTAATGTTAGTGTTATTTCTGGTGGCAGAGAATTGGAGGCAATCAAAGTGTCTAACTAGGGGAGTGGACAGATCTAGTGTGGTTGACAGCATGTATTACACACTGTACTCTGCAGCATTCAGTAATAATGGAACCAGATAGGTGAATATCCAGAAACGTGTGAATCTTTAAAATATAATGCTGAGTGCAAAGATAAGAACAGTGAACTATAACCCAATGCCATTTAAAATTTATGCACACAAAACAGCAACACACATTTTAATTTTTTGAAATAATGTAAACTTTTATTTTAGAATCAGGGACATTTTGTTACCTGAACTTTTGTATGTTGCATGATGCTGAGGTTTGGGGTACAACTGATCCTGTCACCCGCGAAGTGAGCATAGTATCCAGTAGTTAGTTTTTCAACCTTGGACTCCTTCTCTCCCTCTCTCTCCTAGTAGTGCCCCATGTCTATTGTCATCTTTATGTCCACGAATACCTAATGTTTAGCTCCCACTTATAAGTGAGAACATGCGGTATTTGGTTTTCTGTTCTAAAGCAAATATTTTCAGAAACACCTAAGAGCAAAATAATGTATGTCAAATGCATTGGAATGGTTGCTTTGGTAGGAGAATGAAAATGATAATGCTGAATGCCTATAAAAGGAAAAAAAAAATAGAAAAGAAAATGTATGGAAGTTAAAAGAGACACAAACAAGAAGTCCTATAAGACCTTTTACAAAATCTGTATAATGGAAAAAGCACTGACAAACCACAAAGATTTCTAAAGCTTAGCAGCTATTAATTGGCACTGCTAAAAGAGGAAGAAGTTATAGATTATAGAAAGGGAATAACTTAGATGCTCTTATATAAGAATAAGCTTTGTCTTCTTAGAAAAGAAAGAAATATTTAATCCTATACCAGAAGGGGAAAGATGAGAACCACTGAACCTGCATCCTTTGCTGTTGGAATCAAATATTTGGCATTTTAGGAAATTTCTTCTCAAGAGCTAGTCTTGAAATCAGATCCCACTGTTCACAGGCTTTTCCTTTTTTTTTT
>NW_012112030.1:12419208-12424115 GCF_000951035.1 Colobus angolensis palliatus
GTAGGTTGCCTGTTCACTCTGATGGTAGTTTCTTTTGCTGTGCAGAAGCTCTTTAGTTTAATTAGATCCCATTTGTCAATTTTGGCTTTTACTACCGTTGCTTTTGGTGTTTTAGACATGAAGTCCTTGCCCATGCCTATGTCCTGAATAGTACTACCTAGATTTTCATGGTATTAGGTCTAACATTTAAGTCTCTAATCCATCTTGAATTAATCTTCGTATAAGGAGTAAGGAAAAAAATAAGAAACAGAAATTGATAGGCATCGAGAGAAACAGAAGACTCATGGAACAAATAATAGTTCTTTTTAATCATGGAAATGAGGTAGTGTTAATCAAGCAAAAACAAGCTAGGGAAGCAACAGCAGCAAATGGAAAAGGAACGAAAAGCTCATTACAGCAACGATCTGAAATCAAGACGTACATTCTCACACCGCATCATGGTAAAGTGAAAAGAGAAAGCAGAGTTTGGTGAGAAAAGAATCTCTTCAGTTATGTGTATACAAATATTTCAATTTCTGTAAATTTTATTTCATATTTTATGTCTCAGTGCAATCAAAGTTTTTCTAATTGCTTTCTGAATTTTTAGCAAAGGGAGTTTTAACTAGCTTGTGGACCAAAGACTTTCTTGAGAAAATTTAGCCAATTTTCTCTGCTTCCTTACCGATAACCGTTTTTCACCTGTTAATAGTCCTGGTTGTAACCATTTTTACTGTAATTTAGCCACCTCTAAAGCCATGGTTCTCAAACTTTGTGTGCTTTTGTAAGAATTCCCTTGGTAATGTGTTAAAGTAGCACAGTCTTGGGACTTCTCTCTCCCAGAAATTCCGGTGTGGGGCTCAGGAATCTGCATTTCTACCAATTCTAGTCTAGGTGATAGTCTTTATAATCACATTTTACGGAATATCTCCAAAGGACTGATTTTGGATATTGGAAAATAATATACATCTACAAATGTCACATTCTTTAAAGCAAAGTAATCACATAAGTAAAAGTTAGAAGTAGTAGGTTATGATCCATAAAATGGGTGAATTTTTTCATCTTCCATCATATCATTGTGAAGGATTCCAATGTACTTTCCGATAAAAGGAAGCACTACTTTGAGTGTACTTTTGAGTTATCATTATTTCACTCATATTTAAGATATGTTTTAAAATCCAAAATTATGTGATAAGAAATACTTTTGGCTGAGCTGAAATAGTCATAGTGGTTATTCTGAAACCTGTCCTAAATGGGAGCACTTCCTAGTATCTCTCCCTGGAACCCATCATCTGCCAGTAAACATGCATTTGCTCAGTTATCCAGGATGCTGTATTTTTTATAGCAGCACAGAGAGAAGAAAATTATTACCATTGTGATACCAAGAAACAAAAAGTTGAAAACATTGCTATTCCTGGTTCTTCTTCCTCAACCCCTCCAAAACTCAGTCCAGGCCATGTTCCTACGTGGATTTATCCAGCTGAGGCTGATACAGAGTGCTAGCCCTCCCAGGAAAAATGAGGTGGTACATCTCTTCTCAGGTGAAGTTTATGCCAGTGTACTATAACCCCTGTGGAAGGGCAGAGCATGTGAGGCTAATCATCTCATTCTTTTGAAGAAATAGGCTGAGCCCTTGAAGAACAAATATGCTATTTTATGCTCTAATAGGAGACCCGCTTTCCATGATCAAATGATATGTTAGAAAAGCCTAGAAGCAAGTAACTAAGTAGATTAGTAGCATAGCTCATACACCAACTAAGGGAAAAAGAAACAAGCCAAAATCTCTATAAACTGCCCATCTCTGTTTCAAATTGGGTGTTACACTATTGACGAGTGTTGAAGCAGCAATTTTAGAATATAGAACCATCTTTGACTTAAAAAGGAGACTCAGGTGATATAAAGAATGACTTGGGTTATACTAAGATACAAAGGACCTTTAGAAAAATGATCAGAGTTGCAATATGTCTCAATAATATTTCTAAATGTCCTCTTAAAATTTGTATTTAAAGGGAGCCTTTTAGGACAGATACTTCATGAAAAGTAATTGAGTTACTGTTAGTAATTGGGGAATTTTATGGGCGCCTACAGTTTTGACATACAATCTCTCCCGTTTAAGTATTTTCTTTAACATAGGTACAATAACAGCATTTGCATTTGTTTTCATTATGCTGATGCAAAATTTACATGTTTAACTAGGTGTGTAAATGCATAAAATTATTCACTTCGAATAGCTATTTGCAATTTAATCAAGTAGAATGAAGTGACAGGTATTCCTTTCCTTATCGTTTTCTCTATAAAGAATATTTAATTTTTCAGGCAGCCCCTCTCTTCTTTTTAGATAACTTTTGAGGTATCAGATCTAGAACATTTTACCAGCACTGTGTGGGGAGCTTCAGTTGCATCTGTGGGTGTTTTGTCCTCATTTGTTTCCCTATTTTTTGTAGAACTATGGCTCCTGTTAGTGTTTCAATCAGATTTGGGGGGAAAAAAGTTTCTCTGGCATGCCTTCATTCCTTCTTCTCATTTCAATGGGTGTCATTACCAATATCTGCACCGAACAAAGAGACAGGAAACAGAGTTGTCATGTCTCAGTCCAAATTCTGAAACCCATAAGAGTTTTTTTTCTTTCTCTCTACATCATTTGATTCACTTTCTTATAAAGTTAAAGGCAGGCTTGCTTTAGTTTTATCTTGTTTTCATTTGCTCAAGCTCCATTTCTCAGTTCCGGATGTTCTGAAGATTATGTGTAGAGATCTGACACCCATCTTTTCTTGGCTATGGAATCCTGGCAGATTAAACTACGAACACGATAGCACTGCATTCTTTTTAAGGCTACCAGAGAAATGCCTTCCACTCTGGCCCTTAGTTTAGTAATGCAGATTTTTAAAACAAATCCGTCAAGTTTAAAAGGGATTTTTAATAATAAGTGTTAAAGGTACAAGGAGATGAAAGAAAGTGTTTGGTGAGTCATTTCTGATCATTTAAAGGACAGTCTTAGAATTTCAAGGAAGCTAAATTCCAGGGGATAGTTTCATAAGTATGTTTAAACTTTAGATATTTGTGAACAATTAATTATTTTTTAAGATGATACTGCTGCCTGAGAAGTTTTCTTTTTTCCAAATCGAGTGTTTCCTTTTCTTCTATCTTAAGACTGTACTTTCAGCTTAATCTTTTAGCAGGTGCCTTTGTTTAAAGAAAATAATTAAAGATTATGCCATTAAAAAATGTGCCCAAAATGAAGCAAAGTGTAACTACAATAGTTGGAAAATATAAAATATTTGGCTGAGATACCTGACAGAAAACAAATAAACTGGAGAAAGAGAGGTTCTCATTATAACAACAGCTATTCCCAACCTTGCTATCCAAAGATTAATTAATCCTTCCCATTTCCTCCTTTGCTTCATATTCTTCCTCCTCCTTTTTGCTGTTATTGTGATAATCAGATTCTGCACTCTCTTCAGAGGCAGAGAAAAATCTTTACTTTGCTCTCCATTGTATTGCCATAGAATTTAAGCTAGACCCCTTGAAGGAATTTGTTCATGGCTATATTTCTGACCCTTAGCAAATGTACAATAAGTATCTGTTGAAAGAATGAATAATTGAATGAATGAATGAATAAGATGTCATGTCCCCACTAATGTTGACGGGTTTCCAACCAACGTAAATCCTGTCTTTTGATATTTTTCCTTAAGTGACAATTATAAGTTTATGTCATAATCAGCTTCATTTTTTTTTTTTTTTGCATATGAAGGTTCTCAGATTTTGAAAGCCACCAAGTGAAACCATTCCTGTCCTTTTCAATAGAATAAGAGACATGTCCATGTATTAATAACAAAACTAGAAAATATAACCACTGAAGTAATTTGGAATCAGACAAGGAGTCCCTAATTTTAGCTTGAATAAATGTTTTATATTTTAATTTATGAGGCTGCTTTGTAGACAGCCAAAACCAAAGCACTGCTCCCAGGAGACCTTCATAAAAGGAGATCATGCTACAGCCTTTTTTGGAAATGTTTCTTTATGTTTCACATGTTCTCCTTCCATACAACTAAATTTAAATTCCCTGAAGGTGTAAACTTTGCTCTCATGTAATCCCAGGAAAAAGACGTTACAACTGAATAACCACGCATCTTTTATGCTGAAATTGAGTCACTCATCAAATTTCATTTAATGTTTTTTGTGATGCTTATTTACCACTGTAAAAAATATACTTACAGTTCTCTTCCGCATTTTTTTCCCTGAGCTTGGTGAAATTTCCTAATTTTAAAAGGTTGAAGGAGAAATGGATAAATGATTCTAAAGTCATGCTTCAATTCATTTGTTTTCTTCTTCAGCTTCATAGTACTATTCTTGCCTATCTTCTTGCTAGCTTGATCCATTCAGGGACACATTTCAAGCAGTTTCAGCTCTTTTAATTAGAATTTATTTTTAGATATTTACATTACATTACATTTAAGGTTTTATTTCATTTTGTAAAGTTTCATTTCAAAATGGAAAAGATACTTATTTTGTGTGCCAGACAGTCCTGTTCTTTGATGGTGGTGCTTACTCCCCGCTAAACCTCTACAGTTGTTACTTCAAAGATTTAGGGCAAAATTAACTTAGAGTCATTTTTGCCAAAGCAGAGACTTAGAAGGCCTTTGCCCAGGATAATGTTTACACATAATAGTGCTCAATAAATATATGTGACGGATTGTGAAGGTCATCATTATCTATTAAATATTACTATTTTAAGGGCAAAATTGATAGGGAGAAAAATCA
Source organism: Colobus angolensis palliatus (assembly GCF_000951035.1). Classification (NCBI taxonomy): domain Eukaryota; kingdom Metazoa; phylum Chordata; class Mammalia; order Primates; family Cercopithecidae; genus Colobus; species Colobus angolensis. Next base: position 12,423,946 of record NW_012112030.1, read on the forward strand.
GTGCATCTATTCATCGTTCTTTTTGATCAATGAAAATGTACTTAGAAGCCGGGCGTGGTGGCTCATGCCTGTAATCCCAACGCTTTGGGAGGCCAAGGCAGGCGGATCACAAGGTCAAGAGATCGAGACCATCCTGGCCAAAATCATGAAACCCTGTCTCTACTAAAAAT
>NW_012112030.1:12424340-12507151 GCF_000951035.1 Colobus angolensis palliatus
AGGAAGGAAGGAAGGAAGGAAGGAAGGAAGGAAGGAAAAGAAGGAAAGAAAATGTACTTAGAGTAAATCACAAATATACAGATATACATTATACATTTTCTTTTAACCTGAACTTCTCTGTGACATGTAAATTGACTTGTTTATGTTAATAGCAGCCATTTAGGAGTAGATTTCTAAAGCACTGAATGATAATTAAATTGGGCATAATTCACAAACTGTAAGCTACTTTGAAAATGGGCTCCTTCAAAAAGGTAAAAGCTAGAACAGAACGTATACCTCACAACTGTCTCTGAACAGATTCTCATTACATAAAACCTCACACACAGTGTGGCAAAGATAATGTCAGCACTTAATGTAGAAAAATAATGCAACATGTTCTTCTTTTGGTTCATTTACTGCCATATGTTACTTGAGTAATGAAAACTTATTTGGTGTAGAGACAGAAGTGGATGTACTCTGAAAACCCTAGTCAATAATGAAGGCTTATATTTGCTATTTCTGGATGACTACTAAGTACTCAATTATGAAACATCTCTAGATTATTAGGAAATTTCATTTGATGTGTCCCCTATAAGGACTAGAGGAGGGCATTTAGTTTTCTTTCTTCATTACCCAGTTACTGTGTAATGAAAATTCTTCCAAATTTGGAAATGCCTAATAACTATGCAGTTCTAATAGTACTAAATTAATTAATATTTAAACATTTTTATCTCCATAAGAGAATGCTATTAAAGAATTACTGGTTGCCCAAATACTCATATTTATCATTACTTTATATGATATCAAACAGAACTGTGAATTAAATATTAATTTAAATTATTCTAAAATGTATCAAAAATTCTATTAATTATCTAATTTATTCTAGGTTGTGGTAAAATCTGGAGTACAAATAATAAACTTTATCAATATTTAAACAGAAGTGAATTAAATAACTTATTTAATATTACTGAGAAGCAATGTCTACAGCTCAAATCTGAACAAATAAAAAACATGTTTTACTGTTTATTTTATATGATTGTCAAAGACAAATGAATTCCAAGGTACAAAAATAATCAGAAACACAAGACAAATGATGGCAAATATTTTGTGAATTTGGCTTCTTAACTTTTCTGTTTGATTATGAAGAGATTTCTGCCAGGACAAAAAATAAACTGATCAATTTGTATAGAGTCATTCCATTAAGTTAGCAAATTTTTCAGACATTTCGGCTGACCTCAATCCAAACTACAAATTTATGGCTCTTAATCCAGTTTGCAATTAACTCCCCAAGTCTCTAATAAATAGGTGCAATTGTGTGGGATTATACTCTTTGCTTAAATTCACCTCAAAGATATTTTTTTGATGAAGTTTTAACTCACAAATTTTTAGTTTACCATTTACCATTTATTGAGACGATATCACTCAATTTTGCATAATATTTATATAAATTAAAACGTAATGGAAAGTAGGTACTTCAACATAGCCCCTAAAGCCTCATGCAACTAAAAACAGTGGCTGATAAATTACAGAGAGAAAAATAAACCAGTTTACACTGGCACTTTGCTAATGCTGAATTTTAAGTACATATCAAAAAACACTGAAGTCAAACAAAGAAAATGTTTTACTAAATGGTTAGAAAACAAACTGAATCCTTCCAAATAGAAACAGCACCCTCCTCTCTTGCTCCTCCCCCTCCTGCATATGTTACACTAAGCATTGTCTTGTCTAAACATATATAAATTGCTTGTTTAGAACTTGGAAAGAATTTAAGGCAAAAACCATGTGACTATGGGAACAGAAACTTAGTACTTCAAATTCAGGGTATCAGAAGCATGTCTTGCCACTTTCAATCCTAGTCATAGATTCTGGAACTCTTCCTACATGATGGCTGGAGGACGATGGGATTTCTTCAGCTTCAAACCACTGGTGTTAGTTCTAGGATTCTGAGGTAGAGCAGTATGGCATTAGGAGTAGAATATGAATGACAGGCCAAATAGAATCTCTGAGGGTGGAAGATGCAGGGTGAGGTTTAAGTGGATGGTGTTAAGTAAGAATGAGGAAGGAAAGAAGTTAAAATAGGAGTTCTTAATGGGATGTGGTTTATCTTCCTCCGCCCCCACGCCTTTTTGTTTCTTCTTCCATTGCTATTCCCCACAATAGTTTGGGCTGGACAAGCAATGGAAATATGGATGGTTTCAAGGGAAGGAAAGTAAGACAGAACTCGTGGTCAAATAGCATTTTTTTTCTACTTTTTCCCTCATTCTTAGCTTTGCTTCACTCATAAATGTTATTTTTTCTTTTCTTTTATGTTTTATTTCCAATATTTGTTCTCTTACCCCAGGCTTGGGCAGGAGGTGGCAGAGGTGGTAATCAGTAAAAATCTAATCAAAGCACAAAGAAGACAGTTATTGTGTTGTCTTTCTTTCTCTTTAACTGCCTTTGTTTTTACGATGATGGATAAAGGACATCATCATTTTCTGTTCACCACTCTCTCTCTTCTCTACTGTTGGCTTCATTATTGTACATCCTGTTTAGACAGGAGGCAGGATTTAATTCTGGATGTGGGGCTTGGACCCCAGACAAAAAGGAGGGATAGTTGAAATAGGGATAGGGTGGTAGCAGTTTTCCATAAGACATGTCCAACGGTGTGCCAGGTTAGTTTATCATTGCCATAGAAACACCTGGAAGTTACCACCCCTTTCCATGACAATGACCCAACGACCTGGAGGTTACCACCCTTTTTCTAGATATTTCTGCATAATTTACCCCTTAATTTGCATGTATTTAAAAGTGGGTGTAAATATGACTGCAAAACTGCCTCAGAGCTGCCACTCTGGGCATACTGCCTATGGGGTAGCCCTGCTCTGCAAGGCACAGTACCTCTGGTGCTGCTGTATGCTGCTGCTCTACACTGCTGCTTCAATCAAAGGTGCCATCTAACACTTCTGGCTCACCCTTGAATTCTTTCCTGGGAGAAACCAAAAGCCCTCCTGGACTAAGCCCCAATTATGGGGCTTGCCTCCCCTTTGTCACTGTCAGTCTAAGCACTGCTGCTGTCCTGCCCTGGGATTTGGAGAGGTTCTGGCATTGCTCTGACCTATAACCGTCTCACTTTTGTAACTCAAATAAACACTACAACCCCAAATGGCCCAGCCTAAATATTGTGTGATATTCAAAGAATCACAGTCCAGCAAACAATGTTAGTAAAATGTCACCCAGATCTTTACTTTCAGCTCTTGAAAATTACAAAAGGAGATCCTGTTCAAAATTCACAGTACCACTTTATATCCATTTTCTGTAATTTCTCTTGCTTTACCACTTTCTCCCATGCCTAGATGCTTTGAAACCCCTTTCTCCTACTTCTAAACTTTCAGTTTTCTGATATAAGTTGCCTTTAGGAGGGACTTTTTTCCTTTTCTAATTTTCTGTTTCCTTTTCATTTGTTCTATGTTCTCATTCCAGTAAACTTCTACCCTTTTTGATACAAGTCTCCCAATCTCTTAGCTGATTTTTCCCCAACCCCCAATACCCTAATATGTCTGGTAAAGCTAGCGGGGAGATTAGAATATGGGGCATGGGGTGGGGAGAAGTAAAAATGTCAGAATTTCCTTAATAGGTAGGGGAATTTAAAGATGCTTGGAGGACTCACACATTAATATTCTTTGCCCTTGTTAGAACGTCTTCAATTACCTTTCTCCTTAGTTGTCTCCCTTTTAGTTATAAATATATTCAAGTTCTTTTATCCCCTAAACAATCCCCACAAACATGCTTAAAACTTAACCTTTCAACCTAATCCTTAGACAACCCATAAAAATAGCTTTCTTATGCTGCCTCTATTTTCTAATCTTCCTTTTCAAAAAATAAACAAAAAAGTCCCACCAAAGCCTGGTTTCCATGCTTGCTATAGGTTACCAGTCGCTAAATTTAATGACTTCTTTTCAGGCCTGCATCGTATGGATTTCTGTGACGTCTTAACATTCTTTCTTGAAACTTCTGTTTCTGACTCAACAAATTATTTTATATTTATTTTTCTTGTGACTTTTTCTTAGTCTGCTTCCTTTATGTTCTTACTATGGACACATCCCAGAGGGCAATCGCAACTATTTTGTGGATAACTCTCGCATCTAAAACTCCAAACTTTTTTCTGCAGAGTTACCACAGGTCCCTTTGAAAGTCTAATTAGAGGCAGCAACACTTTCCCCAAGAATAAAAAAAATGCCTATTCAATAAGCATATAAGGTTTTATATTCTGGGTCTCAAGCTATATGGACTCCCTGAGGTTAATCCATGGACAGCCTGCTCCAGAGCTAGACAGCGCTGCGATTAACATGTCTAGCTGAATATCCTTTTGGCTCCTTCAGCTTGTCAGGTTCTTAGCCCTCCCTGTAAACTTCTCTTACTCCATCAAAACTTTATCAAGTTCCTCCCGATTTTACTTTCAACTATTGGCATCACTATCCAACAGATCATCCAAACTAAAATCCCCTACATAATTCAGTGTCCTTCTCTCTCCCAAGATATACCAATATGGCAACCAGTTCTGACAATTTCATGGCATCATTTCCTATTTATCTACTCTACCTGCTGTGATATTGGGTGAGCCCTCTTCACGTGTTTTTTTATACTCCGACATTTAATTCTAGATTTCTGTCACTGTAATTCATCTTCAGATTGTCAACGGCTCTGTGAAGCTATCTTTCTAAAGCACAAATCTAACCGAATTCCATGCCTAAATACACTTGCTGACACCTTACTGCTTCAAGCAGGGTCACAAACTCAAATGCCCTTAGAAGCCAGACAAGGAATATAAATCAGTGAAACAATGACTGGGCAGGAAACAGTCCAGAGGTGGGGGATCCTAGAGGCGGCTCCCACTCAGTCCTTATCATTTGTTGCCATATAAAAACGCATGTCCAACGTTGCCAAGTATTTTAGTTTTTCAAGAGAAGGTAACATTTAATTTTTTTAAAGTAAAATCTCTTAATTTTAAATGATTAGCTCAAATTATTTAAGGTACGATGTGGGAAAAACTGTCAAGAACGCTGAAGGATCTGACATTTTATGCTAATTGCAAGCTAAAAACTTAGCCTATTGTAGTTTCATGGGTGTTGGCAGAAGACATGAAAGGTAAAGAACTGTATTACTCATGGTAATAACAGTAGCCACTGTCAACATGTGCCCTCATTCCCTGAACCTGATTCCAACAGTGACGTGAAGGGGCTCAGGAGACAGCGAGAGCTATACACATAGTGGTTTGTAGTACAGGAGAATTACCCTGAGTTTTGGGACCCGAATATTTTGTAATGGGCAGTAAGTTTGCCTGCCATCTCCTCTGGAAGGAGGCACTATTTTCCAGGTCTGTTCGCTACACAAACATCTCTGTAAAGACGGTATGGGAAAACAAAGGCAGTCAGTACTTCCGCTTGTAAGATACGCAGAAACCTGAGAGACCCATAAAGAATTGTCTCTCTGCAACCAAAATGAAAACGGATTCGTAGAGCAGCTCTAACCTGTGGGATGTGAGATTGTGACCTATGGTATAGAGCTGAGGTCATCACACTATAGCCTTCATACTGGCCATTTGTGTTTGTAAATACAATTTTCTTGGCCCTGGGCCATGCCAATTCATCTGCATATACCTATGGCTGCTTTTGTGTACCATGGCAAGGTTGAATAGTTGTAACAGAGAGCAAGTTTAAAATATTTGCTATTTGACCCTTTAAGGAATAAAGACTACTTTTTCTTCACTGAACACTGGTATACAGAATATAATTTTAGCATGTTATCTAGAATACTTTAAACATTAGAATCAACAATTAATGAATGAATTAAGCAAATATGTTTTGAACAGTTACTGTTTGTCAGACAGGGTACAAACAAGATAGTGATGCTGCTGTAACAATAACAACAAAAAATTCATTTCTTATTTTCTAGGGGCTCTAGGTCCAGTAAAGGACGCAGACAACAGAATAGTGAAAATAATATAGCATAAACTTTCCTATACTTGCTGTAACCACATGGATTTGTGGGAGTGCATAGGAGGGAGCATCTACACAGCCTGGGAGAGTATGGAGGCTTCCTAAAGGAGAGTCTTCAAAGATGAAGATGTATTCCCTAAATAGAGAAAAAGGTAAGGACATTCTACATACAGAAAGCAGGGGTGCAAAACTTGGAGGTTGGGGAAAGAAGACAACATTGGGCCAATGTGTTTGGTAGAGAGAAAACATTAGGTACAAGAAAGGGCAGTGTGTATGTGGTGGGGAGGAGAAATGGGTGAAATGAGTAGGGGCAAGTTCTTCAAAGGCTTTGAATGTCTTGCTGAGGAGTTTATTCTAAAATAATGAGAACTTTAAGGTAAGAATTGTATGGCATTTTTGGAAGTTAGTGAAGCTGAAGAGAGAAAATAAAAAAGCCAGTTTGGATGTGGTTGCACTGACTCAGATATAAAATAATTAACACCAGAAGGAAGCAGTAGGGAATGAAGAGGAGGAATGTATTAGTTTGTTCTCACACTGCCATAAAGAACTACCTGAGACTGGGTAATTTATGAAGTAAAGAGGTTTAATGGATTCACAGTTCTGCAGGCTGTACAGGAAACATAGCTGGGAGGCCTTACAATTATGGCAGAAGGTGAAGGGGAGGCAAGAACATCTTTACATAGGAGTAGGAGAGAGAGAGAGAGAAGGGGAAAGTGCTACACTTTCAAACAACCAGATCTCGTGAGAGCTCACTTACTATCACGAGAACAACAGGGAGGAAATCTGCCCCCATGATTCAATCACCTCCCATTAGCTCCCTCCTCCAACATTAGGGATTCCAATTCAACATGATGTTTGGGTGGGCACACAGAGCCAAACCGTATCAAGGAATGAGCAATAGGAAAGAAGAGGAGATGGGATTAGGTATTCACATTCTTTCATGCGCCCTCTGCTCCAGCCACATCAAATTGTGTACCTTTCCTTTAATTCAGCATGCTTTTTCATATGTGTGTGTGCACACATGTGTGTATTCTTTTCTGAGGTGAGAAAGAGGGGATTTTTTTATGTACTTAGGGTTTCAGTGCTTACCAGATTATAAGCAACCTGAAGGCAGGAACCATGCCTTGATTATCATTATACTCCTAAAACCCTATGATGAGCTCGGTACTAAATAGAGGTTTAGTATATTGCTGGTGAATCAATGAATCAATGAATCAATGAATGCGCAAGTGCAACTTCACCTTCTTTCCCACTCATTCATTAGAACTCAGCTCGAAAAGAACTCCTCTTTATAAAGCTGAATTCCCTTTCTTTACTCTTGTTACTTTCCTCAGAGTACTGTGTTCCCAGAGAAGCTTGCGTTATTACATGAAATCAAACTGAATAGCAGTGGTCTCTGTCAGCCTCAGGAGAATTTTAGAACTCACAGGGGAAGTCTTATTCTTTATCCTATCTCTAGTGCCTGGTGCAGTACAGACAGTTTATAGTTGTTGCCTAATAAATGTTAGCAAAATGAACATATACTTACACCTTACCAGGTTTATCTCTGATGAATTAATCATCTTTCTAAACAATTCAAACTGACTATTCATCATTCCATTGGGTAATCCAGTCCATGATCTGATCTTCAACTTTGATATATTTTTAGCCTTACAACAGTTTAATTGCTGGACTGTGCAGAGATGGTCATAGTCTCACTCTTTTTTGTGCCTGATCAAATGAGTGTATGTTTAATGTAGTGAAAACTTCAGACAACTTGAATGGCATCATGATGGCTAAGAACCATAAAAACAAAGAAGAGGATAAGCAGTTGCTTGCCTGTGTTCTAATTGTATAGGCACTGTTTTAGCTTACCATCTGCAAAGCTAGAATGATATTAAGTTTATCCCTAGTGTAAAGTATGAATAGTAGGTGGTTAGGGGGTATTTTGGACTTACAGTATCCTTTGCCAGCAGTGGTTTGAAGATTCTTGATGCTGCTGCTATGTGCTTTTATCCCCTCTGAGAGCACTCCATTTGCCTCATTAACCATAGGACTTGAATTAATATGAATTATTGAAGCTATTTCTTGTTGTCTGCTTTTTAGAAAGCATTTGGCTAAACATCATTGTTCTTTTCACAGGAAATGTTGATTAACCCTTTAGCATAATTGTTTAAAATAAGGAAAACATAATATTGCCAGTTTTTTTCAATGCCCTAAGACAGTGTTAATAATGAAATATAACGTAGTTAATTATTATGACCCTGCCTCCCACTTCCATGGGGAAGAAAGAAGTGCTATGAATATACAAGCAACAGAATTTCAGTGGATTACCATATTGTCTTCTTCCTTTACGTCTACCTTTTGCACATCTCTTCTACTATTATCACACTTACAATGTTGCCATCAATCTTGGATTTTCATAGTGTTTAACATTAAAAAGAAACCACTGAATAGTCTTAGACATTCAGCTTCAAGAACAGTTTAGTAAACACTATAGCTTTAGTCATGCACAACTAGGGAACTAGAAGACTAAAGAGCTCCGTTAGGTATCGTTTGAGATAGATGTGTAAACTGGGTGGACCCCAAATGACAATTGTAATCAAGATTCATAAGTTCAGAGTGGACAAACCAGACAGATGGTGGACCTTACAAACTAATTCTGAAGTGTATTTATCCATGTCTGAGTGTGCTGTCATTACACATCTGTTTACAGGAGCATGTAGTCTTCTGGAGTCAGTTGTGTCGACTATGTTGGTTTCTCATGCCTGAAATAATCTTTAGGGGAACAAGGATGAAAGTCACTTCTCTAGGGTATATAGCCTTTCTCTAGATTTCTCAGTGTGGATGCATTTAGGAAGGAGTGACTCGGAGCTTTGCCCCCAAACCTGGTCACAAGGAGATAGTATAATGAAATTAATCCTGACTTGAATTATTATCTGCCTAGACTTCAGACAAGCTAATGTAGCTCTCTTGATCCTTGATTTCCCCAATTATACCAGATGAAAGTTTTAAAGAATTAAATAGGGTATTCTATGTAAAAGAATTAAAACAGTGCTGGCATAGAGTAAGTCCTTAGTAAATTTTAGTTATTATTTTCTCATACAAACCTAAAAGGAAGCTCAGATAATCCTGGCTTCTTCTTGCTGACTTGTATGTAGTGCAGTTGGGAAGACTCTTTCAGATGGCAGTGGCTCCCTGAGTCTTCCAGAATTTCCTGCTTTAGTCTGTAGGCATGACAGAAGATACGACCTTACTGAGACATTAAAGAGAGGAGGTGGGGAAGAAGGGAAAGGAAGAAGGGAAAGAGGGAGAACCAAAGAAATGAAGGTGAGAAAGAAGAAATGAAAGGAGAAAAAAATAAAGGAGGAAAGAAATACCTTTTCCTCACAAACCTTGACAGTCTGTTATGAAGACAGCATTTGCTAATTAGCAAACTGTTTTAAAATTTGTACAAAAATAGTTACGGATGAAACAGAAAGCTATGCCTTAACACATTGTAATATTGAGTCATGTTTGTCTTTATTTCAGTGGATTCAACAGTTGGTATTGCCACCCATCACCTTATCAGTATGCAAAGCTTGGTTTTTCCATTTTGAATTTGTATTTTTAAAATCTACATTAAACATTTCCCTGTAAATAGTATACATTTCTCATGTTATGGTTGATGATAACTTTGCTTAATCCTGAAACCGTAGTTTTTCTCTAACACTGTAAACTCATTTTATGTCTTACTACACGCAAACAATGACAATTATACTAGAGCTGAAGATAAAGTAAGTCGTGGGTGCTTCTTCCTGGTTCTAAGGATGACTTAGTCAGGAAAGTTAATGACTGATATTTGGCTATGGAATAATTTAGAAGGGAAAGGCAACTGTGAGGCAAAAACTATACTATTTTGTCTTAGCTTTGAATAAATAAATACTAAAATTCTATCTACAAAAGATAGGCCTAGTTGTATTTTACAAATGCCATGTTTGTATAGCATCTCATGGATATAAGTGTACATTCAAAGTTAATAGGATTTTAAAATTGTTTCCATTTTTTAAGTTTTTTAGCAATTAACACAGCCGAGCTGAAAGTGTTAGGCAATGTTAAAGTAGGCACTGAGAAGACACTTTTTTATTCCTCCTGATAGTCATTGATATAATTAACTGCCAGCAGCAAAGTTAGATATATATTCCATGGCCTTGAATTTGAGTCTAGCTAACTGGCCCCTGTGGGGCTAATGCCCACGACTTTGGCCTTTTTTACTATACTTAATAGTACAGAGACATAGATTCATTTGGCTCCTGAAGGATTAGAGCTTTCTTCGTCTAGCCTTCTCTTCAATACCTATGCTGAATTTTTTCTTTTTTCGCTTTCTGGGAGCTAAATTTGGCAATAATTGGTGAGTGCTGATTCTTAAACTTAAAAAAAGTCATATTGGCAATATTTTTTTTTCTCTCTAGTCACAAAATAATAAAAACACCAAAGAGAAAAATGGAAATGTCCTAGCATTCCTAGAAGACATTGTTCTTTATGCTCCCTTTAGGCTAAGAAAGGAGGTGCTATTTCGTCTTCCTTGTTCTTAAAGAAGGGAGAGAATGCAAAGAATATTAGATCAGGAAAATGTTCTACTTTTTCAGTCTTATTAATATGCCCTTCCCACCAGTATCAGCCCCTCTCTTCTTTTCTTTTTTTCCCCCCTTCTCTCACTAGCAACAATTTCCTGAGGACACAGAGTCTGATAGTGCAAATAGGGTCACATTTGGAGACAGTTTGGTGATATATGCTAATATCCACTCTGGACTAGCTGAGATCACCAATTTCATTTCTCTTGTTATCTATACCCTATGAACTGCAGCCTTCAGGGCAAAATGTATTTAACCTGCAACGATACATTGCCCAGAAGCCATTCAGTGTTTATGTCAGTCTATATTATTATTTAGAAACAATTAGAGCTAGTTGGATTTCAAGAATTTTCTTGAGTTTCAGGTCAAAGTTTATTTTTTAAAAAAGAGAGAATAATCTACAACTTTATCAGCATGCAGCTAAAATAACAACTATAATTTCAGATTGCTAGCTCTTTTTTCCTCTGGCTGCATTTATCCCCTGCTGCCGTAAGGTATGCACGGACATATACACTGAGAGCCCACAGGGTGAAGGATGTGGGTATGGATGGTGGGAAAGATTTGTAAGAGATTTGTACTTGGTAGCAGTAAAAAAATTCCAATAAATATTGTTTTCATAGCACAATCTCATCTCTGGAGAACAACAGGTATTTAATTAAAATAAAAACACCCATTGATTGAATAACAAAATTTTTAGATAATCACAATTCTGATATGTTGCCAAGTTAGAAAATATAGTAACGTTCTCATTTGGTACCAATGGCTTTGACTCCCATTGAATTTTTTACTCACTGTGATATGTATTACCAATAAAACAATGTAAAAACAACTGCAAATATAATTTTAAATGATTACAAATGTTGATTATGTTACATTATTTTTCACTTTACAATGATTTCTTTTCATCCCTAAAAATAAATACCTGAAAATATCATATCTTTATATAGACGTCACAGACAAAACATAAAATCTGTTCAAGTCAGGTCCCTTAATATGGACTGGGATAAACAGAAACTATGCCCATCATCAGTGCGCTTTTTCAAAAGGCTAGTCTATTACACAAATAAAACAATTACTTGCCAATGAGGGCAATTTGCATATAGCAGTGAGTTGTCATATCTCTATGTTTTCATTAGGCTGCTTTCGAAGAAGTGAGTTGAAATTCATCTGAGTTATGTATATAATGACACATTAAAATAATACGCTTGCGATAATCTCATGAGAATCAAGAGTTAGCCATCCAGCCATGTGGCCTGACAGCCAGGACTCAGAGGGGAATGGAGTTTAGTAACTAGATACATCCCCAACTGTCTCTAGGGACCTCAGAGTAAGTGGTAACTAATCTATTTTTCCTCCCAGGCTACAAACAAAGATTAAAATTCTGCATATTTGCTTCTCTAGTTATCATTATCAAATAAATCATTCTTTCATGTGTATATATACAGATGTACATGTATATAAACATACATCTAACTTAATCCACTGCCTACTAATAGCTTCGATTTCTTCATCTTACTCAGTTTCCGCTTCTTCATAACTTCAGCTTTTCATGAACTCTCTGGAATTCTCCCATAACTTATTTCCTGTTTCAGCTCTCCCTGCTCACTCTGGTTCTCCCCACATTTCCCATTATAAATTCCTTAAAAAAGAGAATTTATGCTTGCCCTCTGCTCCGTCCTGTGGCTGCCCACTGCCCTCCTACCGTCCACCATGGCCCCTCTGCGCTCCAGGCACATCCTCTCCGGGATCGCCGCCGCTTTCCACCCGGGCTCGCCGCTGCGGCCCCTGCCAGAGCCAGCGCCTGGTGGACCCATGTGGAGATGGGATCAGATTCTGCGAGTCACCGACGCCTTTAAGAGGGACATCAATAGCAAAAAGATGAATCCGGCAGTTAGTGCCTACCGGGACCACAACTGAAAGCCTTACGTGCTGCCTCGCGTCCACAAGGCAGAGGCCCAGATTGTGGTCAAAAATTTGGACAAGGAATACTTCCCTATTGGGGCGCTGGCTGAATTTTGCAAGGTCATCTGCTGAAGTAGCCTTGGGCGAGAACAGCGAAGTCTTGAAAAGTGGCCGGTTTGTCACTGTGCAGACCATTTCTAGGACTGGTGCCTTAAGGACCACTGTCAGTTTTCTGCAAAGATTTCTTAAGTTCAGCCGAGATGTCTTTCTGCCCAAACCGGCATGGGGAAATCACACAGCCATGTTCGGGGATACTGGCATGTAGCGACAAGGTTATCAGTATCATGACTCCAAGACTTGTGGTTTTCACTTCACAGGCACTGTGGAGCACATTTCAAAAATACCAGAGCAAAAGTCTTCTTCTTCTGCATACCTGCACCCATAATCCCACGGGAATGGACCCTGGTCCCAAGCAGTGGAAGGAAACAGCAACAGTGGTGAAGAAAAAAAATCTCTTTGCGCTCTTCGACATGGCCTACCAAGGCTTCGCCAGTGGCGATGGTTACAAGGAAGCCTGGGCTGTGCGCCACTTCATCGAACAGGGCATTAAAGTTTGTCTCTGCCAATCATACGCCAAGAACATGGGCTTATACAGGGAGGGTGTGGCAAGCTTCACTGAGGTTTGCAAAGACGCGGATGAAGCCAAGCGGGTAGAGTCACAGTTGAAGATCTTGATCCTCCCATGTATTCCAACCCTCCCCTCAATGGGACCCGTTTGTTTCTACCATTCAGAACATTCCAGATTTGCGAAAACAATGGTTGCAAGAAGTTAACTGCAAGGCCAACCACATCATTAGCATGCGAACTCAGCTGGCCTCCAGCCTCAAGAAGGAGGGTTCCGCCCACAATTGGCCACACATCACTGACCAAATTGACATGTTTTGTTTCACAGGGCTAACGCCTGTGCAGATGGAGCGGCTGACCAAGGAGTCCTCCATCTACGTGATAAAGGACGGCCGCATGTCTGTGGCAGGGGTCACCTCTAGCAACGTGGGCTACCTTGTCCATGCCGTTCACCAGGTCACCAAGTAATGTCCCTGGGGCAAGAAAACAGAGACAACCTTTCTGTCTTCAGCCTCTGCTATTGGGAGCTTCACACAGGAAGAAAGAGGGTGGATGGTGGTGAGTGGGTTGTTTCTTTCAACTACAGTATGTAACACTCAGCCACTGAATGTTTCTCAGAAAAGGACATGTAGTGACATAGGGCAGAGGCATCCGTGGCTGGCGTCTGGAACGTTGTGGCTCTAAACCAAACTCTCCCCTGTCCTTTTAATCCAACTTTTCTCCAAGAGTTTACATGTACAAGAAAGTCATCACACCATGAAACCTGTCCATTATGCCATTGCAATATTTCAGAAACTGTCACTGATGTGTCATACAGTGTTGGGTTCCTCTTGAGAAATAGCACACATTAGAGCGTTTGAGAGAAGACCTAGTTGTGTCATGAACGTTTGGCTTCATGTCCGTCCTCCCATCATGGAGCAGCCTTGTCAACAGACCATACTGCAGAAATTTATGTTTATGAAAACCAATGAGTCTGCTGCCACTACAGCAAGGAAAACATGCAGATTCCTGCCTTATTTAAGAAAACCAAAAGGCTCCCTTTTCTTCTTTGCTATTGCTGTTCTTGTCCTTAGGCACAAAGCATTTTAACCAATGTAAATTTTTATCCCATTCTACTGTGTGATTGACCAACAACCCTATCCTATAGGGATTTATTTAAGAATAAAGAGGCTGAGCGCAGTGGCTCTTGACTGTAATCCCAGCACCCTGGGCGGGTCACTTGAGGTCAGAAGTTTGAGACTAGCCTGGCCAACATGGTGAAGCCCTGTCTCTACTAAAAATTAGCCAGGCATAGTAGCGGGAGCCTATAATCCCAGCTACTCGGGAGGCTGAGGCAGGAGATTCGCTTGAACTGGGGAGGCATAGGGTGCAGTGAGCCCAGATTGTGCTATTGCACTCCATCCTGGGCAATAAGAGTGAAACTCCATTTCAAAAAAAAAAAAAAAAGAAGAGCATAACTTTCTGCTGATCCCATACCCTCACCCTCCTTGGCAAAGAATAATGGAGACTAGGTAACCGCATTTTATCTCAGCATCCTCTTCAATGATTGTGTAATTTCCTCCTGTTGGGATGTCATCTCTGCCCAGTTGGACCTCCTCCCTTTGTTGAATGTGGTTGTGCATTTGCTCATCTCACATCATGAGTCAGGCGCACAGGCAAGTACCAAGAAAGAGGATATTCTAGGCTTTGTGTGCTACCAGCTGGGCTCAGGCTTCACCCATTGGAAAGAACCATCATCTGCTCTAATTATGTAGACTTATTAACAGCCTGCTTTCTCTGTTACAATAAAATTACTGTAAACCACGCCCCCTCCCCCGCCCCACGCCCTGCAAAGAAAGAGAATTTTATTTATTCATTTTTTAATGTCAGGCCTTAGCATCGGTTCCTAACCAGACTTGGGTTGTATGCCCATGCTGACTCAGTCAGTTCTGGTTTACGAGGTCTGTATTGTGCCACCTCTTTAACATGAGCTGTAGGTCAGGGCACTTCACACAAAAGAGTCTGACATGTCTGGTACATCCTGCCTCAAGCTATTGTCACTTTAACCCACCATGTTTTCTGAATTAGTCTTTCTAGTAGGTTATCTAAGGAAAGTAATATCTAGTCAGTATTAGCCAAACAGCCCCAACATTGATTTTGTCAAATATGTTGATTGTGCAGTCACCTGGCAAGGACCTGAGAGAACAGGTAACTTTGGCAAGATTTTATGGAACGGAAATTCAACTGGGCATCAGAAGACCTGGATATTAGCTCTCTGTGGCCATGAATTAGGTCTCAAAATTGGGCAAGTTGCTCAGTCTTTCAGACTTTCCATTCTACATCTGAAAGTTGGGGAGATCAGCTGTACAATTTATAAGGTGGTTCCTAGTCTGAAATTCTGTGGGTCCACATCTGGAGTCTTGAGGTCAGAATATATTTAGAGTATGAAGAAGGCAATGAGCCTCTCAGGAGCTTCTAGGTGATAAAAGATCAGAATGAGGGCACTGCTTTTTTTAAAGGAAGAATATCTATCAGAAATGACTTCCCTGAGCTAATATGTACTTGTGGGTCTAGGATGGGTTATGGCAAACCCACTGACTATAGTCCACATAACAAAATAGTCGGGGCAAGACTAAGACAATCAAAGTCTGAGAGAAATAGATACCACAGGAAGGAAGGAAGTCAATCTGTCAAATACTTTCAGAGATGACTTAACTTACAATTAGTGAGTGTGCCTGTTCTCTGATAGTCAGGAATGTCAACACTCACTTAATACATTATTTGATTTAGCTCTACATTTTTCTTATTCCAGCTGCTGACAGTTTTCAGTGGCTACAGTGAGCTGAACCCCCAAGAATCTAGACGTGAATGAAATTGAAGTTACATTAAAAAAATCAATATATAACCTGAGAAGAGATATGCAAAGTCATTGGAAGGAAGCTGAATGGCTCCCAGGCCAGCAAACTTCACAATCATCTGATTGAATGTATGAGATCTAATGAAAGACTCTCTTAGAAGGCAGGTGCTATGATTCGAATGTGTCCTTCCAAGTTCATGTGTTGAAAACTTAACTCCCAATGCAATAGTGTCAAGAGGTGAAACCTTTAAAAGGTGATTAAGTCATAAGGCCTCTCCCCTTATGAATAGAATAATGCTGTTACCACAGGAGTGAATTTGTTATAAAAGTAAGTTTGGCTTCCTCTTGTTCTTTCTTTTGCCATGTGTTTCCTCCTGCCATGTTATGACACAGCAAGAAGGCCCTTAGTAGATGAGGATCTTGGACTTGCCAGCCTCCAAAATCATGAGCCAAATAAAATTTTATTGTTTGTAAATTACCCAGTCTGTGCTATTTTACTATAGCAGCACAAAACAGAGACAGCAGGTATCAGTAATATTTTATTATAGTAGCACAAAATGAACCAAGACAGCAGGTAAGCTAATCATGGAACAATGGCCATGACAGAGTGTTGCAAGCCAGCTTGGCTCGTGCTCATCTAAGCACTGTTCACAGGGAAGAGAGTTTTAGCCAATGGTCTTCTGCTATTCCAGATTCATTAACAAAGTAGCGATAATTGCCAGTGGTGGTAGCAAGTGGACTTTGAGGGTTTTGGATTATGATAATTTCTTATTGGAGATTAGTATATGGATATTCTAGTTATATTAATACATAGATCCCTAAGTCCTTGATTAACGTATGTTTAGCCTTAAAGAGATGCATTGCCATTTGATGTGATAAAACAATCAAATGTTGTTCTTCAAATCCAAGGACCAGATACTAGGCAGTGATACATTCACCAAAGTGATGGTGGTCACACTGAGGTCTTCAACCTGGAAGAATGTCAGTAAATACAGACAGTCTTCCTATGGTGACCACAATGCATCCATGTGCCTTCAGGTTGTTCTTATGCTTAATTTTTTAAAAAATATTTACACATTTGCCCTCAGAGTAAAATCTCAACTCCTGACATGGCCTTATTCACTGCTACCTCATCTTCTCCAACTCTGCTCTTCAGTGACATCACTCAAGCCACACTTCCTCTCTTCCTGTGCTGCTAACTTGTCAAGGTTGTCTCTGCCTTCGAGTCTCTCCACTCACTCTTCTCTTTGCCTGGAAATTTCTTTTCCTGATATGTATGTGGCTTATTCCTGTTCAGCATTCAGGCCTTAATTAAAAATAATGATAGAAGGCTTCTCTGACAATCCTATCTAATATAGTTCTCCTATCTCTACTTCATTCTATTTCATTTATTTTTGAAAAGTTTTATTTATTATAGCTAACAGTAGTCAAAATGATTGCACTTATTTGCTCCCTCTTTAAAAAAAAATGTTTTCCTCACTAAAATATTTATTCTGTGACAGTAGGACCTTGCCTGTTACACCCATTGCTATATTCTTAGCAAACAGGAGACTATCTGAAACATATAGAAAGCTCAATCAGTGTCCTTTAAATGAACATAACAGATTTTTACTCTGGCCATTATCCGATCAGCTTAAGCTTTCCATATTAGAGAGCACTTACTGGTTTTATTTTGGTCAGATGGTAGCATTCCCATGGGGCTCAGAGAAAGACCCTGATTTTTAGAACAAAACTAAGTGGTTTAGGTTGTGCTCCTCTCCAGAACCTTAGCCCTAAGCGAATAGACATTTAGCATTACAGAAGATGTATTTCCTACTTGGAGGCCTGAAGACATTATCAGTTATACTGATAATATCAGAAGCAGAACTAAATAGGGAATTCTTTCATATGCTTCTAATTGGGTAGATAAGTTGTGTATGATTTATACAATGTGATTCAAGGTAAACTTTTCTGATTCTAGTGTCACACCATGTTTCAGGGATTGAGAAGACAGTGTGCCATAGTGGAAAGAGCTCAGGCTCTGGAACCAGTAGAGCTGGGTTTGCATTCCGCTTTATTGCTTACTAGACTTGTGTCCATAGACAAGCCCTTCCAACCCTTGAGTCCCAGTCTTCTCATCGGTAAAGTGGCACTAGTAATATTTTCCAGAGTGGCCACAAGCATGTAAATATTATGCATAAAATCCCTGGCGTGTCATAGACACTTCCTGAGTTGTGACTCTGCCATTTTTATGAAGACGTCACATCCGATGTTGCTGGTGTGTTTTCATATTTTATTTTTTATCTGGCTGCAAGCTCTAGAAACTACTTCTGGGAACATCAAGTTATGGGTCATGGAAAGATGGCTCTCTTGAGAGAAGAAAAGTATGAAACTCATACCATTGTTGAGTATCATCTGAACTGGCAGTGGCTCCAGGATAGCAGTGGGAACTGTAGTAGCTGGCATTCAAGTATATGCGCTAGAGGACTCCAACATTCACATTGTCCAGTTGCTCTCCAAGCAGATATTTTCTTCTCCTTTTACTACTTGCTTAGTCTCTCTCTATATTGTGTACATCTTTTTATTACTTCACGCTTTTTGGTAACAAATAGACTATATTATTTTACAGTTTCAACTGACTATAACTCTATGTCTCCATAACTCGTCCTTCCTCATTATGACCCATCCTCTGCTTCATACCTCTTCATACCTCATACGTTCCACTTCTACATTCTACTAACTGCCTGGTTCTTGGTTTGCTTCAGTACTTAGTTCTGAAGAGGGTCTCATGTTGGTCTTATTCAAGTTTTATGATCAAACCATGGCATCATTCTCTAGGTAGCCAGATATTAGTTTGACCCACTTGAAATCAACATCAATTTCATGTGGTACAATCAGATACATGTTGCCTCTGGTGAGGAACCATTGCTGGAGCCAAGAGTAAGGTGGTGCCATTTAATAAGCAAATAAACAACAATAAAAGAGTTCTATTTCACGCCATTTAGAACCAGTTGTGGCTGGGGTGGGCATTGGATTGGCTTTTTGGCAAAATGGTTAATCATCTTTATTGCCTGAAATTTTTGACCCAGACATTTTAGACCTAAAATAAACACTTCATTGAGTATAACCCTTTCAATTTAGAAATAAGGAAACCAGACCGCAGACAGATAAGTCCCATGTGACACATGAGCAATTAAAAGTTGGAAAACTAAATTGGTGAAAGAATGTTATAAATAAATTGTTTTATTTGTGTCCAAAAGTCTGAGCATACAAAAAAGACTAAGAGACAGACTATTCTATCAGAAATATCACAATCTAATCAGGAAGGAAAGATTCATTTTAATGTAATAAATGTTATAATAACCGTATGCACAGGGTGAGGCCACCCTGTTCAACTCCCACCGAGTTCAGGGGAGACTCAGGACAGTTTTTCAAGAAGAGCAGATGTGTGGACTGAGACCTGAAGAGCTGAGTCAGTGTTGGGAAGCAGCTATGACTGTGAAGCGTGTTCCAGAGTGAGAATGGGGAAGATGTGTGAGTGTGTGGTACGTGGTGTGGGAAACAATAGGGAGGCTGCGCCGCAGGTTTTCCCTGAGAAGTGTCCACGTCTCTCTCCTCCCCCTCCCTATCCTCTGCCTTCTCTTCTCCCTCATCTCTATTACGTTCACCTCCAGCAACTCTTAAAATAAATTTGCATTCTGTCTTCTGATCCAAATAGCACTGTGAAAAGGTTGTTTAAGAGCATTTAGAGTGTTGGAAGGAAACCATTTGGAATTTGAAATTTATCATAATTAAATCGTGAGTTGTAAGATGCCTGTTTGATTTGGGGTGCCCAATAAAACTTCTTCCTTACCCCCTCTTCTTAAGGAGGCTGTCATTTCCTTGATGAAGGTCACTTTACATGGTATGCAGGTCTTTTCAGGTGTTTGCAATCCAGCGAGTGTTGTCATTTTTGCACTGAATAAGCACACTTTCAATTCCTTCATCCAGTCATGATGCCCTATAGTACACCACCCAATACATCCTCCTCCCCCAGGATGACAGCAGGCAACTGATTACCGCTCTTTGGGTACTCCCCTTTAGCTAGTTATGGGCCACCTTCTTCAGTATGGTTCTGATCATGTATTCTTAATGCAGCTGCTTTATTTTTCCCTGTATGAGTGACTGAGGTTCTAAGAAATGATTCATGTGAGGAAAATCAGTAGACTGTCTTGTCAGAATAGCCATACCACCAATAAAAATCCAGAAAGACCTTTGCCCTTTCCAAAAATGCAATTATAAAAGTACAATGTTTTGAACTTTCTACATAACAAAACCAAAAATGACCATTTATTGAAAAAGCAAGAATTTCACATAGGCATTTACATTTTCCACTTCCTCCTCATGTTATGGATTAAAAAGTAAATCTTTGCCAAAAATAAGACCTTATTTAGAGGCAGACAAGCAGGAAAAGCTGAATACTAAGCATTGCTTAAGGCAGTAAAGAGTTTAATTCAATATATTTTACCCTAAATTTAACTACAGAGTTCAGCATTTAAATGTGTTGAGAGATTCAGAATCCAATCTTAGGCAAAGTTTTCAAAAATCTACCAAAGCTTTTGTGTGTATGTGGTTTTTCTCTCATTTCGTTGCAAAATGTAACTTTTGTTTTGTCTTTTCCCTTGGACGATGAGAATTAACTTGCAAAGAAATTTAAATTAACATCAAAGTGAGAAGAGAGAGGAAGAATTTATGAGCTGAGATTAGCACTCCAAAGAAAGAAAACTGAAAATGCAGCAATAAGATAACACTCTTGGTAGGCTGTAAACGCTCCTCTGCTTTTAAAATTCCCTAACAAGGTGAGCGAAAACCATTCCGAGAACACTATTGTCAAGAGACACCTTTGAACTGATCTATCCTGAAGAATAACCCCCAGAAAGGTAGAAAAAAAAAATAACTTTCATATGTTTGTGGCCACACAGTGCAGCTCTGACTTCTGAACATTTTTCCCCAATTATTTTTGTAAAGTATTGATCGCAATTTAATTTTGCAGTCCCAACATGAGAGGCGCTTCATGCTGAAATGTCTCACAGGAGATTGTAATCAGGGTCTAGCCTGAAGGTGAAGCGCTGGTACATAGGTTTTACTCTATTCCTCCACTCTTCATCAGCTCGGGGATTGGAGCAGAGGGCATTCTCAGGCAGATTAATTTTTGACGATGGGATCGATGGAAGATGTTTTTTCCTCCTGACATTGAGTCATCTAATTTGCTGTTTATCTTTGGCTTATTGAGTTTTGAGCATTGTTAAATCATACCTTTCAGCTGTTTAATTTCATATGTGAATTTTGCATTCCCCTCTTGTACTTTGGCATAACTCTTTTACCTAAAATGAGCAGGATGATGGGCCTTTTTTGACACAGGGTTACTGCTTTTGAGTCTGTTAAGTACTCCAAGGTAATGTTATGGTACTTTCTAGCCTTTTTTTCTTTGCTTGTGGCCATAGATCAGTTCACCTCTAGGGAAATCATTACTTGCCATGATTATTATCCCCAGCACCTTCATCTATTCTTCCTTGTTGCCTGACTCCATGGCTTGATGAAGTGCCTAGATGTGCGAACACCTTATCTCAGGTCTCATAATTAACCCCTTCATAACACAGGCTGAGAAGATTATTTTTCCTGGGATATACTCCATCTAGTTCAATATTTGGGTCTCTTTATAGTAATCACAGCAGCTTTAACAGTTTCAACTCTGTTTCTGCAGTAAGATGTGAATTTTGTAAGTGTGCTGATGGCTAGAAGAAAAATGCTTTCCTCCTAGAGAAACTTGGCCTTATGTAACCTTTCCTTCTGTTTCCCTTAAAGGTAATCAAACTGTATCTCAAGACAGCACCTCATCTACACAACTGAAAATTCCCCACGGTGGCAATATAGTATTAAATGTTAGTCATTCTATACATTTTTATGAGTATAGTCATAATTATCTAGAAATTAATAAAATATAAAGAGGGCTTTTTTTTTTTTTAGTTTGAAAGACATATGACATATTTGCAAATAGACCTGAAAACAAAATAAAAGTAGAGATGTTGACAGAATGTACTTCTAGATTTGAATTTAACATTAAAACAATCTGTCAGTCCTATCAATTCAGTAAACTAGAACCATCCTATTTTATACACCAAACCACTTATGGGTTTGATTGAACAGAGAAGTGTTATTTCTGCTATCATGAAAACAGCCCTGAACCAAGTCTTAGTAAATCTGATCCTTGCTTTGCTAACTAACTAGCTGGATTTTTTTGAGAAAGTCATAATGTATCTTTGACTCTCAAGTTTTCTCATTGGTAAAACTGGGGAGTTTAAAAGACAGGATTTTTTCTAGGTGTAAAGTATATTATTTTACTCTGTAATGTTATGTACATATTCATCTGTCTCACTCTCCTCCTGGCCTCACTCTCCTCCTACCTCCTCCAGGAAGCTTTCCAGCCTGTTGCTGCCCACAGGGCAGTCACTGACATACACTCACAGCCATTCACTGGTTGTTTTTATGTTCATTCTGGTGATGCTTTCTGGTACTTAAAAAAAAAATGCTTCACTGTATGTTACAAGAAGGACTTATGATTCTGTTTTACATGCTATTCCAATATCTCTAAAAAATGACTATCGATTATTTGAGGCTGCATTTTATTTTTGGAAAAAGCCCAAATTTATCTGTAGGCATTCTTGTAAAGAAGGTGAATAATCAAGACTGGAAGCTTAGTTTTCAAGTGAAACTCTATATTGTTCAAATTTCTGAATTGAAACTGACCATGAACCCACAACTCCAAGAAAAGAGATCTCAGAATGCGTTGCCTTATGTCACCCTTGTTAGAATAAGCATTTTGTCCAGTGAAGTAACTACTTTGGAAAAACAGTTTCTAGTTTGATGCAATTTAATTTAATTGTTTTGTTAATTAGTTTTGTGCCCTTACAGCCACACATTATATGTCTTGTCCAACTAAGTTACCATTTCTTCCCAGGAAAGAAAATGGTGTTAATTTGTATACATTTGCCTTGTAAACATTTCAATTCTTTCCTCAGTTCAGACTTCAAGTTGCTATTAAAGAATCAATCAACTAAATTTGTCAGAGCGTGTTTGTATTTTATTAGCTGGTATCAGAGATGAGAATGAGCTAGCATTTTAAAAAAGGAGGAAGTAAACTTTCTGTGCCACAGGAGAATATATGAATTACACATGTAAATAAAAAATTACAGATTAATATTCATATCTATAAACATTAGTGTAGGTTAATGTCTTTATGAATCACATTAAAATACTTTGGCTCAGAACTTTTTTGTTAACTTGTCAGCATGAAAAAAAAAATACTTCCAAACCTGTTTGTGAAAAGAAAGAGCTAGAAATACTCTATTTCTCCAATGTGTGCCTTTCTTGAGATCTGAATAAATTGTGGAGGTTCAGGGAAAATATTGGGCTTAGCAATGTTAGAGGCCAAACAACCATATCCACCAATTATGTCTATAAAGAGAAGTTCCCTGGTAGTGCTGACCGCATCAGTTTATCAAGTCCAAGTCCAATCAGACACACACACACACACAAGCAAGATTAGAGGGAACACCAAACCTGTAAGACTTGTTTGGCTGTTGTTGCATATTCATAAAATAGTAATGGTCACTTTGTTCAATCTAAGCTTCAAACATACTTTAACTCCAATGTTCTGGTCTTCATTTTCAGTATATTTGGTACCTATTGTACAAACTCATCTATTATATACAGAGCTTACGTATTTATGCTGTCTAAGGTAACTATGACTGTGTGGCATATTCTTACTGTAATCACATATTAGTCTTGAAATAAATAGCTAAGATACCTAATGAAATAATTATTGTAGAAGTCATTAATTTATGGAGCTTCTGTTAACATCCTTACAATAAACTCTGTGTTGAACATCATCTAATCCCCATTGCAACCCTACAGATGGCCACCATTATTGCCTTTATCTTATGGATGAGAAAATTTATTAAGAAGGGACCTTAAGAATCATGGAACCCATTTTTTAAGTAATAAGGCTAAGTCCCAGGGAGCTAAGTGGCCCACATAAAGCTACATGGTCAAAACTCAGGTTAAAACAAAGCTCTCCAGACCCCATTGGAATGTTCTTACTACTCTACCTTCCAGACTCCTAGTGTGGTATGTTGCTGGGGAGATATAAACTTTCATTTGTGATTATCTTATTATCTCACTGAAAGAAATCAAACTGCATGAGAAATTTCCTGCAGAATATTGCTAAGATTTTTTTCCTTTGGAAAAAAAATAAAATTCGTATAAATATGTTAAGGTTTTGACACTAAGCATATTTTTGTTACCAAGCTCTTGCCATAAAGGAACTTGGAGTCACAAGTATGAATTCATTCTATCACCATAAATTAAGTAAGGTATTTATAATACAAACCAGGTCTTGGGATGTAAGTCTGAAAGAGATAAATCCTAAAGCTGGTTTTAAAGAGGCTGTGAAAAGTGAGCCGGGAAGGGAGAAGCCCTGTTTTGAATGCCAAAATCTGGAAAAAGTGAGTCATGATGACTGTAATCCTGGGTCAGAGTCAGGGCTGCAGTAGTTGGTGTATTATTATAAAATCATGTTTTACTGTTGCTCCAAAACTCCCCCTCCTCCTGTGGACAAGAACTTAGGAACCAAAAGAGCTGAGTCATGATCTATGATAAGCTATTTCTGCTGTATCTAGCATCTTCTACATCCATCCTGAGCAGAAGAGTTCCTAGGCTGTGGCATCACTTAGCTCTAGGTTAGAGATGGGGGAACAAACGGTGGCACTTCATGTTTTAGTTGCCTGCCCATCAATACAAATACCCACTTTGACCCATCTTAAGTGTCTAGTGTTATTTGTTTCAGCCATTCTGCAGCATGAATTTCTTCCACTATCATATATCCGGTTTCTTTGCATGTATTAAATAATAATAATATTTTCAAAAGTACACCAGAAAAGAAAAAGAATAAATTCTAAAGCTCTAGACAATGCACAATTTCACAATGAGCTCTTTAATTATTTAGAGGTGATTTAGGATTCTGTAATTAATTTCAAGTCATATAAACTTAATAGCCATTATGCCTTACATTAACATCATATTTTCAAAAAATCTTTGCAACTCTGATAGCATATAGGTATGTTACATTAAAATTTCGAATAAGGCTAATAAATCACACATGGAACTAGTAGGTTGTGGAATTATGGAGCAGGCAGCAGATTATAAAACAAGTTGTTAAATGTGGGTAATTTGGCCATACATAACCATTTCCCATCACTCCATTTCCTAGCCTAAAATGGTATAAAAGGTATGTCTTATAAAAGGAGTCTGAGGTTCTGGAGTCTTCTGGCTTGGTCAGTGCTTTTACTCTAGTAGGTTGCTAAGACTATCACACTTCAAGTGTACATCATGGGGAATAATAATAATAAGTCATCAGGAAGCCATGTCCCATTC
Organism: Colobus angolensis palliatus; assembly: GCF_000951035.1. Lineage (NCBI taxonomy): Eukaryota > Metazoa > Chordata > Mammalia > Primates > Cercopithecidae > Colobus > Colobus angolensis. The sequence continues at coordinate 12,449,702 of NW_012112030.1, forward strand.
TATCTTCAGATATTTTTCATCTTACACACCTTGAATGGAATCTTTGTTGTGGTTGCTAATTCTGGAAACTGAAGTAGCCTTTGTTGTCTGGCCGAGAACAGTCAGCACATATGCCCCCTTATTTAATTTTTCTAAGCACTGTACAAGGTAGTCAGAGAAGGTGCTATTATCATCAACCTATAGAAAAAAAGAATATAAGGCTCAAGGAGGTATTTACCAAGTTTGCAGAGGCAATATGTGAAAATACGTTTAAATCCAGATCTGTTGATTCTAATTCCTCTGTTCTGCTACTGAGCCCGTGAAAAAAGGTTGACAGAGGCGCGTACTTTAGAATGGGCAGGTGGTGTAGACCTAGCTAGATGATGAATTAACAAAATAATTAATTCCAAATCGTTTTGGTTTGTTTTCGTCAGGCGAAACAATGTCCGCCTTTTTCATTTTGTGGGGATAACCCATACATTTTCACTGACTGCATCGCCTGTTTCAGTGCCTGCTTTCCATAGTCAAACACACAGATATCATCGTAGGCTAAACATAACTCAAGATATGGTACTCTGGGGAGGATTTGGCAAGGGGAACATATATAAAGAGTTATTTTATAGAGTGCAAGGACATTAAGAATGAATATAAAAACAAACGTTGGTTCAAATAAGTTAAAAACAAGACCTGTGCTCCTAAGAATATTATAATAAAAGCAAGAGAAATATCCAATATTTATGAAGCATTGTTTTATTTTTCTTAATGCCATGTATCTAGGCAGTCAGATGTATGTCTGTTCTCCCAAGAGTATTATCAATTTATGGTGGTGTAATAGTCACACATGATGAATTTTACTTTATAATCATATTGTCTTTGATAAGTGGCAAAGCCTAATGCGAAGTGCACTAGGTAAAAGGATGGTAGAGAGTATACAGTTTAGTGCCAGCACTATATTCTAGTCAACAATAACAATGAGGCCTAGTATGTGAATCTACTCATCACTTAGCCTGGGAAGACTTCTAAGCTTGAACAAATGCAGTAGTTTACCATAAAACATGTAAGTATGAAGCACCCAAGAAGAGTCCATGTGGACTGGGGATGCAGTGAGCCTGGCTAGAAAAGTGAATGACATTTTACTTTAACATCTATCTGACAATGGGCCAATCTGAGAACTAATCAACTACTTGGCTAGGTCCTTGGGGATAATTAGGCTTACTTTGTTAGAAGATGAAAGTCAGTGAGAGCTCTTAGCCTTGATGATTCAGGGAGAGGAGAAGGGGCTTAAGTTGATTTGAATCCTAAACCATTCATTAATCCACTTAACCTCATTCATTTTAGATATGACTACTAATTTCAGGGCACTCTTGGCTTTTCTCTAGCTTTTTTCTCCTTTAGTGCTTTTTTATAAACAATTCCTTTCTTAGTTTTTCATTTTGTTTCTCTCTTGCTCACTCTTTCATTCTTGGGAAATGACTTTCTTCTTTCCTAGGATACCCAGACCATTGTAACTATGATGATTTGTTTCATTTCTGAGATTACCCAGTATGCTTTACAATTCCCTGGTATATTCGTTATCCACCCAATGATAGTGTGTGAATTTAAGCACCAAAAATCATTATTAACTTACTTTGTGCCTTCTCTGTAATCATATGTCAAGATTTGGTGAAAATGTTATATTTCAACAAGGTTGTCCATGATTCTAGTAGCAGAATTAAATACCACACCTTCATCTGGGAGTACCTGGTACACAAGTCTATCAACTATTTCATTGTCTTTTTAAATTTTTAATATGCCTGTCTTTACAAATGAAATGGGAATTTCTTCAGGCAGGGGCCAAACCTTCCTTACTGATATAACCCCATCACCTGCCGTTGTCTTCCACTTAAGAGATGGTCAATGAATATTAGTTCGAAGAATTGTTTAAATGTCTTTTGTGAAATGATGAAAAAGGGAGAGCTGGGCCCAGTTATTCTTCTCTAGGCAAAGTGTTTGAGCTTGTGTTATTTGTTAGAACATAAATGAGTTGGCATTTACGCTTATGGAATAAGTTAGAAATCTATAATTGTAAATTCATGCTGATTTTAATGAAATCAAAACTCAAAGTGTGAAACCATCCAAATAAATATAATTTTCTCCAAACTGCTTTGATATGAAAAAGACTCTTTGGCATAGCTCCAATTAACTATCTTAGTCACCCACACAGAATCAAGAAGACTCCTTCCATCTGATTATAAGTTTCTACAAATAGCAAAAACACTCAAAGCATTCCTGGTTGTTCTCTCTGTATGGAAATTTTCACAACCCAGAGCAAATAGAATGGACTGATTCTGTCATTTGTATAGACAGATCTGATCTATGTCTCACTTTTCAAGCTTTAAAAGTGCTACTGAATATGATTTTAGTAGTAAAAAGAAATGATATAAAACATTAATAAAAATGATGTTTTTATACTTCATCTAATATTTTATGGCCAAGGCACATATTCAAAGTTTAATTATAATAGATTAAGTTTTTATCATTAATACTATTGGTGTGTTCTAGTCTGCAGTTCTTAAGTGTAGTATTTAACAGTCTTTGTTTTTTGAAAATGTCAAGCTTTTGTTTTATATTCTTCCAACCTTTGCCCACTACTGGTATCTCTGCTTCTGTTAATTGTTCCAAACACCTGCTACAAACTCAGCCCCTGAACAAACAAAAACTACAGGGCACTTGACAGCCAAACAAATAAATACAGATACAGGAGTTTTATAGAACCCGCCCTCTGACTAAATCTGTAAACACTCAGGCTGAAAAACAAGATTGTCTGCAGATGTATCTGCTGGCAAATGGGGAAGAAGTGAGCCACTGAAGCCAGTTTATGGAGGCGGTGAAGGCATGGTAAACATGTCTGCCTACCCCTTGATAAGTTGTTCCAGATGGTTGCGTAGACACAAGACAGACTCAGTGAGCTGGCTCATTTCTACCATGAAGCGAAAGAAAGTAACTCTCCATCTTGGGCCAGGGCAGGATATTTCACTGTCCCTGTGTGATATAACACGCAAGTAGTTTGGAAGGTACCCACCCTTCACTATTTGAATGAAGGAACTTTTCCAGCACTGGGCATATATCACATGTCTCCTGGTAAGATTAGAGCTTCACTAAAAGTAAGAGCATGGTCTTTGCCCATGAGGTAATAAATTTCCTGTGCTAGCAACAGTGAAGACTTGGGAAGTGGTGAACAAAGAAATGTCTTGAAGCATCTCTTAGGTATGTCATGAAAGGGCACATTCAATATAACTCATACGAAAAAGTAATGTCTGATGGTGCTTGGGAAAGACAGGGAGAGAATGGTGGTGCTTTCAGTAGTAATTTAGGAAGCAAGTTGCAGCAGATATGTTCATCACTGAATAGAAGCAAAGGAATTGTCTTCACCCTACTCCGTCTCAAAAAAAAAAAGATCAAAAAAAAAAAAAAAAGTAATGATCATGGTGAGTGGAGTGGGAAGGTCTATGATCCCTTCTAACTAAAGAACCTAATTTTGAAAACAAATTTAACACTGAAAAAAAGAGACACAGGCTGGGCAATCCTTTTTTATTGAGATTATGTTTATTTCACAAACCAGGAAAAGTTACCATCAGTGTTTTGCTTTCTTTCATCTTTTTGTTGTTTTGTTGTTGCTACACAGTGAAAACTAAAACAAGGGCCCTTTCCTGTATAGAGGTAGAGAGGAGAAAAAATAAAGGTTGAGGAAAAAATAGAGGTGCAAAGAAGAAATGAAATTTCAGAAAGAACATTGAAAAGAACCAGTACTCAGGAGGCTGAGGCAGAAGGATCCCTTGAGTCTAAGAGCTCGAGGCTGCAGTGAGCTGCGGTTGTGCCACTGCACTCCAGCCTGGACGACAGAGTGAGACCCATCTCTAAAAAAGAACTATTAAATGAAACAAAAGGATTTCTTGAGTTTTTAGGGACTTAAATGTCCAGCAAGATCTTGCACTCAGAGAGACAGGTTGGTAAAAAGTGCTGAAGCCAAGTGTGACTTGGAAGAATGCCAGCGGGAATGCACAGAGGCGCTTCTTTGTGCAGTATTGTTTCTGTGGGTAAATGCCAAGACTGGCCCTGGGCTAATTGAAATGAGCAGCTGCATGGGTCACATCAGTATAAGGAGCAAGTATTAACAGGTGCGGGGGGGCCACAGGCTTTCCCTTTGTCAATACTGAAGTAAACAGGTAATGCTGTTCATTTGTCTTCTTAAAATGTAAAACTTCAGGCTCCAATTGAAAGCAGCCCTGGGCATCTCCTATGTGTCTGTCAATGAGTTTAGGGTGCCTCCAGCTTCCCAAATTCAAAACCAGGCAGTTACTCATGTCCAGGAGGAAAGAGAAGTTCAAGGGCTGTATCTTCAGGTGTTGATGCTCAGGACAGACTGCAAAATCGCAGGAACTTCTAGCAGGTGTCGAGTGTCTTTCTCCCAGATGTTACAGATTGCATCTTAAAGTTGTTTTTCTTCAAGAAGCCTCGTGTGGGGGGAGAAAACCTGGCTCCCATTTCTGATTCCATTCAGGGCCACTATAATCTTATTCTTGTTTGCTTGCTTGGGGCATAAAAAGCACCAAGGCCAGTCCTGCTAAGTTGTTGCCTTCCCTCTGAGTCTCTGTCAAAGAAATTGAACTAAAATGGTTGCTGGGAGTTAAAAAAAATTAACATTGTCACCACAGAAACTTCAGATTGGACCAAGGAAAGAATCTGTGAGCGGGGCTTAATGATCCATCAAAGGTATAGGGTTTAATTTTAGACCAGAAATATTTTTCATTTATATTTATTAATGTGACATTTTTCAACAGAGGAGGAAAGGGACCTGCAAGCTATAAAACAGAATCATAAACGGTTTATTTTATCATTAGGGACAATAGCCATTTTAACTACACTGAGTTGGTTTGTTCAGGGGTTCACAAAGCATTCGTCTCTATCCCAGGTTCTTATTCCAGACAATCTGGAATTCTGCCATTTCCAGAAGGCAGACTGGGTACATGTATTTTCCTTCTCTGCATTGCATGCTACCTTAGCCTTTTGACAAATCTGCTGTTTCATGTAATGCATTTTTTTTTTAATTTTACATTCCTCATACAAAACAATACTGAAAGAACTAAAACATGTCTCTTTTGTCTTAATATTCAGAGTCACTTTTGTAGCAAACTTATATAATAATATGTGGCTCACCTAGGACCTGCTCCAAATGCCAGGAGAGATTACTAATAAAGCTAATAACAAATATCTTTTTGTTGACTCTCAGGTGGAGCTAAGGAAAACATGTGAGCATAGCTTGGGACTCTTCACCTTCACAGAATCTCCCTCTTCCTCCTGCCACTTGAAACCAAAGCTGTTGAGTTGAGCTGGTTATGCTTTCTTAACTAGTATTTAAAGAATCAAGGCTGATTTTCTGGTGTTGCTTCATTTTGTTTTGTTTTAATGAAGAAAGTGTTGGCGTGTACAAGACAGAGGACTCTCATTTTTGTCCATTTTACTAGAATTATGGATAATCTGGTATTCCACTTTAATGTTCACGTGTTGGGGAACAATGTTAAAGGTGAGGCTGTACACAGCTCATAGCAGCCTCTGGATGTGTTAAAAGAGAGGCTGTACGCCTTGATTTGTGGAATCAGCATTGCCTGTAGCCATATCATTTAGGCCAAGCAGCTGGGAGGCTCAGCCAACCATTTGTCTCTCTGGGCTCTCTGGAAACAGAACATCTGCTTTTCTGTGAGTTATACTGTAAATTGAGCCTTGCTTTATTCTAGGTTAATTTTTTCCTGTATTTCTTCTTCAATTTTTTCCTGTATTTTCATCAGGCTCTTTGGAACCTTTCTGAATAGTTCAGTCATAAATTACTTATCTGGAGATTCCAGGATTGTGTTCATATTCTAGGATGGTAAACTGCATTGTCCAACTGATTGATTAATCAAGCTTTTGTTAAACACCCATTATGTGCCAGATATTGTTATAGATCCTAGAGGACTTTTAAGGCACTCACAGTGTAGTGGGGGATGCCAAAAAAAAAAAAAAAAAAAAGCTTGTGATCAATTACTCACAGTAATGTGAGTGTGGTGGTAAAGGAACACTGACAAGGGTGTATCTAACTCAGGCTTGCAGATTAGAGAAGTTTTCCCACAGCAATTTCTTTAGAGAAGGTACCTGGCAGGTGAGTTAATGTTTGCAGGAAGAGAAAAGAAACAGTTGGGATATTCCAGTCAGAGGGAACAGCATAGGTAGGAACAGGAGGCATCATAGAACACTTCTATTCAGGGATGAGGGGAAATGCAGTGTGGCTGGAACATATGGTGTATTACGGTGAGGTGGAAGATGATTCTGGAAAGGTAGATGAAGCCATGTATGTTATTTTGGGATTTGGAAAACTGTAGAATCTTTTAACTGAAGGCAGTGGGATATCAATTCAAATTCAGACACTCTTTAGCTTACTGTTCCAAACAATAAAAAGTTATTGATAAAATAAGACAAAAGAATAACTATAAATGATGCATAAATATAATCAACAACTTTTATTTAGTAAATAAGGTAAGCTGGAGGAAAATACTGCGAAACACATATATTTAATATGCACATTTGAGATAAAAGATATTTGTTAGACTATGATCTTTCCTCGCCGAATTCTTTGGCGATACTCTCCCTTTTCTATAATGGGCATTTTCCTCCTCAACACAGCTACTGATTCAAACAGAACATCTGCAACCAGCACTGGCTGGATTCCCACCACTAGGTGCATTTCTAATGTGCTTTTCATTTATCTTTTTATTGTGTATTCTAGGGGGCTGCATATAGTAAGGGATGGCATATGAAACACAGGGCTTAATGTTCCCTTATGTATTGCGTGTAGCAGGGATAAGGATGCCTATTTAAAGAGCTAGAAAATGATCTTGACATATTTAAGAATATATAATCTGTAATTTTTAATCCCAGAAACAGACTTGCAGGACAATAAAAAGGGCTTTGGGTTTTTATTTTTCTTTTTTTTTTTTTTTTTTTTTGAGATGGAGTCTCGCTCTGTCGCCCGGGCTGGAGTGCAGTGGCCGGATCTCAGCTCACTGCAAGCTCCGCCTCCCGGGTTCCCGCCATTCTCCTGCCTCAGCCTCCCGAGTAGCTGGGACTACAGGCGCCCGCTACCTCGCCCGGCTAGTTTTTTCTATGTTTTCATAGAGACGGGGTTTCACCGTGTTAGCCAGGATGGTCTCGATCTCCTGACCTCGTGATCCGCCCGTCTTGGCCTCCCAAAGTGCTGGGATTACAGGCTTGAGCTACTGCGCCTGGCGGGTTTTTATTTTTCTAGGCAATAACCTTTCAAAAAAAATTTGAGATAGTGCTAGATTTGGTAGAAGAATGGGTCATGATAATGATTCTCAACTTGAACTTTCTTTTTTATTTGATCCTATAATAACATGCTAGGCAATCAATTGGGAAATGCATTTGTACTATCCAGGATTGATCTATTCTTCCAGGCCTTGTAAGCCAGGCTGCCATATCCTGAACACTACCAAATCTGATCAGAAAGGTAAGTCTAAACTACTGGCAGGAGAGATGGTTCTCGGGTGCTCCTCTTCACCCATTTACCTTCATGTATTTTTGTTGTCCTTTCTTTGAAAACTGGATACCAGCTCATGACGTTGAGTGCAGTGCCTGCCTCTGGTCTCCTTAGGGTTTGACTCCCTTATAGGCTCCATTTCTGATTCTTTTATTATCCAGCATTTTAAAAATTCTGCTTTCATCTTTTACTTTAGTCCTCCAAATGCCTTAATTATCTCCTCCTCTTATTAGCTTCTAGCCACTAGCCCACTCTCCAGTTTTACCAATGGCTCACCATAGGGTGGGATCCAAAAGGACACAAAACTGAAAATTATACCTAAAGGGTGGTCATCAGTGAACAAGTGGCCTCCACGAGAGTTAGCTGTGGACTCAATGTATAATACACACAGCTGGCTCACAAAAGAGAGAGCTTGCAAAACAGACCTGGGAAAGGTAATGATATTTAGCAATTTGGGGGACTTACTAAGAATTGTAAAGAGTTTTAGTATAAGTAGAAGATACACTCACAATTATGCTGGATCAAGTTCCAGTGTGACAGATATGGACATTCAGGTTTGCTTGTGACGAAAACAGAGACAGTCAAACTACACAAACACCATAGGGACTCCCCAGTTACATGCAGGAAAATACATATGCTCTATAGTGGAACCATGCAAACTGTCAATGAATTAGTAAAGTTGCAGTTTTCATTAGAAAAAAGCATGATATTGATATACATGAAGTGGCAACAATATAAATCGTGGTCCTCATTAGCAATGGTTCTTAATATGTTTCCCACCAGGCAGACTACTCTGCCCACTTCTGAGATCCACAGCCAAAAATGTATGTGAAAAGCATCAAAAACGTTCAGAAGAAAGCCTCCAAGATTATGTAAGTTTTGGAAAAGAATACCTTTGAGGAAAGGTCAAAGATTGGGGATTATTCTGGATGAGAAACGATTTTGAGATTATCTATGAGTATTTTAAATTTCTTATTCAGAGAACAGTTGATAAGCATGTTTTTTATCTACCACCACTAAAAGCTAAAAGTGAAACACAAAGGATTTAGGACTGAAAGGAGAAATGCTGGGTGAAGAGGGCCATCAACCATTGGAAGGGTTATTTAGTCTCCTCCTAAAGCCTGAGTAGAATTTCAGTAACTTGGTGTGTGTGTGTGTATGACAGGGGAGGAGGAGTAGAGGGGGTTCTTGTCTAAAGGCTAGGAATACACTAGCTGTTTCTCTTATTAGGAAGTCTCTGAGATATAATTGAAAAAGTTAAAAAATTATTTTAACCATTTAGATTATACACTGACTTTGAAGCGGGACAATAATCTGTAACACTGATACATTACCATCTGTCATTGTATGTCATGTGGTTCACTGTGTGTGAAAACAGGATGCGTGGATAAATGAAACAACATATTTCAGAATTATCACTTCTATCTAGCTGTAGCCCCAGTAGTCTTTTTGAAGGACAAGTAGAAGAAATGGTTTTGAGGGAATTAAAGACAGTAAAGAATAGTACTTGAAATCATTTACAACTGAAAGAAATGTTGGTAATTCTGGTTAGAATTCTGTTTTGGCACTAAGTAAAAAGGCAACCTTGAAATGACAATGTATTTGTCCATTTTCATGCTGCTGATAATGACATACCCAAGACTGGGGGAAGAAGAGGTTTAATTGGACTTACAGTGAATGGCTGGGAGGCCTCCAAATCATGGCAGGAGGTGAAAGGCACTTCTTACATGGTGGTGGCAGAGAAAACGAGGAAGATGCAAAAGCAGAAACCCCTAATAAAACCATCAGATCTCGCGAGACTTGTGCATTACCCTGGAACAGTATGGGGGAAACCATGCTCATGATTCAAATTATCTTCTACTGGGTCCCTCCCACAGCATGTGGGAATTATGGGAATACAATTCAAGATGAGATTTGGGTGGGGACACAGAGCCAAGCCATATCATTCTACCCCTGGTCCCTCCAAATCTCATGTCCTCACATTTCAAAACCAATCGTGCCTGCCCAACAGTCCCCCAAAGGCTGAACTCATTTTGGCATTAACCCAAAAGTCCACAGTCCAAAGTCTCATCCGAGACAAGGCAAGTCCCTTCTGCCTATGAGCCTGTAAAACCAAAAGCAAGCTAGTTACTTCCTAGATACAATGGGGATACAGGTATTTGGTAAATACAGCCATTCCAAATGGGAGAAATTGGCCAAAACAAAGGGGTTATAGGGTCCATCCAAGTCTAAAAATCCAGTGGGGTAGTCAAGTTTTACAGTTCCAAAATTATTTCCTTTGACTCCGTGTCTCACATCCAGGTTATGCTGATGCAAGAAGTAGGTTCCCACAGTCTTGGGCAACTCCCCTTCTATGGCTTTGCAGGGTACAGCCCCTCTCCTGGCTGCTTTCATGTGCTGACTTTGAGTATTTGTGGCTTTTCCAGTAGCATGGTGCAAGCTGTAGGTAGGTGGATCTACCATTCTGGGATCTGGAGGATGGCGGCCCTCTTCTCACAGCTCCAGTAGGAGGTGTCCCAGTATGGACTCTGTGTGGGGGCACCAACCCCACATTTCCCTTCTGCACTGCCCTAGCAGAGATTCTCCATGAGGGCCCCACCTCTGCAGCACACTCTTGCCTGGGCATCCGGGCATTTCCACACATATTCTGAAATCTAGGTGGAGGTTCCCAAACCTCAATTCTTGACTTCTGTGCACCTGCAGACTCAACACCATGTGGAAGGTGCCAAGGTTTGGGGCTTGCATCCTCTGAAACCATGAGCTGAGCTGTACCTTGGCCACTTTTAACAACAGCTGGAGCAGCTGGGACACAGGGTACCAAGTCCCTATGCTGCACACATTTTTTCCTCCTAGGCTTCCAGGTCTGTGATGGGAGGGGCTGCTATGAAGACCTATTACGTGCCCCGGGCACATTTTCCCCATTGTCTTGGAGATTAACACGTGGCTCTTTGTTACTTTTGCAAATTTCTGCAGCCAGCTTGAATTTCTTCTCAAAAACATGGGTTGTTCTTTTCTACTGCATCATCAGGCTGCAAATTTTCCAAACTCTTATGCTCTTTTTCCCTTTTAAAATGGAATGCTTTTAACAGCATCCAAGTCACCTCTTGAATCCTTTGCTGCTTAGACATTTCTCCTGCCAGATACCCTAAATTATCTCTCTCAAGTTAAAAGTTTTGCAAATCAGTAGGGCAGGGGCAAAATGCCACCATTCTCTTTGCTAAAACACAGCAAGAGTCACCTTTGCTTCAGTTCCCAAGTTCCTCATCTTCATATGAGACCACCTCAGCCTGGCCCTTATTGTTCATATCACTAGCATCATTTTTGTCAAAGCCATTCAACAAGTCTTTAGGAGGTTCTAAACTTTCCCACGTTTTCCTGTCTTCTGAGCCCTCCAAACTCTTCCAACCTCTGCCTGTTACCCAGTTCCAAAGTCACTTCCACATTCTCAGGTATCTTGTCAGGAACGTCCCACTCTACTGGTACCAATTTACTATATTAGTCCATTTTTACACTGCTGATAAACACATACCTGAGACTAGGAAGAAAAAGACATTTAATTGGACTTACAGTTCCATATGGCTGGGGAGGCTTCAGAATCATGGCGAGCAGTGAAAGGCACTTCTTACATGGCAGTGGCAAGAGAGAATGAGGATGCTACAAAAGCAGAAACTCCTGATAAAATCAACAGATCTCATGAGATTTATTCACTACCATGAGAACAGCATGGGGGAACCACCCCCATGATTCAAATTATCTCCCATCAGGTCTCTTCCACAGCATGTGGGAATTATGGGAGTACAATTCAAGATGAGATTTGGGTGGGGACACAGAGCCACACCATATCAGACAGCTTTATTGAAATCAATATGGTGGGTTAGGGTAACATACACTCTATCACTCTGAACTCCTTAATTTCTTAATCTTTGTTTCCCATCAACTTCAGATTAAATCTAAGATTTTAAATAAGATTTTTACATTTGAGAAAGTAAAACGTACCCTACGATTTTAACAGGTTGTCTGAGTAATACAATTTAAAGGGTAAGAGGGTATTACCTTTACCACCCAGGTACACAGATACTTAATTTCTATGGTATCCTAGTCATAAATTTTCTTTTAAATTATAAATACTTGTAATTCCATGTCCTATTCCAAGACAATTTCAATGCAACGAGTCTAAAACTCATCTTCTTCCCCAACAAACGACCACCTCCTCCCATACTGACTGCCTCGTGTCGTGGAAGTGTACCTTATCTCTAATTCTACTTCTCTGTTTGTTTAAGTATACCTATATTTGTCAATTGTTCAGCTAGTCCCCACCGTATAATGTCTGCTGACTCTACCCCTGCTTTCATAAGGCCACCAGACTGAATTTCCATAAATGTAAACCTGATCATGCCTTGCCCCGTGTTGTAAGTTTTCACAGACTCCTCATCTTCTGTGTCAGTGGTCTTCATGTCTGATTGTTTTTCACTTATATGGAGCTCAGGACATGACAACATACCAACTGAATCAAAATACACACATACATATATTTTTAAAGATTTGGAGACTACTATTTTATAAAGTAAACAAGGCCCTTCATCACTGGATTTTAATCTGCAACTCCTCTACATACTAGTTTAAGTTCCTTTAACATACAGAAACCTCTCATACTTGGAAGTCTTTGGGTGTGTTTGGAACGACTTTCCTTCCTTTCCCTAACCCACTGGAAGCACCACTTTTTACTGCTCAAGACTCAGCTGCTTTTCTCAGAATATATAGCCGACACTCTTAAAGTTGAGCACGCCCTCCTCCCTGCTCCAGGGTATCCATTCCAGACTTTAACAGCATCACTTTGCAATGGAGCTGTTTTGCCTTTGCTTTCCCCACAGACTGTGAGCTACTTGATCTTGGAGCCTTGGTATCTCTTTCCTCTTTCTTCTCCACCATTTTCTTTCCATGCTCCTGGATTTGCGCAGTGATTGGCATAATTTATTTTATTTTTTAGAGCCAGGGTCTTGCTCTGTTACCCAAGCTGGAGTGCAGAGCTGTGATCATGTCTCACTGAAGACTTGACCTCCTGGGCTCAAGCGACCCTCTCACTTCAGCTTCCCGAGTTCCTGGGATTTATAGGTGCACACCACTACGACCAGCTGGTGATTGGTGTATAAAAGGAACTGAACATGTGTTCTTAGAAGCATAAGAAAGAAGAAGAGAGGATGAGATGAAATACTCTTGAGATGATGCTTTGGAAGTTTGCGAATTATTAAATTATCTTCTCTATAGACAGAAGAAGCTATAGCACTTGGCACCTGGACAGAGTGACATTTAAGATTGGACTGGCGGCTTGTTATAAAATAAAAAATTGTATTTGAGGCAAGGCATGGTGGCTCATGCCTGTAATGCCAGCACTTTGGGAGCCTGAGGCGAGAGGATCACTTGAGGCCAGGAGTTCCAGATCAGCCTGGGCAAAATGGTGAAACCCCATCTCTACTAAAGATACAAAAATTAGCTGGGCATGGTGGCATGCACCTGTAATCCCATGAGAATTACTTGAACCCAGAAGGCAGAGGTTGCAGCAAAGCGAGATCGTGCCACTGCACTCTAGCCTGAGTGATGGAGCAAGACTCTCTCTCAAAAACATAAAAATAAAAATAAAGAAATTTTACTTGAGGGGCACAAGGTTAAAACCTGATTTTGGATTCACAACCAATAAAACCAAATTAATTGATTTCACAAATTTTTTATGCTTATTTTAATGCACACATATATTTAATAGGGAAAAGAATGAAGTGGCAGACTGTTTATTTCTTCATGTAATATTTTAAAAACTACACCTATTATTGAAAATCACAATACTTTCATTAAAAAGTCTATTTGTATACCAAGACAAACAGGAAAAGTAAATATCAAATTAAGTAACTTTTTTTTAGTCAATACAGCTGAGTAAAATATATGTAAATATTGTCTTTGTTTTTCTTTTTTTTCCCTGCAAACAGAGGAAAAACTTCACAGATCAGAAATGATCTTCAGATAGGATTTGGAAAATAGACAGAAAGACTTTCAAAACTTCTTTTATATCCAAGGCAAGGATCTGACATTATCTCCTCAAGGTGAAATAACCTTGAATGGCCTGACATTTGCACAATGGCTTTCTTTTTGATCTGTCTGTAGTTCTAACTAATTACTTGAAAATACCTTTGCTATTTCTCTGCATCCTTCTTTCTATATTGCTTTATGACAATCTAAGAAGAACTAAGCCTTCCCCACAAACCATACGTAAAATTAGATACATTGTAACATTCTAATGGAAATACTAACTTTACGTCAGAAAGGGTAGAGTTTTGGGATTATGCAAGATCAGAGAGAAGCTAAGACACAAACACTAGAAACTATTCTTGAATCTCCTTTTTTCAAAGATTATTGTTTCTCATGTGATGGGAGGGAGTCAAATTGGAAGGAGAAGTGACGAAATCGTACTGTGGGCTTTTATAATGGATTCTGCAAAATTTCCCTTCTTCAAATCAAGCTAAGTATGAATATCACAATACAACGCGTCAATAAAATTCCTAAGTTTCTGTAAGGCAAGTATATCAATAAGGGGTTGCTTTTGACTACGTGTGACAGAAACCCAAACAGAGTAACAAAAGTAAGTCAATCACGGTGACAAGATGCCCAGAGATAGCCTAGACAGCTCAAGTTCAAGTCTGTTGAAGCATGCCCTACTGCAGTGGCCCCCAAATCATCAGTGGACCCTTTGAGTTTGTGATTTCATTCTCTTGGTCATCTGTGCTTTGGAAGGTTGGTCCACCTCTAGCTCCCATTTGCATTTTTCAGGCAGGAGGAAGGAAACAATAGCAAAGAGAAGATAATCCTTACATCTGGAAAGACTCAGAAATCCTCTACCGATGAAATTTTCATCATCAAAGTGGTGTGAAATGGCTATTCCTGGATGCAAGAAAGAAAGCTATGAAAAAGAAACCCTTTGATTAGGCACAACACTGGTCCATATACTGTTAGTAAGAATAAAAGAAAGAAAATATATTGAGTGGACAACTAGCAAGTTCTGCCACTCCGATCAAAAGCATTTATTTATGTCATATTTGTCCTTAAAAGCCTAAAGAATATTTGAAACAGGATACAACTGCATTTTCTTTCTTTCTTTTTTTTTTTTTTGAGATGGAGTCTCACTCTGTTGCCCAGGCTGGAGTGCAGTGGCCGGATCTCAGCTCACTGCCAGCTCCGCCTCCCGGGTTTACGCCATTCTCCTGCCTCAGCCTCCGGAGTAGCTGGGACTACAGGCGCCCGCCACCTCGCCCGGCTAATTTTTTTTTATTTTTTAGTAGAGACGGGGTTTTACCGTGTTAGCCAGAATGGTCTCGATCTCCTGACCTCGTGACCCGCCCGTCTCGGCCTCCCAAAGTGCTGGGATTACAGGCTTGAGCCACCGCGCCCGGCAACTTGATATATGGCATTCTTCATATCCAGGGAGTCATGGAAGAGCATTCATTTCTTATTCCCTCTTTTGTAAGTCTGTTTGCTACATTAGCTATAATAATTTAGGGTAAAAATCTCAATTCTCAGAGTCATATTTGACCCTTCTCCATTGTTCCTTTCGGTCAATTACCATTTTTGGTATTTTGGAAACACCATTGCTATTTCAAATTCTTTTCATTCTCTAATGGCTACTATGCAATGTGGATGCTTAACTCTTTCTTTGATTTTACCAAGCTATCTTGACTAAACTGTCGTCATCCTCTCTTGTCTCTCCCCGAGTACACCCTGTATATTCCCGCTGGAGTAAATCTTCTTGAACTTTGGCATTAATTATGCTGTATATCGGTTCAGTATCTGTGATGGCTTTCTCTCGGTCAGGTAGATGAGTCACCATGAAACTAATTGCTAGTAAACTTAGATTAGGGATGGTCTCTGTACAAACACCCACATTCCCTCCATCCTCTGATGGTTCTTCAATATTAAAGGTAAATGTCGATTGTGAAGCCTTTTCTAAATCTTTAAAAACATATGTGTGCATGTATTCTGATTCAGTTGGTATGTTGTCATGCCCTGAGCTCCACATAAGTGAAAAACAATCAGACATGAAGACCACTGACACAGAAGATGAGGAGCCTGGGAAAACTTAAAATACAGGGGAAGGCCTGACCAGGTTTACATTTTAGGAAGTTCAGTCTGGTGGCCTTATGAAAGCAGGGGTAGAGTCAGCAGACATTGTACAGCGGGGACCAGCTGATACAGTTGAAAAATATGGGCATACTTAAACAAATACAGTAGTAGAATTAGAGATAAGGTACACTTCCACAACACTTAGGAGCACCCTCCTGGGTGCTCCCCCAGCGCTTTGTAGATATCTCTACTTCCTCAGTTATTACCTGTTACCTTCTGTGTTAACAGTTGTTTGCCTGTCTTCCTCAAGTGCAGCGACTATTCATTATATTCCTCACAGAACATGGCAGAGAATCTGACATGCAGAAGGTGCCCAATAAATGTCTGTATGACTCACTACATGAATATAGTGATTACTGAGTTCATCTTGCTAAATATCAGAAGCCGAGGCTTCTGTAGTATAAATGCTAGACACATACATGGAACTCAAAACAATTTTTTTTGAGACCAAAAGAAGGCAATTAAAAAAATGCCTTACCATCCAATATCTCTGACTATGGCCCGAATCCCCAATTTCCTGTCCTCTTTGAATCTCAGTATTTCACTTAGAAGAAATGTCCTTGTTTGCTTGTTGAGTGCTCATCTGTAATTGTTATTATTTGGCCCACGTCTACCTAATGGAACATAAACCATGCCTGATGCTCATCCAACGCAGATTAGCACATAAATGACTCTTAGAGAATTTGAGATAAAAAAAAATAACAGTAGCACTAATAACTTGAACACTATGTATCAGACATTATGTTAAATGCTTGCCTTAGATTGTTTCATTTAATCTGCGATAAAACTCTGTAAAGTAGGTATTGCCTCCGTTTTACAGATGAGAAAACTGTTACTAATATAAAGCTAAGTCATATTTTCAAGATCATTTTCTGCGTGATGGCAAAGCCGACGTTGCTAACCAAGATGTTCATAGTCTCGAACAGTTTCAGTGGGAAAAGTGTAAGGGTGAATTGAGACTAAGAAAATTGTGTTTTGAGTTAAACAGTAATCAAGCTAAGCTTAAAAATAATAACTAAAATGTGGTCTTGTCAAATATCCTTAATTAAGACTGGGGATAAATTCTTAAGTCATCATCTCAGCTCTTGACTTATTCTTCTGTTTCTTTATTGACATCTGAGTGTCCAACAAGTGTAAAACACTGATACTCTTCCTAAGTGTAAGCAGGCGATTTCTTATACTGCTGCGTTATACACATTTGTTTGGTTGCTGCAGTTTTCAGGTTGAGTATTCCTTTCTGGAACAGTTCACAGCATCTTGCTGTGCTGCACTCTGCGTTTTTCTCATGCCTTTTATTTTTGGATTTCTGGTTTTCTACGGTATTGTCTCTCAAAACAAACTTTTTAAATTGACACCTTAAGTAAGAACCACACACACACACACACACAAACACACAAAACATAACCTACTAGTCAATCTGCCTGCATTGCATCAGGGTCTATAAAAGCTATGGGTTCCCAATTGTACTCAAAAGGGGAAGAGTTAATGTAATGTATGCAAAAGAATTGTCATACAAAAGAGAAAAAGCTAAATACAGTATATGTGGCTTGTTTCTTCTATTGAATGTGTATTTACTTATATAGCATCAATTTGTATTCATCTCTATTTTCTAAGTAGAAAAGATTAAATGTAAATGTAGAGAATTAAGTCAAACCATGCCAAGAACACAAAGTGCTAATCAATAAAATTGGGAACGCATGATAATCAGTTCAGAAGTGGGTCCAATAATTTGTGCGAGAAAAAGAATTAGCCAAATATCCTAATAGGAAATTTGACTACGTAGGTTCAAGTCCTTATTTCTGAGGGGACAGAAATCTCAAAATAATCCTATAGCTTATAATGAGACACTAAAATTGCATACATATGATTCCAGTCGATTTTGGGAAAAAGCATTGAGTTATGAAAAATTATAACCTATATGAAAGACTTGGATTTATGAAAGTTCCATTGATGTGATAGGGAGGATGACTATTAAATTATTGGCTAACTTGATATGGACTGGCTGAAGTTTGCATCATTTTGGACAGCGTAGCTAGTTCTTGTGCCCAACCAAGGTTCGTATAGTCAATACCACAGATCCTGTAAGTTTAGTAAACGCAATATTTTCTACATTTTTAAAGGAATTACTATTAATGTAACCTTAGAAAGATATAAAACAAAGTATGGAAATTTTAAATTACATAATATTTTTGTCACAGCTTTAAATATATTTAAAACAATATGTTTGACCCCTGGTGAGAATTTTTGTCTGTTTTTAAAGTACTTGAAACTTTATTACATGGGATTTTATTAAAATGTTTAGAAGAATTTGACTAAGATTCTAATCAATGTTTAAATGGTTGAATCCGATTTCTTTAATTTACAAGTTTTGCTTTATTAGCTGCTTAAATGGTGTTCAAATGTTGAGATAAATTGTATTTATTAGAGTTGTGTGTTTAATAAATTGGGCATTAAACAAAGAATAAGTAGCAGCAAACATTATATTTTATGTCTCTCAGGGAAATGAAAGTTAAAGAAGACTGGTATGCTGCTACACCAGGGTGGGTGCCCAGAGTTCTGACAAACATAGTTTTTCTAGGGCCTTTAATTTTTTTTTTTAATCTCATCTTCTGGAAGTTTTAAAATGTCAAAGACAACATACTCATTCTGGAAGTAATACCAAAGACAAATAATATACTTGTTGTATTATCTTGATTCTGAGACTGTAGCCTCACATTATCATGGCATATTTATCCTGATGCTGAAACTTGCAGCTTTTTACCTCAGTGTACCCTCATGTTGATACTGACCACCTCTTGTTTTCATTACTGCTATACGAAGAATCCTTTATTCTTGGTACCCTAGATTTACAGGCTCAAATAAATGCCTGCATGATATGGTTGAAAGAAAGAGCTCCCAAACAGATTGAATCTAGGAAAATATAATCACCCTCATGCCCAATTTTTATCTTTAAAGATAGTATTAACTCTGATATGTTTGGAATTTTTGCTCAAGCATAAATAACTCCTAGTTCTTGACTATTTCCAGGAGCTAGAAAAAATAATAGTGACAATAATAATGACAACCCTATAAAAGATGATATGGTAGATTGAAAAGCACTAGACCTAGAAAACTTGTGTTTAAATCTCAGGCCCACTACTTTCTGACTGTATGACTTTGGGCAAGTTAAGTAACCTGTCTGTGCTTTCATTTTAATAGTACCTATGTCACAGGGGTGTTGTGGGAATTACATGGGTGTGCAGAACTACCTGGTACATGGCAATTGTTTGGTAAATATTCACTTTTATTACTAAAAGTTATTGAAGATGAGTCATATGAAAATGTTACATGCTTCAAATGAACTGTTTTACTTTAGGTGATTTAAACTCTTCTCCAGGGGCAGGGTGAAAAAAGATTTTGATAACGTATTATCTGAATGTCTCTTGTTCCCATTTTAATTTGTACTGTGTCCACTAAATTTGGCATAGTTAATGCCAACCACTTTGCCCATAAAGCCAAAATATTCTGTAATCATCCCTGTGATACCAATTACGAGTTTTCAGCTTCTGAGTCCAGAATACCAACTGTGTAAAAAGTGCGGATAATTCCAATTCACTTTTGAATGTAATGATCTGAACCAAACACAAAACCTAGTTGATCCAAGATGATTTGGTCTTTATAATTTTGTGCATTACGTGATCTGCACACCCAAAACAGAGGTATCTTTGAATTTAACATATTTTCCTTTTCAGAAAACAGAATTCTTTTAATTAAAAACATTTTTAAAAAGTTCAGTGTGTGTAATTGTTAACACCTGCTATGTGTTACCAACAGATGTTTCTTACTTACCTAAGGGAACTGTTATAATTATTCTATAAGCTTATTGGAATGGCATTTACCAAGATAGTCGGGGAAGTTTAGTTGGTGACTTTTTATGTCATGTTTGGTATTTTTTAAAATCCCTTCCCCTACTGCTGTCAATACCCACAAACCTACCCCAACCAAGTCTGCCAAAAGCAAAAATGTCATTTTGGGGTACAAAAATGCAAAACTGGCAATGATCATGCATATTTTAGTCTTCATGAAAAGTTACTGAAATTAAATCATGTGTACACTAAAGCGTTGTAAAATTTACTCAAATTTACACAGCTATTCTTTGTGCTGTTCAACATGGAAGTCTTATATCTTGATGATAAAAGTAAAAATAGGCCGGGCGCGATGGCTCAAGCCTGTAATCCCAGCACTTTGGGAGGCCGAGACGGGCGGATCACGAGGTCAGGAGATCGAGACCATCCTGACTATCATGGTGAAACCCCGTCTCTACTAAAAATACAAAAACTAGCCGGGCGAGGTGGCGGGCGCCTGTAGTCCCAGCTACTCGGGAGGCTGAAACCCAGGAGGCGGAGCTTGCAGTGAGCTGAGATCCGGCCACTGCACTCCAGTCCGGGCGATAGAGTGAGACTCCGCCTCAAAAAAAAAAAAAAATTAAAATAAAAATATACCTTTCCAAACGATAATACTCTTCTAATAGCGTGGCCTCAAAGGAAGCTCCAGTAAAAATGAGAAGTTTTATTTATTTTTCTGGCCGTTGATAAAGTCTTATAAACCCTAGGCATTCTGAAATCTTCGTTTATGATACTAATCACACAATTACCTACAGGCATGTGTTAAATTTGACACCGGTTTCAGCCAAATAATGGACCAACTGCAAACAATGAATAAAGAGAGGCAGCTTCATTTATAACTGCTATTTCCACAGAGCTCTATTGTAATCATAGCAATCTGAGGGTGACTCATTAATTAATTGATGTTCTTTTTTATTATGTGCTATTGAGTTAATGAGTAATTTGTGTGAGATAATTCTCTGAACACATTGATTACCTGAGATATTTTCTGGGGCTTTCATATCAATGACATGCTGGATAGGTAGAAGATGCTATTCGCTTTTGTGTGCTCATTATAAGCAGGTTGAGATGAGCACAAACTAGTGCAAAGACATGTTAAAGTTATTCAATATAGGCCAACCCTAAGTCTGCCCAACGGGAGGCTGAATGCTCAAGGAGAGGCCTGTCACATAGTAGGTGCTCAATAATGTCAATTGAACTAATGACTATTAAATCTCTGCTTTCTATTACCTTAAATTACATTAAAACCACATCTTAAAAATATCTATAATAATGTTTTTAAGAAAAAGTAATGATCAAAAAGACTTTTGCTAAAATTGTATTTTGTGCTAATGGCCTATTACAATAAACATGCAGATTGTTTTTGCAGCTTACTGAAGTGAACACTAAACATGTTTGGCCTACATAATTTCTATGAAATTGTTTAAGTGACGATTCAGAGAGTGGTTTGCCTAAAGTGATAGTTAAAAGGAAAACACTTTTGTATGGCATGTTTTACTACAGATGTAATTTTCAGTGCCCTGTTTCAGTTAAGGTGCAACATCTCTTCTGCAAAAATGTAGAATTGAGTTTCCTGTTTTAATTCATTATACAGAATAGAAAATTTGAAATTTAATTTGACAATAGCAACAGAGTTGCTTTCAGAAAGATCACTTAAAATTCGTATAAATGCGCAAAATTACACCCAGCAATCGCTACCTTCATTTTTGAGAGTTTTATTTTCCCCATAAAAATAAACAGCAGGAAACGACCTAGCTCAGACATCCTAAACGTAACATTCAGAGAAACATTTGGGGTGCTTTGTCTATGTTTGTTATGACTTAGCTTTAGAAAGTAAACGTCCTCACACACCTTTTTTTCTTTTCATGGACTTAATATATGCTTTCTAGAGATCACCTTAAATTTTGCCAATTAAGTGCAATCAAATAGTATAACACCCCTTTCATTAAAAACATAAATCCAAATGTAAAAAGTGAATGAAAGAATCCAGCAGATATTTATTAAGCAAGATGAAAGTGAAATGACAAACACAGGTCAGCTTTAAACTCAGCACTCTGCTGGAGTGGAGGTGCACGGTCCTTCATCATAGGCAGCCTATGTGAGATGCATCTTCGGAAGGGAGCTTTCGCTGCTCAGAAATCAAAGCTCCATCGAAGGTGTCCTACTGGAAGCATCCGACAACAAGCTAAATGACGTTAGGGCTACACAACACAAAGGGGAAAGTTGACAACAATTCAGGGGCTTTGAGTAGTCAAGACAATTAGCTTAGTACTTCAGGTCAATAAATGCTACAATTTATGGGCAATTAGCTGTAAAACGGCCTCCAGCTGACACATTATTCCTGTCTTGTTTCACAATTTCATGGAGATTAAAGATAATCTAAACAGATTAAGGCCTTAATCTTTAATCCAGGTGAGTAATTTTGTTTGTAGTAAAAAGCATAAGAAATATTTCTCAGCATATTATGTGAAAGAAAAAGTGAAAACCTTGTTTGGTCTTCCAATGGCAAGGATAGTTGAACAGCTTCAAGAAGCTGAGAGAAGTTTGTTTCCAATTTACAAGTATTTTGACATATAGATAAACAAAAGCAAAACCAGCTAAACCTTAAAAGATCATCTGAATAAGATACTGACAATTATAATTTTACATCCACGTGAATTTCAAGCAATTGTTAATGGGGACCAGCAGGGCTGCATTAAGAAAATCACTTTTCACTTCTCTTTCCCCCACACATTTTTAATGTGTCTTGCTTTGTTTATTTTGGTTATGCAAGTCCTTTCTCCTCATGAAACAAGTGTAAGGCTCTAAGGCTAAAATAATAGTTATTTTTGTGGGCCCCAAGTAACTATTTTTGAATTTCTTTCTTTAGCATATCTCAAATCTGGGGAACATGGGACTTGAAGATTCCTAACCATGAAGCATTTGTAAAAATACATATTCACTTTTCACAGAACCATTTTCTTAAAAATAAGAGGCAATATCCAGATTCACATGCATGTTCATAATAAAGCTTTGTTTTAAAACAAATCCACACCAGCATTATTTTCAGCTTAATATTTTGGCCCCACCCCAAGAATCCAGGTATAACATTTAATTTTCATCTGTAATGCATATATTGTAAGGACAAAATATATATGCAAATAACACTGGAAAATATTGTTTCCTATACAAGTGATCAAGAAAAAACAAAGAAAAAGAAAGCCCATAGCACTAAGTTTGCTGTAGTGAAAATATGGTTAATAGTGCCGTGTAGAATTAGATTTGTTGAAAAGTAGTTCTATTACAAGGAGCAAAAGCAAAGAAGCAAGTTTGTGGGCAACCCAGAAGAGGGGATCATATTCTCATTTCCTTAATTGTCATTTAAATAATCATTCTCCATCATTTCTGTTTCTAGAGCTTTCTTCTTTGTATGCTATCATGTAAGGTAGTACTATTTCACCTTAAAAAATGGAAAGACAAATTTCAGCCTAACAGTGATGTATTCTGAGTTGGTGATTACTTAAAACAGTGAGAGAGTAAAACACATCAAACTTAATGCGTTTACTTTTTCAACATTAAAATAAATGTCAGGTAAATACAAAAAAATATATAATCACTAGCTCTCAGCTTTTTATCAATCCCTTTGTTTCTCTTCTTCTAGAAGATTCTATGAGCATTATGTTGCTCTGATCAAACGTAACCTCACTACTCAAATTATCATCACAGCTTCAATGTGCATTATAGTGATTTCAGTAGATTCACACTCAAATCTTTTCAGTGTCATACATTTATTAAGCCATAAAGTTATTAAACCCTCAGCTCTTGTGGAGAGATCTGGGCAGACTTTATACAACAAGTTTAATTTATCGCTTAAAGATTATCTCATAATTGTGGTAACAGATTTTTAAAGTAACCCTTTGGAAAAAATTTTACATGATACCCAAAGGCACTAGTTCACATAAGGGGTGTGGCTGAAAAAGCAAAACAAAGCCATTGTGTAGGTAAAGAGCACACCAAAAAAGGATATTAAAAGGAAACCTGTTAAGCTTTAAAGTTATTCTAAAAATGGCACTTTTCACGTTGGTATAAAATGAAAGTGCTTTAAGATGAAATTTTTATGTATGTTTTAAAGCTTATTTTTAACCCCCTGAAAATAGGGGGTTATAACAAGAACACTGATAGACTCTAACTTATAGCGGCAATACGTAGCTGATGTCACTAAAATGCTCTGCGTGTGTCTTTATTTTTTAGTATTTTTAATGTTGATAGACTTGCTTTATCTATCTGTGTATCATTAGTGAGATTTGCTTTTCAATTCTTTACTAGAAAGTTACAGCTCATTTAAAATAGCCGGTAAATACAGAAAGCATAAATATACAGTAAGTTTAAACACTGATTGTACTAAATGCAACAATACAAAGAAGCAAACGGAACACAAATGGTAACACAATAAAACTGTATTACATTTGTGCTTCAAATATTACAATACATTATATACAATAGTCCAAAATAAACATCTCATGCCAAGTGACACAAAAACGAATAGCAAGCAAAAAAATCCAGCAATATGTACATTACTTTTTTCTTTAATAATAAACATTCAACTCTGAACTGGGGCAATTTCACTACATACAGATGCAGTCCGCCTTTTATTCCATATAACCATCCTGCCTTCCTATATCTACGCTATTCAGTAGGTTCCTGTGTCGATTCTTATATACATGTGGAGCAAAAAAGATAAAAGAATGTAGTGCTTTGTATTCTTAATGGGGTGATGTTGATAGATCAGCGAACCTGGGGTGCATAACCTTCTTTCATTAAACCTTCCTCGTAGTCCGTCTGGCAAAGGATCATGTTATTCTTTAGGAAAAATTTGTCTCCAACACAAAATCTGAAAATATTTTAAACAATAAAATGTGGTTAAGACCATTTCATTTGGATCTATAAATGTGAAGATTTATTTTCCTACTAATAGTTTCGCATGGTAATTCTCTGAATCTGAAAAACTGGCTTAGACAGTTGTCTTCATGATCGGAATTAAACCGTTTACCATTTACTTCATTTAATGAAATGTTGCACACATTTGAAATCTTGCCTGTGCAGGCAAAAATTTTAAGGATATTGAGATATATACTTTGGGCACCAAAGATGACTTGCTTTTTTTTTTTTTTTTCCCACATTGGAAATAAAAAAAAATAAAAGGAACTGATCTGTATTTACACCCATTAAAATAAAAGAAAGACTGGTAATAATGTTTCACTGCAGTAATTATGGATGATTTCATCTCTGGCCATTAGGCACTTAATAAAAAAGGAAAAGGCATTAAAATGAATCAAACAATTAGAAAATAGCCCATTTTAAAGCTTCCCATTTAAAGCTTTCTTTTAAAATTTAAAATGTGATTAAATTTTAGTAATCTAGAAGTAATCATTCTGAAGTGAGAGTTGCTCTAGCATTAGACTCTGATGCTGAGCCATATATTCCTTTGTTTGTGGCAAGTTCACTAACATGAAATAGTAGATGTCATTTCTTAGAGCACTTCCAATTTAACCAAAGGGAGTCAACCTAAATGAACTACTTAATATTGATGTGATAAATTAAACGAGTTTCCAATAGCTAATTATGCATTTTATTTTATAAAGCATTGTTAATGTGCAAGCCTGTAATGTTTTTAATAAATGTTCTTTTTGTATGATTTCCCCATGGTGACACTTTGGACACAATTAAGGTCAGAAATAAATGCTTTTTCTGTTTCCGGTACATTTAACAATAAAGTAACTCTGGGGAGATCTGTATATATATTTAATTGTAACAATTTAACCTTCAAACAGTGGTGTCTGGTAGAGTTGACCCAGTAAAACTACTTGTAATTATACAAGTTGACCTCTCTGACCTTTGATAGTAGTCTCTCTTTATCAGATAGTCAATTTCAAATGATGTTCCAGCAGAAACCTTAGTGGATAGATTAAATTGTGTAGTGAAAACCACCCTTTAATGTTTTGTGAAGTTGAAGGTTTAAATGAGGAGCAGTTGGACTGATTTACATTTGCAAAGATTGGAATGCTAGACAAACAGTGAACCTATTTTTTTTCCCAACTGGGTAGCTTTGGAAATTTATCCTTATACTAGCTAAGTAGATAGAGGGGAAAATAGTGTAATAAAAAAAAAGCAGATTGAAAAGAATTAGCTTTCCTCTTAAAGGAAAATTGGTCTGTTTATTTGTGGAATTTACTTTTTTCCCCAGGATTACTGCCTGCTGATGGTGTTGATTGAAAGCACAGACTATGCACTGATCTTGAAATCCTAGGGTTGTTTGTGGTCAAAGCTACTGGATACAATAAATAATTCAAGTTTGGGGCTTTAAGTATATTTTCTTTGTATTAGTTGTAACCTGTATCCTTTAAATGTTGCCCTTCAATAATGATGTTTGTACAAACCAGTTTGACAATATCCTGATGACTAGGATATGTTGAATAAAAGGAAATATTTCTCTTGTTGAATAGACCTAAGTAGTCAAATTGACAGCTTATTTTTTATGTGAAATTATATAAAATAGCATGTAGAATATGTTTACTGTTCAAAGTCATAAATTTATATTACTGTTGAAATTAATTTTGACTAATATGCAAATAATAAAATGTCACCAAAAACAAGTAGATTCAATAAAACACTCTTGTGTTCCAGTTGATATTACTGAATCATTTTTTCTAAAAACCATTTAATCCGGTAATACTCTCTTTTAACTCCATATTGTTTAAAATTTTGCTTTACTTTTTTAGTAAGCCCTAAAATTCTACTGGCCATCAAATAAAAACGTTTTCTTTGTCATGTTACCACGTTATGTCGTGCCATTCGTGCCTTTAGAGGCCTTCATGTTTAGAAAATTTATATTTGTAGAATAATAAATTCAAGGTAATTATAGTGAGAAAACACAAAACCAAGAGCCTGGGGATCTGTCTTGAGTCCTGCCTCTCTCACCTACCCGTTGCAAGACCTGGGTACAGTTCAGACCATCCCTGTCTCAGTTCCCCATGTGTAAGACAAAAAGAGCCCTATAACTAGATTATAGAGAAGTTCAAATGAAAAGTGTCTGAAAGGCAGAGAGGTATACTGCAACCAGTAGGGTCCAAACTCTACCTTCCCACTTTTGATAATTGAAACTAAAACTTTGGTTTTTAATACCTGTGACATCAGTCGCCTTTGTAGGCTTGTGGCAAGGAGTAGAAATGAAATATCTAAAATCTTACCTCAATGTTTGGAATATAGGTAAAACAGCCACCTTTTCATACTTACCATGTGCTAAATGCTAATAAGCATATATGTTCATGATCACATTTATTCCCTACATCCAACCTAGAAAGCAAGCATTATCATGGCTTTTTACAGAAGAAAAACCTAAGATTCCATTCCAGAATTTAAAAACCCTGCCCAAGATTCTATAGTTAGAACATATGTAATAAGGGAAGGAAAATAACCCACGTCTTTTTGGATTCAAGACTCAAGCTTTTACCTGATGGCAGTAAAGCATGCAGGCTACAGGAATAATGTGAAGATTAAACGGTAATACAGGGTATAACTGGGTTTTTTGTAGGACTATTATTCTTTTTCATAACTTTTTTTGTTTGTTTGTTTTAGACGGAATCCTGCTCTGTCGCCCAGACTGGAGTGCAGTGGCGCAATCTCGGCTCACTGTAAGCTCCGCCTCCCGAGTTCACGCCATTCTCCTGCCTCAGCCTCTCTTTCGCGTAACTTTAAAAAAGTCTGCCTACTATTCAATTAGGTGGTATATATACAGCAACAGAGGGAGAGAGAGAGAGAGAGAGAGAGAGAAAGAGAAAGAGAAAGAGAGAGAAAGAGAGAGAGAACTTTTCTAAAATATTCCTACCTGACACATTTTATTACTAATATGTTATCAACTGGATAAAGTGCATTTTATATGCATTTCAATTTATACTTAAAGGTCAAGATGAAACAGAACATAGATGAGGGATGTCACACTTGCACATGTGACTCAAACAAAACAGCCTTGAAAGCTGTGGTTAAGAGCAGATTATGATTGGTATGCAATTAAGGTTGATATCCTCTTTAAAAAATGCTTCATATATACATATAAAGAAATTTGAGAGACAGCAATACAGAGAGTACGTATTTAACACATTAAGCTGTAACTGTGATTTTGTAAGAAATGCTCATTTCCAGTGTTATTTAACCAACTTCTTATGAGATTCAGCATTTGCAGGGAAAAAAAAAAAAAAAAGCATTACAAAAGGAGTGATATAGCCAGAGGATACCGCAAGTATATTAACAGGCTACAATTACTAAAAATAAACATAATCTTTCCTGTAATCTGACCCTAATTACTTGTAGTATGCTCAGTTCAATTAGTTTTACCCTCATTTAAAAAAAATTATGGTAAGGAATAAGAAGATGCCCCATTGGATTATTAAACCATCTGATTCTGATGTTTTGGAATTAATATTAGATTTAATTTCTAGATATTTTTGAGTGATTCTTCATATAGTCTTAGAGACTTGAGAAGTATATGAAACAAGCACAACTAGTAAATCATCCTTATAAAATATAGCGCTTAATTTTAAGCAGGTTATCAAAAGCCTATGCTAAGAAGCCTCCACTGGTAACATCCCTTTTAAGAAATAAAAATGTTAGCCTAGCCATCTTCTTTCCCTAAAGTTAGTGACTGACAATTATGATTAATTTCTATCTTACAACACTTAGATAACAAGGGAGATCCAATCCATATTTCTAGTGTCTATAATTTCCTATTCCACATCTTCAGTTAACTGTAAGTTAGAGATTTCTATACTATACTGTTTTCAGTCAGAGTTCTGGGTTGCGTACTCATTCCACCACTATACACCTGTGAACAAATTTACTGTCTTTCCCACTGACAATCTGGTTGTCATTCTACATCTCATCGCTAACAACCCTTACTGTATCAAATTACACTACCCACACCCCAAATCTTGCTATACATTATTCAAAGTTTACCTTACTTTAACTCCACTGTATCTATTCACATTTATATGCTCTTAGTCAGACAATAAAATACCTCTGTTGAAACGAACCTGACTCCAGAGAGGGAGACCAGATTCCTTGGGTTTAAATCTTGAGTCTACCATTTTCTTCTAACTGTAATCTTGGGCAAGTTACTTACATTTATTATACTTTACTTTCCTCATCTGCCAAATGAAGCTAATAACTATCTATTTATGGGATATTTTGAGTATTAAATGAGTGAGTACATGTAAAATACTCAGAACAGTGTTGGGTGTTTGGCTAATACTTTATCAGAATTCGCTATCATTACTATTTGATAATGATAATCTTTTCACCTTTACTTAAGGTGTTCCCTAGCAATAAATACTTCTCCCCTTTTTCTGTCTACTTAAATTCTAACAATCCTTGAGTTCCCATTCGCTCCATCAACATCCTCTGACCATGTATATTTGCTTATTCTGCTCTTTCCCAAAGCACTTATTTATTGGTGTACTGTTTATTTTGGTGTTTCAAAATTTCTCATGAAAGTGTAACTGGTTTCCCATTATAGTCAGCAGTTCTGTGGTAAACGACCACGAGTTATATTTCTTTTGAACCCTTTGCAGAACCGTCATAAACTGTACTACCACTTAAGGTGTGTGGTCAATAAAAATTGGTTAAGGTAGATTTATTCCAGAAACCAATAGCTTTAAATCACAAATGTATTTTAGATGAGTAGTTTAAATTTGTATTCATTTTGACTTTTATTTAATTGCTTTTCAAAGACTAAGTTTACAATTTCATTTCCTCTAGGTGCTTGCTCTCTTTCTACTCCTCCATATGCCTCCCAAACCGCTTCTCTAATCTCTGAACATACTGAGCTGCTTTTCATTTCCTAAACACGTCAAATGCTTTCACATCTGCATGCCTTTGCACGTTGCTCAATTTGCCCAAAAATTCCTTTCCTCACTGCTCCCTGGCTCCCTCATCTTTCCCAACCCCCAGCAAAAACACACTTCCTGTAAGTCAACCAGTTCTAGGGAGTTCTTTTTTAAAGACTCAGCACATCCGGCCTTTGATGCTTCCCTAACACTTCAAGAAGGATGGCTCTCTCTTCCCTCAGTATAGATCTATTTAGCATCGATTACACTCTTCTGTAAGTCTTTGATGTCCTGTGTCTCCCGTAGCTCTGGACACCTCTAAGAAATAAACTAGATTTTATCAACCTCAGCTTCCACAGAGCCTAGCACAGTGCTTTATTCTGAAAAAAAAGAAAATTAATTGTTACATAATTGTACTTATTTGGGAAAATTTCATCACAAGCTTTTTCTTTTTTCCTTTTCTTACAAAACTATCATTTAGTTTTACTGAGTTTTCTAAGAAGAAGGGACTGATTCACCTTTAAGAAATTAACCAGTTATATAGAATCTTCCAATTCTGAATGAGATTCAAGATACCATAAAACAAGCTTAAATAATCCTCCTGCGGTACCTTTTAAAATAGAGAAACTAGCAGAATTTTAATGCAGGATTCACATTTTAGCTATACTCCTCTAAAAGGGGCAGAGGAGATCTATATATAAGGAACAATCAATCCTGAAAGGTTATTATTACTGTTACTTTTTGAAATGCTTTGGATCTTAATGATACTTTGATTTAAAAGTTAAGATGAAATGACTGCTGAATACAATTCACAAACCTGTGTAATTCCACAACTTCAGAAGTCAATACAGTTTGCTTAAGCGAAAATGCCTATGAATTACCTATTTGCCTTGTGTTTCACTTGAAAAAGTGCAATATTGTGACAATGATTTGGCTACTGGAAGTGGGATATGGGTTTCCTAGAGGGGACTGAAGCAAACTTCAGAGTAAAAGGAGAATCTCCTGTATTAAAGCCTTCTGTATCCTGGGTAACAAAATTTGTCTGCTTTGCTTGACTGATGAAGATTAGCTGACTTCTTGCATTAAAGAAGTTTGTCTTGTAAGGGCTGAAGTGACACGACAATAACTAAGTGCTAATTGTGCATAACCAGCACTAAAGATATGCAGTCCCATTATGGCATGTAATAAATGAAGCGAACACAGAAATATATTAGGTACTTTAATAATGATACTAGAATAGTATTTTGCAGCAATAAGAATGTGAACAGTTTTAGAGTCAAAATTTAGGAGTGTTTGTCTTACTTGACTGAGTTCTCCTCAAGAGACAGACTTAATCGTGAATGCAACTTTTTATTTCAATGGTGAAATAAAATTGATATATGATTTGTAAATAGCATTAACAACCTACAATTACTTTGCATCATAATAGAATTTAGGCTGGGTTTAGCACTTGAATGATGTTTTTACTTTCTATGTAGAACATGGATAAAAAAGGTAAGCCTACTTAATAGAAAAAAATGGACAAAGGATATAAACTGCTTACTTCTCTAAAAGAAGGAATACCAAAGGGCCACCAGGAATCAAATAAATGCCAATTAGAAATTATAGTTAGAAATCATCCCTCAAGATGACAAGGATTTTTTTTAAAAAAAACATAATTCCTAGAGTGAATGTGAGGGAATATATAGTTTTATAGATTTCTGCTAGGAGGGTAATTGGTATAACTGTCCTGGAGATCATTTAGCAATGTATAGCATATGCCTTCAAACTGTTATACACCTTGTTTAATAAATCATGCTTCCACGAATTTAACCAGATAGAGATATCAGCATTTGTTTTTTATGCAATCTGAATATCTACATTTAGCAAGAAGCACTATTGTGATATAATGTCTTGTGGGAAAGTCAAGTTAGTGGAATATTATTTGGTAAATTACAAAAATAGCTAACTTTTGAGAAACTGTTGTGTTCCTGACATTTAAATTATTTCATTTAAGTTTCAAACTCTGCAAGAGAGGTATTAGTGTTTCTATTTTATGTGTGTAGGAATCAAATTCAGAGAGATTAAGTAACATACTCAAGATCACACAGTTAATACATCCGCTAATATATGGTGGTGCTGAAATTTGAATCCCGTTCTTACTATAAATGTCACATTCTTTCTACTATTCTACAGGGTCTCATAAGGTCCATTTTTATATTGATAATACTGATACTATTTACAGCATAAAACTTTTGAAGAAACAGCTTGTGTATCTGATGTTAGAAGACAGGTGAAGCTCTGTCCATTAAACTGAACTTCAGGAAAGCTTAAAATATCTTAATAATTTTTAATGGCACGTAAAAAGGCGCACAATATAAATTGAGTGAAAAAGTCCAAATATCAAACATTAGGATTCTTCCTTGTAACTTTTCTTTCATTTGCTTAAATGTGAGTATAATATTCATACAATGTCATTTGTCCTATATACATAGAAACATGTATAGCTGACTAGATATCAAAATATTAAAATGTTTTCTTTTAGAATAGTGAGACATGGGACAATGTTTTGTTTTTATCCTCTTCTATTTTCTAAATTTTCTACTATGAATATGTAATCATTTATAAGTAGAAAAGCAATCACTTTATGATTCCATAATGGGAATTGCATTTTTTTTTTTTTTTTTTGAGACGGAGTCTCGCTCTGTCGCCCAGGCTGGAGTGCAGTGGCCGGATCTCAGCTCACTGCAAGCTCCGCCTCCCGGGTTTAGCCATTCTCCTGCCTCAGCCTCCCCAGTAGCTGGGACTACAGGCACCCGCCACCTTGCCCGGCTAGTTTTTTGTATTTTTTAGTAGAGACGGGGTTTCACCATATTAGCCAGGGTGGTCTCGATCTCCTGACCTCGTGATCCGCCCGTCTCAGCCTCCCAAAGTGCTGGGATTACAGGCTTGAGCCACCGCGCCCGGCAGTGTTTTTTGTATTTCTTAGTAGGGACGAGGTTTCACCGTGTTAGCCAGGATGGTCTCGATCTCCTGACCTCGTGATCCGCCCGTCTCGGCCTCCCAAAGTGCTGGGATTACAGGCGTGAGCCACCGCGCTCAGCCGGGAACTGCATTGTTACTGGCTGCTATTAGTTTATCAGCATGACAAGTAAACAAAAGTATTCTAAATTTACTACTCATACACCTTTAAAATGTATAAAATACATATATACATGTATATAAATGTGTCAAATGTGTCAGTACGGATGTGGGAATGTTTGTGTTTGTGTATCCTTATCCCTACCAAAAACGTGTGCATTTGCCGATTTACTTTTGTCTAAATGTTACCCTAGACTGAGTGAACTTGCTTTGATTCTCAGTACTTGTTGGGAAGAGTCAAGACATTGTAAGATAACATCTTAAATGATTGTCTGGGTAACTCTTATATTATAAGGTATATTAGGCCACAATCTGAATATCTACATTTAGCAAGAAGCACTATTGTGATATAATGTCTTGTGGGAAAGTCAAGGTAGTGGAATATTACTTGGTAAATTACAAAAATAGCTAACTTCTGAGAGCCTGTTGTGTTCCTGACATTTAATATAAATTATTTCATTTAAGTTTCAAACTCTGCAAGAGAAGTATTAGTGTTTCTATTTTATGGGTGTGGGAATCACATTCAGAGAGATTAAGTAACATACTCAAGATCACACAGCTAATACATTCGCTAATATATGGCGGTGCTGAAATGTGAATCCCGTTCTCACTGTAAATGTCACATTCTTTCTACTCTTCTACAGGGTCTCATGAGAAGATTCTGCATCAAATAGTGCCTTTCAGAGTAAATTACAATAACTGAGAATTTGATGCAACTAATAGTTATTGATTCTATACTCCGTCCAGGTGTTCTCACAGAAACTCAGTGATTTCATTTTCATTAAAATCTATCAAGTGTTCTAATTTTTGAAATGTTGTATTTTTAACATGTACATTTTAATATTCTAAAATCCTCTCCATTTATCACATAAAATAGGTGCCAGTAGTATCTAGTTTTCACAGAAATAAAAAAAAAAAAACTTCAAAAAAAAAAAAATGGAATTAAGTGATAATACTTTCGAGCTGAAAGAATTCTCTGAGATGAACTAATTCAGTTTCATATGTTACAAATGAAAAACCTGAGGTCCAGAGACGGAAAGTTTTGGTTTAAGATCACACAGCTTATTAGTGGCAGAGCCCATATTAGAATTTAGGTCTCCAGATTCCCTGTTCAACACTTTTTCAAATGCTCCTCTCCAATGATGATAATTGTTTAATTATTAGCTATA
Source organism: Colobus angolensis palliatus (assembly GCF_000951035.1). Classification (NCBI taxonomy): domain Eukaryota; kingdom Metazoa; phylum Chordata; class Mammalia; order Primates; family Cercopithecidae; genus Colobus; species Colobus angolensis. Next base: position 12,483,444 of record NW_012112030.1, read on the forward strand.
TCTGGCCTGATTCTCAAAGATAACTGAAATAACTGCAAAAGTACATATAGCACAGGGTTAAAATTTAAGGTAAACATCTACAGTGGGTGGGGGTGGAGGCTCATGCCTATAATTCCCACACTTTGGGAGGCTGAGGTGGGAGGACTGCTTGAGGCCAAGAGTTTGAGATCAGCCTGGGTAACATAGTGAGACTCCATCTCCATAAAAAATGAAAAAAAAAAAATTAGCCAGGCATGGTAGTGCACACCTGTACTCCCAGCTACTTGGGAGGCTGAAGCAGGAGGATGGCTTGAGCACAGAAATTGAGGCTGCATGAGCCATGTTAGTGCCACTGCACTCCAGGCTGGGTGACAGAACCAGACCTTGTGTTAAAAAAACAAAAACAAAAACACGAGAGATAAGGAAATTAAAATATAAAAAATAAGAAGAATACAAAATACCTGCAACAAATTCCTGTATATTTGCTTCACTGACAATTTATTTGCTCACATAAGTCGTACAAAAAAGGAGATATTTAAAAGTACTTTTTTTTTTTTTTTTTTTTTTTTTTTTGAGACGGAGTCTCGCCCTGTGGCCCAGGCTGGAGTGCAGTGGCCGGATCTCAGCTCACTGCAAGCTCCGCCTCCCGGGTTCACACCATTCTCCTGCCTCAACCTCCCGAGTAGCTGGGACTACAGGTGCCCGCCACCTCGCCCGGCTAGTTTTTTGTATTTTTTAGTAGAGACGGGGTTTCACCGTGTTAGCCAGGATGGTCTTGATCTCCTGACCTCGTGATCCGCCCGTCTCGGCCTCCCAAAGTGCTGGGATTACAGGCTTGAGCCACCGCGCTCGGCCAAAAGTACTTTTTTAAAAGACAGGAAAATAATAAAAGAAAGGAATGAGTAAAAGAAGTCAAAGTTTACAGAAGTGTTTCCATTTTCTGTTATGTCCTCTTATACGATGCTTTTCTTTCAGGTAGAAGTAAGTCTTAAAACCTTTCTTCTCCTTAGTGGTTTGTTTCTGGCATAGGATTAAAGTTTACAGAACAGAAAAATGCTGAAATTAATTGCTTTAAATGTACGAATATAATTTCCACCTATTAAATCAATGGTCAGCACAGAGAGGCTTACCATTTTTTAGAGACCAAAAAGAGATCTGCTTACCTCTGATTACAAAGCTGACATGCAAAGCAGTCCAGGTGGTAAACATTGTCCTTGGCACGCATCACCATCTCAAAGGCAGGGATGAGCTTACTACAGGCAGCACAGTTTCCCGTTACACCGAAGAGCCTAGAAGAAGAAACATTTTTTTTTTTTTTAGAAACTCTTAGAGAAATCTGCGATTGTGAAGAGAGATGATGCTAATATACCCTGTAAAGCTATCAATACACAATGCCTTATGATGTACACAAGTGGGTTTTATCCTAGGTGTATGCATAAATATTCTTCTGCAATATATTCTCCGTTGACCTTTCTTGATGAAAATCACACCTTGTTTGAGAAGAAAAGGAAAAGACAAATACATTAGGAAGCTTACATAACTACACATCAACAGAAGTCAATGGGGGTGAATTCATAGCAAAAATCTTCTCTGGGTTAGAGTATACAGAAAATATAAAAGCAATGTAACTTTGATCTTAATGTTAAATATTAAACATTTTAGTTGGGAAAGGAACCAACTAATGAATGACTCATTATTTTTTGACATTTAGTTACTAAAAGGTTTGTTGTTATTATTAAAAATAGTCAAAAAACATAGAGGCACATGCATGCACCTTACGGCTCTATACCATAGTTACAGCTACGATTATGTTATTCAAGTAGCACATTAAAGTAAATGAGGCTGTAAACTATATACAGCTAGACCAGAAATTGAAGCATAATATACTGTTAGAACCATTGGAATTGTCTAGGATTTAAAAAAATTCCTATTTGCTGCAGATTCCTGAGAATCGTTATTGTAATGACCTAAAAATAAGCACAAAATAAAATGTCTTTCATTTCATAATGTGAGGAAATATTTCATCCATTTGCACTGGCAATATTTAAACCAAGTTTCTTTAAAGTTGATAGTGGTGGGGAAGAATTATTATAAATAATATTCCATGCATAGTAGTTAACGCACTTTTTTACTAGGAAGCAAACTAGATGAAAAACACCACATCTGCCAGTTTTCTTTTTTCTCCAGCGTCAGGCTGACAGGAGGAAAATATAATGGCTCTCATGGGAAAGACCAAATTAAAAGCAGTTCTAAACTAATGAATTCAAAGGTGCTATACAGAAAACTCATTTTGGTTATAAAAATGTACTTTTAAAAAATGTAGCCTTTCATTTTATTGAATTTAAGGATTAGGCACAAATGTGCTGAAGTCTCTGTTATTACTTTCTATAGACTCCAAAGAGAAGTCTTTTCTTAAGGCTTGCATATTCATTTTCAAGTTTATAACTATTTCCTTTTACCAGCATAATGACAGTTGTTGGAAACAGTTGTGAGGACGGTTTCTAAGTGTCTGGCAAAATGTGCAATAAATGTTTATGCTCATATTTTTATTGGATGGTCTCTTGAAGAGCATAAGCGCCTTGAAGGGAGAAACAATAAATGCATTTTAAAGACTTTGTTAACATAGTCTGTGCACTTGATAAAAAGTAAGCGAAGTTTACATTCAAGAAGATCAAATTCATAATTGTTAAACACTTATTTTCCTTCATGAATTTAAAAATACTTTAGTATGCTTATTTTAAGGAATATAACACAAATAACCTTCATGTTCTCAGTTTGTAATCCGTATTTTGATAAATAATATTTCTTTAAAAAGAACTTCCTTGAAAATGTAATACCTTACGTCTCCTACTGGCATCATCAAAAAATAAAACCATCACAAACTAAAGCTTTCATCCTACTCATTTGTAAGAAGAATTTTTTAGTTCATTCTAACATTTCATATTTATTTTTCAGTGTACTTAACATGACCTACTTAGGAGGCACATCACTTACAAGTGCCGTTGTTTCTTCCGTTCTTTATTATTTTTGAGAAATAAGAAAAACTTAAAAGTTCTTTATTCAATGAATATAGATAGACTTGTGTATATAAAATCTGGTTAACATGCGATAAAGCCGTTTTTAAGAATTATTCAGTTTGCTCATATCTAATAAACATATACACACAATGCCATTTTGAAATTCTGGACATAGTTTCCCCCAATTTCAATTGCTCTCGCTAGCTGAGCATTTATCAGCTACCTGATTAGAATTTGTTTCCACACAAACCATTGATCATCAGCCTATTACTAGGCAAATGACAGTTAATTACCCACTACATTAACCACTGGGACCTGAGACCTGCTTCTGCTGCCATCAGTCAACATGATAAATGTGGCAAGTTCAGTAATGCATGGCCAGCCCTGAGCTGCCTGCTATACTGTGAACAACCCTCAATCTCACTTCCAGGCCCAGGAAAATCTATGGCAATCTGCATAATTACAAGCTCTGGGTTAATAACAGACAAATGATTTGTTGCATCTAAACAAAGTCCTTGGAATGGTCCGCGTCTCTGATGGCTGCCCGTACGGTGCACTGCCACGAGTGTACTTTCCACTACAATGTGCACAAAACAGTTCTCTGACGTTATAGCCTTCCAATTTCTTGCCCTCCAATTTATGGATTCTGCATATGTGATTTTTAATCATTAAAGGACTCTTGAAGCAATATTATCTTAATTATTCTCTGCTGTAACCAGGGAATTAGGCTTCAGATAAAATTTTCTTCTTCCACGCACTTTCCCTGCCTCGCTGGAGGCTCCATCAGTTTCCATCTACACCTGGACTCTGATATCCTAATGATGAATTATTGCCCCTTTTCCTAAGAGGGCGAACCTTACAAGGGAACATTTTACTGAACTGTCAGCTCACAGACTGAGCGCGGAGATGCGGAAATCTGATCTAATTTACTGCAAAGCGATGCATTTGTTAGACTTTTTCCTCAGTTTTGTCCAAGGATCAAGAGATCATTCTATAGCTACATTCGAGTTCTCTTTTTTCTCAGTGGGACAAACCCAAGATTCTCTGGGAAAAGAGACAAAGTATTCTTTTATGAAATGGGGTTTTCAAATGTATAATGTTATCCTTTGGTTTCCAAACATGACATTTGGGTTTCCAGGCAAAAGAATGTTCATATATGTCAATTAAGCATAAGACATGCATAGTTTTCATTTGTAAGATTTTTTTTTCAGACTGTGCCTAGGAAATATTTAAAAACAGTCTCTTAACTATCTAATTCATTTTGAGTACTCATAATCCTGAAAATTCTTGTAATCTCTTCCTCTGCACCCTTTACTCCCACACTCGTTTATAAAGGTATCATAGATCCACTTTTCCATTTAAGCTGGAGATCTCTGTAAATTCTTGTTTGTAGTGCTTACACAGTCTCATCCCCTACATAAGAGGGCCTAAGAGCTCTTAGTCACACAATGAGACAGACAAAGCATTATTTTAAAAAGGAGGTCATTGTGAAATTTTGATCTAAATTAATCACAGCATACCAGCTTATACATTTATGGTAAGAAAAAAATAAGTTCAATGATCCATTTTGCTCATTTTAAGATGTCTTATAGATTATTAAATCACGGTACATGGTAATTTGCCAATTTATGGGCTAGATTTTTTTCCCTATCATTTATGTTCATAGTAGGCCTTAAGCAATATGACCTTTATCTTCTTTCTGACACACTTCCAAAAGTAGGCTTATAATGTAAAAGATGACAAGTACCGGCTTTACAATATCAGTGCATATAACTATTAATATCTGTTGAAATCCCAAAGATGTTTCTGTCCCCTTTCCATTCCATTTTTTTTTTTTTGCTTTCACTACCTCGTTTTGTCTGTATAAAAACAGACATGAATATAAAAACCTAACAGACAACTTTCTAACTTTCTTATGGGTAAGAACTCAGCCTACCTGTATGCTGTATTACACCTGCCACGCTGTAGTGAGCATGCACAGAGAAATATTTAATAAGTTTTGTGTATGGGTGGCATTGCAAGAACTAAGACAAAGCAAGTTTAGATGTTTTTAAAGGCACCAGAACATTTTGCATTTTTACTAAATGTTCAGCAGCTTTGGCAACATTGCCATAAATCAAGCAAACTCTTTATGGTTTAGTGTATGTCCATTTCTAAAGTTCCTGCGGACTGGGGGTAGGGAAGAACTCAAGACATATAATCATTTAACATAACAATAATGAACATGGTTTACACAAGCTTCAGGGGACATGAGTGTTCATTATATTAGTGTCTTTTGTTTCACAGCACCAGATGTTTCTGTAGGCTTTTTTAACCAGGTCAGTGGCTCAAGTCACCAAATCAAATTCCTCCAAGCGATGGGAAGCATAGCATTTGACTCAAATTAATTTAATATTTGAGGAAAATGCACAAATATGTCACTGCAGTAAACCTTGATTCTGAATAAAGATCAGATCAGTAGTCAAGCAATCCTCATTTAATGAGATAAATATGCATACATTTGGAAGTTAGTTTATTTTATTTTAGATAGAGTCTCACTCTGTCACCTAGGCTGGAATGCAGTGGTGTGAACACCAGTCACTGCAGACTTGACCTAGCTTAAGTGATCTTCCTGCCTCAGCTTCCCAAGTAGCTGGGACCACAGGTGCACACCAACACACTTGGCTAATGTTTTTAAAAAACTTTGTAGAGATGGGGTCTATGTTGCCCAGGCTGAACTCACACTCTTAGGCTGAAGCAATCCTCCCAAAGTGCTCAAATTATAGGTGTGAGCCACTATGCCTGGTCTAATAGTTGTTAAAATACTAAAGATAAGACTAGTTTAGTTATAATCCTATCTAAAAAAAAAAAAAACTATAGAATAACTACAAATGAACAGAGAAAGGAAAGTTTGGCTTTCAAAGAATATGAAATTGGAAAGAATAATCAATTGGAAAGATTTTTGACTTTTGACTGTTGGATGGAAAAATTTTACTGAATGTGTTTTGCGGGAAGGAATGAACATTTTTACAGATTGAGAAGGACAATTGCTTTTTTGTCTATTACAAACATGCTTCTCATCTACTTTCCTCTTTTTCAACTAAGGAAGGTAGTGATAGAAAATGAAAACACTTCAGGCCGCGCATGGTGGCTCACGCCTGTAATCCCAGCACTTTGGGAGGCCTAGGCTGGCAGATCACGAGGTCAGGAGATTGAGACCATACTGGCCAACACGGTGAAACCCCGTCTCTACTAAAGCAAACAAACAAACAAACAAAAATTAGCCAGGCGTGGTGGCAGGCACCTGTAGTCCCAGCTACTCAGGAGGCTGAGGCAGAAGAATGGCGTGAACCCAGGAGGCAGAGGTTGCAGTGAGCCGAGATCGCGCCACTGCACTCCAGCCTGGGCGACAGAGCGAGACTCTGTCAAAAGAAAAAAAAAAAAAGAAAGAAAATGAAAACACTTTCAACATTCAATTCTTTTGTTTTGTTTTAAACTTAAAAAATTAACCCATTACAGGCTGTAGAGAGTTGAGTCTATTGTTCTTTCTCTTTTTGGGTTCTCAGCCTGTGCTCCACTGTCATAGAGATAAACGTATTATGACAGTTAAAGAAAAGTAAAAAAGAAAATACTGAACATTTTAGAATGTACAAATAAAAATATAAATGTTTAACATTATTTTGAACAATGTTTCTAATTGTTGCAGTTAGGTCTACCACATATTAAATATTTTCATTGATGATTTAGAATTTTCCTGAACTTAAGATTAAAAGGTTGAAAAAAGGAACACTGATACTGTTGGTGAGATTGCAAATGAGTGCAGCCATTATAGAAAACAGTATGGAGATTCCTCAAATAATTAAAAACAGAACTACCATATGATCCAGCAATCCCACTACTGGATTAAAATGAAATGAAATCAGTATGTTGAAGAGATATCTGCACCCTCGTGTTTATTATAGTACTGTTTACAGTAGTCAAGCTATGGAATCAACCTACCTGCCCATCAATGGATGAATGGATGAAGAAAATGTGGCACATATATATATATGTACATGTACATATATATATGCACCACATTATGTACATGTATACATATATATACACACAATGGCATATATATATATATAAATAAATATACACAATAGAGTACTATTCAGCCGTAAAAAAGAATGAAATCCTGTCATTTGTGACCACCTGGATGAACCTGGAGGGCAACATGTTAAATGAAATAAGCCAGGCATAGATGGAAAAATATCTCATGATCTCAGTCATGTGGAAGCTAAAATAAAAAGTCGACATCATAGAAGGAGAATGTAGTATAGTGGTTACCAGAGACTGGGAAAGGGAGCAGAGAGGGGAGGAGGAAGGGGAGAAATTGGTCAATGGGGACAAAATGACAGTTAGGAGAAATAAGTTATGGTGTTCTATTGCACAGTAGGGTGACTATGGTCAACAGTAAAGCACTGTATATTATAAAATAGATAGAAGAGAGGCTTTTGAATGTTTTCAACACACAAAAAATATAAATAATGTATGATGTGACGGGTATTTGAACTACCCTAATTAGATCATTACACAACATATATATGCATTGAAACATCAAACTGTACCCTATAAATACATACCATTATAATGTGCTAATTAAAAAAAGAAATTTTCAAAAAAGCTTAAAAGTTGACCATATTATTAAAGACATTTTCTATTTTAAAACTTTAGAGATTATTTCATAACTAATTCTATAATATTAATTCTAATTTAGCTTATTTAGTTCAGCCTTTTTAAATAATATTTTTTCTTTATTAACATATACAGATCATGCTAAAACAGAAACATAAAAGCCATTTGCTGAAAGTTTAACATATACATATATACATGTATAGTACATATATATATTCATTCTCTCTCCAAACATGCACATACACACATAATAGGTAGGTGTTACATTGAATGAAAAGGAAAGAGACGAAAAATTAAGTTAAACTTACTAATTAAAATTTCAGTAAAAAACAACCAAAAGCCCATGCTACATAATCATATATATGTTAAAAACTACAACTTGGCACTTGAGGTCAGGAGTTCGGGACCAGCCTGGCCAATATGGCAAAACCCCGTCTCTTACTAAAGATACGAAAAATTAGCTGGGCTTGGTGGAGGGCGCCTGTAATTCCAGCTACTCAGGAGGCTGAGCCAGGTGAATCACTTGAACCTGCGAGGTAGAGGTTGCAGTGAGCCAAGATTGTGCCATTGCACTCCAGCCTGGGCAATAAGAGCGAAACTCCGCCTCAAAACAAACAAACAAAAAACTGTAACTTGGTACCTGAAATCCCAGCAATAATTCATGGTACTGAGAGAAAGCTGAGGTTCAATGAACCTTTTTTAATGAAAGTAGATGCCTACTATGTGCTAGGTACTTGGTGGGAAATGTTTAGATGACTATGGGTGTGTGTTGCCAGGCAACCAGTGAGAAGCACAACCCAGGGATAGAATACAAGAAGTGCTCTGCAATAAAGGGGAGGATGGCACATCACTTGGTAGACTTGTGCTGGAGGACCAGGGAAGACAAATCAGTTGAAGCAGGACTTGAATGATAGATGGCATTTCACAAGTAGAGAACTGTGGGGAGCTGGAAGAAGGTCATTGTGGGATGATGTTAGAGGGTGAGCAGAAGCCTCTATATGGTCAAGTTCAGGGTTTATGTAAAGACTTTTTTAAAATGACCAAGATGGTAGTAGTCTGCTTGGCGGAGTTTAGGTGGAGTAGGTAGAGAAACCTACACAGCCTGGATGGGTGATGACAGCTTGGATGATAGAAGCTTCATGTTTGGTGAGTTGGTATTTTAAGAGAATCCTCAGAATATCATACCTCTCCTACACTCAGGCAAAACTCCACACTTCCTTCAATCAGGCAGAACACCACCAGGCAGCAGTGGGTGCTCAAGCCCACTCAGAGGGCTCACTCCTAAGATCTGGCAACCACTAGTTGGACTTACTGAGTAGCGATCATGATCCGACCCATTTAAACACATGGTGGGGGCAATAAAATTACAGGTAAAAATTATCCCTTAACAGGAGGGAGAAAGAATATTTAACTTTTTGATTTTTTGGAATTCTTGAGATCTGGACTTTGTACTACACTGACAACAATAGAAAATTAAAAAGGAATACTAAAGGTGAAGAAAGAGATCTTGGTGAAAGTTATTGTAATCTGTTTCTCTGGGTATTGTATGTTAATGGCACCTGATTTCCCATTAGAACTACATGAGACTTGTAAGAACCTAGCATTACAGAAGAATCAAGTCAAACGCTATGAATAATCTGTATAAAGTACCTGCCATAAACAATTACAGAATCCATTCCAATTTGAAGGTTCTGATTCAAAATAGATTGTTTTAGACTTGAGATACTCAGGGAACCATAGAAAACAGAACTGTGAAAACCTCCATACTCTGGATGTGGGCCTTTCAGTTTCAGCAAACAGCTGGTTTCTCCCCCACCTCCAATCCACTCATAATCCAAGCTAAGTACCCCTTCACTTACTGTCTATTGCTGTGCTGACCGGCATTTTAGCCACTAGCCACATGTGACTATCAACTACTTGACATGTAGTGAGTTTGAATTGAGATGCTCTAAGTGGGGCATATGTACCAGATTCCAAAGCTTAGCACAAAAAAGAAAAATATTCCATGAATAATTTCTGAAAATACTGATTACACATTGAGATGATAATCTTTGGATACAGTGTATTAAATATATTGTTTAAAAAACTAATTTCACCTTTAAAACACTTTCCTTGGTACTTTGGCTATAGAAATACTAAAATTAATATGTGGATCACATTCTATTACTATTGGACAGTGGTGGTCTATAGCTTCCGCTTTCTTTACATCCCTGGATATATGACAATTATAATTTTCAAACAAATGGAGATCCAAAATTTTCTAACTGAAATCCATCCTAGAAATCTCTCTTGTAATGTTCTGAGCTTAAAGATGAGAAAAAATACAGGCCAGAGACATTTTTTTTTTCCTAACTTAAAACTTAAAAATATGTATGCTAATAGTGTGAATCATTATAGCTCACTCATAATCTGAAATAGATGACAATGCCCCACCTATTGTTCCAGTTTCAGGCTTACTCAGTGTTAATTCCTTTCTAAACCTGCCATTTTCTGCTCCGTAAAGACAGCAACAGAACAATATGTAAAGAAAAATGGGTTGATGCTTGGGCTAATTGGCCCTGTCTTAGCTCTGCTATGGAGAGCAGAAAATATCCCATGTCTACACACAAAACCTTACACAATTATTTAGTGTCAGGGCTAGCATGAGAACCTACATCCCTTATCCAAATTTGTTTTTCCTTCTCACCATACTTCTTTGTTTTTCCCTGCAAAAATGGGGCAAGAAGGGGTTGCTCTGAATAAAAGTCTCTAGGTTTCTGGCCTGACAGAGGGTAATGGCTGATCTACACAGAATCATCATGTCTCTTTCTACACCTGACTCTTAAAAGTTGCAAGCGGTGTTTAAACATTATACTTTCACTTTCAACAAATAATTGTCAATTTCTTCTCATACCTATTTTCCAAAGCCTTACGAGCAGGTGTTACTGCTATTTATGATCAGCACAGCAGCCTACTGGGAGAAGCTATGCAGAGAAAAGTAAAAATAGAATGCTTTTCCCTTAACATTTGATGAGAATAATATTTCCAGGCAAATATGGCAGTTGTACCAACACTTCATAGAATCACAAAATCTTAGATCTGAAAAGAATCTTTTGTTGCTAGAACAAAAGAAATGTGTCAAGCTTGCTATTTATTGTTTTGATATTTAAAAGACAGGATTTTTCAAACTTTTAGACATAGTTATGGGAAGAACTAGAATATTAAAAGGGAGAAGGGAAAAAGAAACAGTAAAATAAAGGATAAAACATATGTACTAAAACAGAAATATTTTAACTAGATTTTTAAAGTAGTAGAAACATATTTTATCTAATCACTATCGCTTCTTGTTCTAATTTTAAGGTAAGTTTATAATGAAGGGAAGGCCAATCAGCCACAATTATATGAACATAAAAATCTACAACTATTTTAGATATCGTGGGCAAGTTAGGTACTACACATCTCTCCCTTGATATAGCTCAGGAAGCTGCTGGTTTCAGCCACAGTACAATTAATGCTAATTGGAATATGCTTTATACAATTTCATAATAAAAGCTTTTAAGAATTTTTTGTGATAGTCTGTTCTATAATGAGTTTCAGAAAGCTTTGTCTACTTAAAATTGAATAGGGTTTTCTAGGTGAAACTTTTTAAGTAAGTAATACTTTCCTAAAAATCAGCATTGAAGTCTTTTGATATCTTTACAGACTTCTTAGAGACTCATAATTACCTTCTTTTTTATCTTTCTTTTTCATCCTTTTCTTTCCATACACTATATATAAAAGTGAACAAGAAATTAAGTGGAGAGGTATCTGGTTAGAAAATATTTTTTTTTACTCATCTTATAATTAAGGCACTTCAAATACTGAAATTTTCAACAGAAAAGAAAAATAAAGAAAATGAAAAGAAGCATTACAGGAAAATGATCACAGTCATTTTGTGAACAGTTCAGAAATAATCCTGGGAAAGACCTTTTCTTAGATCTTTGTCAAATAAGTCATTTAATGTTTTCATGTGTCAATTTCACCATCTCTCCAAGAGTCACTTATTCACTCAGGCACTAACACAGGCTCAGCAAAGCTCCACTGGGAAACATGAACTAGTGATTGGTGTAATCTGGACTGCAATGCAAAACTCACCTGTTCTGATGTAAAGGATATCTTTTATATGCAGAGACTGTGATTTAGTGACAATAGTCACCTGATTATTCATAAAAACTTAACAACTCACTTACCTTGAATAGGTAAGGCATTATTTAATTCTTGCAGCTAGCCAGTAAAATTTCAGATGATCAAACATTTCTTCTAGGGTTAATTACTGTGACTTACTTCAAAGAAAAAGTGATATGTAGGAGAATAATGACAATCTATGTAAGAATCTATTATCTAGAGTTTAGTTTGAAATTTTATTTAATATTTTATCTTACCTCTTTGAAGAAACAACCTAATTACTAATGTTTTCTTTTAAGGTAAGTAGCAGGGTTTGGGGCATTGTGTCACCTATTTTATAAGTTAAATTTTCCAAAGAAAAGGGATGCAAAAAAGTGTTATCATAGATATTCATCTTTGTATTTAACTAAGGATATTGCATTATGAAGGCATCAGTATTTCATTGTACTGAATTTCTTTGACATAATCACGTAAGATTCATGAAGCATAATCTATTTGGTCACTTTTGTTAAAGTACTTTCTGCAAAGCAAATTTAATACCTAACACCATTTATCTCATTAGTATAAATAGTATAAATATTTGTTTTCAAATTCTTTAAGAAGGTACTCTAAATACAATCATTTGAAAAAAATACATAAATTTAGTATCTTTAAAAGCAAGGTTATTCACATGTCACAATTTTTCTAGGACAATCCTGGATATAAACCTGTTGCTTAATCTATATACTCATGCTATCTTTATCAAAAATGTCCTGGGTTGGGTAGAAAATTATATGGCAGCCCTAATAACAGCCAAAGATCAATGAGAACTCAAAGGTTTCAAAATTTCTGTTCTTTGGTTCCTTCATTGGCTCAAATATGCAGATTGAATTAAATACCCTTTCAAGATATTTATATAATTATAAAATTCTGTGAGTCTTCATTCTAACCAAAGTGTAACTAAATCATTCAGATAAAACTAATTTAGAAAATTGGAGAGTTTTCAGACTGAACTTGTAACATTGTCTTAAAACTCATTGAAAAGGGAAGGTATATAACTTTTATTTAATATAAGCTAGTATTTAAAATACATACACATTTTTTAAATTTGTGAATCCTTAAAAGGATTTTTGCATTGCCTCAAAGTGGGATTTAAGAGAAAAATCCCACGTGATCAAAATAAAGCCAAGAAAGCAATTATTTGTAGGATTAGATGAACTCCTTTTTGGAATAAGAAATTAACAAAAGGAAAGAGATTCAAAAAGACAAAATGGCTTTCTGGAAGAAAAAGGTACAATTCATTAGTATTAATCTGTTAAAACTTGATGCTTTCCATAATAAATTACCACGACTCTCAATACAGTAGTAAGGAGAAATATTAAAGTTGTACTTTTATGTGGTAAAGCTCTACAGAAAGAATTAAAATAAAACCTGTAGATTACATATTTATATGTTCACATATAATATTGTTCATAAACATTTTCTATGTTTTCTGCATAGTGGTCCAAACTTTTTTTTTTTTTTTTTTTGGTAAACAGTTGTTTCTACAGTGCTGACTAACGATTTTGGAATGTGTAGATATCTTCTCTATTAAAAAACTAGAGCTACTAAGCTGTTTCCTTTATTATGTCACCTTTAGGACTTCATATTTGAAGTACTTCTTAGAAGCTGCTATGCCAAAGTGCCTAGAATTTTAACTGTTTCTTAAACAGATCTAAAACTGGAAGTCAAATCCTTCATAAATAGAGGATGTATTAGGATGTGTAACATCTACTTATATCCAACTTCCAACTTATAAAATATACTTAAGTCAGTTACCTCTAGAACCACACATATATTATAAATCATATAATGCTCTGCCCACTGTCAATAAACTAAATATTTTTGTAAGACACAGAGACCAGCCACTTTGGGAAAACCTGTTCATGAAATACAGGTTAAAGTAATTTGCTCTAAGGATAACGAAGCTAAGATGCTTTATATGAATTTATTCATCTAATTTTCAACAGTGTGATAACAGCAAGTGGATATAAAATTGATTATCAAACTAGAAAATTATAAATATGAAATCCACAATGCTTGAAAATAGAGACTTTTTAAAGTAGTAAAATTCTCAAAATTTTCCTGTTTTTATTATGTGTTTCTCTATCCAGATATATTTTATAAAGGGAAAGAAAAATACCTTTTTTTTTCTATGAAAGTTAGGAATAAGCCACTCAGTCAAATCACAGATAGGAAAAAACATTAAATAAATACATCTCAATGTCTATTCATAAGTGCCCTGAACAAAAACCTCATATTAACATATTATTCATATAAATACTATTTGGGGGTTTAGAGAGAATATTGAATAAGGCAGGTCCAATTTAAAATCATTAGTGAATAAAGTCAGATATAGTTGAAACAAAGATTTTGAACTCAGACATATTGAATATTGAAAGCATGAGATACTGGAATCATTTGACAGCTGATATTCAGTAGTAACCAGCGGTCCTGAAAAGACAACTTAAAAGATATTTGAACGCGTGTGCGCGTGTCTTTCTATGTGCTTGTGTGTCCACACGTATAAATAAAGTACTAACCTACTAGTTATCTCTTTTTACTCTCAGCCTGTCAAAAAAACCTGTCAGCTGCAAAGGCGATAAGGGGGGCAGTTAAAAGAAGATACTGGAGCCTTAAGCTTCTTAATGTGCCGAGAATCAATCCCATGAAAGCAAGCAACTTGAAAAAGGGTTATACGTGTTTAGGAAATCTCTGAGGCTCCCTTCCTCCTCTGCTCGAGCTGGAGCGAGTGCTCAAGTTTTCTCACCCTAATGACCCCTGAAGCAGCCCTGAGGGATTGCAAAACAAGGCCGTTACACAAGGCAGCTTGCTAATTGAGAAGTTGATCGGGGGTAGAGAAATCCTGCTTTACCACGTTAAGTGTCGAAATCAAGCATGACTAGATTGACGTCGCCAAATCACCGTCAGGAGGCCACTCCACGCCAGAGGCAGCAGGGCTTTTCACACCTGATAGGCCCTCACTCTATCTACATCAAGTCACATTAAGAAAGGAATGTATTACGGAACTGGAGTCCGTGCCCCTCAGAGCATTACTCCACTGCCTAATTGCTGCTTCTCCACTTCCCCGAAGTAACAAATGTGTCCACGTGGACCCGCAGCTTACCTGATCCCTTCGGAAAACCAACCTACTCTGCCGATTTGCTCCATTATAAAAATGCAACACCACCAAGACCCAGAATAAGTTAGAGGAAGACAGTAGGGTTAGACATTTTGTATTACATATCTCAATCACATTGATTTAAATTACAGGGACCTTGGAACAATGTATAAACGATGGCTCTTTAAACCTTTTATTTTTAAATGAAGTTGCAGATGCAGGATGTCTGATCAATGAAAACGCCTGTCTCTCGGATAGTGATTTAGACACCACACGGTGTGTAGAGAGGAGAGACATTCTGCTTTTGAACTTTGAGGCCCCAGTCACGGATTTGCTGCTCTCCAGCCTAAAATCTCCAGTGACAGATGGCATAATAGATATTCCCAACAGCCCAGACTAGCAGGCTGATATTACTTGGTATTTTTTCCTATACTCTTTCTGACAGATTCGAAGCACTTAACCAATGTTGTGTTTTAGGTAGGGGATAAAAGGTGACTTAGGAACTCTGCCCCTATATGTACCACTTTAAAAATTTTAAATCTCAGTTTTCTTACTGACACAATGGAGCTAATTCCTATCTGTGCTCTGTTAACTACAAGGCACATAGAGAAGAAAAATGGCTTGTTTCCAACTGCAAAGGATTTATTTGCCATTAGAAAAGAAAGTCTATAAATCTGTAATAGAAAAATTAATCCTTACCATACATTGTGAGAGGTGGTAGGTGACATCCATTCTGTGAATGGGGAAACAGAAGTATAGAGGTAGCAGTGAAATGTCTAAGATCTCATAATCATTAACAGTAGTGATAGAAATCTGGCCGAGTCTATGTGTTCTGATACCTAGAAGGGGGGTCACTACATAAGGCACCTCCTTTCTTACCCTCAATTGAAGTATGATACATAGGATGACAAACTAGTAACAAAAAGAAACAAACACAAAACACACGAAAGGAAAGGTGTTTTTTTGTTTTTGTTTTTTGTTTGTTTTACCTAGCGAAATGTAACAGGGCAATCTACGGTATTATGTAACCTAGTACTGACTTCCAAGTTATAATCTAAACTTAACATTATGATGTCTGTCATGTTTTTATAAAAAGCTCCATATTCTCTTTTGCAGCTCAAAATTCATATATAAGCCCATATGAATAAAACCCCACTAAAATGGAAGCTTTGTTTATCTTCAAAAATATAGGCATGAGGTCAATTTCCACACACTAAACATAATACTGTCTACGAAGCATTTTTAATGGAAAAAGCAACTAAAAGTCCAAGTCCTCTCTGATAACGATACCTCCGCAAATTAGACAAATTAGTCCAAAGATTTCCCTCTGCTTACATTTTAAAGAAACCTCTGAAATCAGTATCAATATGAAATTTGGTCAATTATGTAAGGGCTTAGTGTATAAGAGCTAATGTTTATTGAGCCCTGTCTCTGTACCAGACACTGTTTTAAGCATTTCACACGGGTTATCTCATTAATCCTCAGGACAACTGAATGAGGCAGGTGGCAGTTTATTCTTCCATTTTATGGATGAGGAAAATGAGGCATGCAGAATTATGTAAACACCCAGAGTCACATAGATAGATAATAGGAGAGCTGGACTTCACACACTGAGCCATTTAGGATTTCCCCTCTTGTCTCAAGAGAACAGAAGGAACCTCAGAGGCTATTCACTACTACTTCTTAAAGATCGCTATTTCATGTCCTGACTTGTAGGAAGTGCTTACACGTAAAGCTAAATTCTTCAGACTTTCTACTCACCAGGACCTTACAGAGTAAGTCTAGTTCTCCCTACACACAACATCCTTCTCTTCTGCAGACTACATTACCCTCCCTCTCCCCATGTTCAAATGCACATAGAAATGAATGTTGGAACATTTGCAAGTCCCTTGAGCCAGGGGTCTTGAACTTACCTTTGAATTTGTCTCCTCTCCTCAGACCCCCAAATCCAGCCCTGCTGCTGTGTTAAAAGGGGATCTGTCCTCTTTTGTCTCAGTAAGCTACTTCTAGTGCACATCATGGCTTCTCCCTTGCACTCATGCTACAACCTCCCAGCTGAACATCTTTCCACCAGCCTGCCCTGCCCTGCTCTCCGCCTTCCACTCTGCAGCCAGTAGCCTTCTTATAACACAGATCCAACCCACTGATCCTGCTTACAACCTTCCATAGCTCCCCCACTGTGTGCAGGATAAATGCAGGGAAGCATGAAAGGTCCATGCTGTCTGTCTTCTCTTCTGTCTTCTATCCCACCACTGAGCCACACCCCCAACGTGCTCTCTCCTCCCTGGACTCAGCATCTACTTTCACACCTGACGTCCCACCACTCCTGCCTGCTATGTTCCTACTAAATCTATTCTTCCTGGAAGACTACTGCTCCTTTTTTTCGTATTCAGATCAAATGTCAATGGATCTATGAAGCCTCTCTGATTTCCTTGAGGCAGAATAAATAACGCACTTCTTTAGACATTTAAGCACTTGTTTTCATATACTACTTCATCTTTCAGAATCTCTACCAGTTATGTGCCTGTTTGTCTCTTTCTCGCTAGATAATAAGCTTCCTGAAAACTTGTTCTCCTTTATTCTGCACCTAACACATGTGATGTTCGTATGCTCCATAACTGCTGAATTAGAATGTAGGGATAGAAATGGAAAGTAACATTCTTGCATTGTCCAACTGCATAGACTGCATACAGGGATTTTACTTGTGACCCCTAGATTAGAACCACCTATTTTTAAATGCCATTTTAAATTCAGTGTACAATGGACATAAGACTTGTAGGTGGAAGTCAAAAATAAATTACTTAAAAGCTGTTACAAAGAAATGATTATACCACCCTCCCCATCTTCTTTCCTGAACTATCTATTTTAGAAATAACCCAGTAAGGGCAAAGCTGTATGAGTGAAACTACACTGGAAGCTTGCTAGGCAACATCAGAATCTACTTGCTGAAACTCAGCACCAATTCCATCTGTCTTTGATCACACTCAAGATGGCTTAGGTGCCAACACATCAGAATTCTATTATTAGCAGTTTGAGAAATCTTGTGACTGGTAACATCTGTATCCATCAAATCTAGTAATATTTCTTTACCATCATTACCCCATTATTCTAAAGAGTTAACAAACAGCATGATGTTATATACCTAACTTAGGCAGGCAGCTCAGAAGGTGCACCAACATCCACCTGAATTCTGTGAGGAAGCAAACTTTCTTCTTTTTAGGATCATCTCCTAAATTTCCTTTCAGCTTCCAGGTCCATGTCTTATCACAATTCTTCCATGAAGGCCTCCTAAATAAGCTCAGTTATTAAAATCACATTTTCCTAAGTAGTAGGCAATTTTTCTTCATTATTTTCATCATAAAGGTTATCATCTTATTGTATTTATTTCAGCATTCCTAAATATATTATTCTACCCCTCTCCCTCCCCCTACCCTCCAGTCAATATTTATTGAGTACCTAGTATCAGCCAGATTGTCTACTAGATGTTGGATATAATAAAACAAATAAGAACTTTCCCTGTTCACAAAACATTTGTGATACAGTTTTGGAAGAGAAAGACAAGTAAGAATAATAACAAACAGAAAGGACATTCTCATCTCCTAACAAATCATTCCACACACATCTAGAAGGAAATTTTTTCCCTTAAGGCACTGATTTCCTCATTTCACTCATCTGTTCAGTAACTTACAATGACTCCATCCCACCCACATAGTAATATTCAGGTTGCCCATGATGGTTCTCTGGATCAATTTAACAGGGCCACAGTTCTTTCTAACTTTCTTCTAAATGTGCCACCTAATTATGGTTGCCAGATTTAGGATCGCCAAATATTTCGTGTGACATTTTTAGACTAAAACAATTATCTATTATTTATCAGAAATTTGAGTTTACCTGGGTATCCTGTATTTTATCTGGCAACACTACATCTAATTCCACCATCTCATTTGGAATTAGACGTCCAATGGACTCCAGTCCTCAGCAGGCTACTACTTTCATCAGAAATATATTCTCTCCTCATCATGGCAATCTCATCTCCTCCCAAAAGTCTTCCCAGGCAACAGAGACTAAGCTTTTCTTTAAACTCATAGTTTCATGAAACTTAGAAAATGTTAAGTAACTATCTAAAGTGGCAGTACTGAAATTTTCTCAAATTCATGTACAATGAATGTTTAGGGGAATTCTAAGAGAATTTTTTTCTTCCAAAGCTTGTATAAACTACTCAAGTTTGAGAAAAATTATATTTTACTTAGCTCTCCTGAACAATATAAATTAAAAATAACTTCCTACTTTTAACTTTTAAACATTCATTGTACATGAATTTGAGAAAATTTCAGTACTGTCACTTTAGGTAGTTACTTAACATTTTCTATGTTTCATGAAACTATGAGTTTACATGGAGTGGTGGGAGAAAGGGGAGGGGTCAGGTAGAAAGCATGAAACAGCAGGGAAGAGAAGAAATAGTTGCATTCTCTTTGGAGTAGACGGTCTCTGGCTGGCCCATGCTCAGGTCTGACCTTAGGTCTAAAGGTTTCAAAGTGCTAAAATAAAAATCACATTAAGCCAGGCACCGTGGCTCACGCCTGTAATCCCAGCACTTTGGGAGGCTGAGGCGGGTGGATCGCTTGAGGTCAGGAGTTCGAGATCAGCCTGGCCAACATGGTGAAACCCCATCTCTACTGAAAATACAAAAATTAGCCAGGAGTGGTAGCATGCACCTGTAATCCCAGTTTCCTGGGAGGTTGAGGCGAGAGAATTCCTTGAACCCAGGAGGCGGAGGTTGCAGTGAGCTGTGATCGAGCCACTGCACTCCAGCCTCGGCAACGAAGCAAGACTCTGTCTCAAACAAAACAAAACAAAACAAAACAAGACAAACAAAACAAACAAACAAAATTAATTCACTAGAAGAATACATTCAGGATAAATAATTCATAGTTATATACTTTACAAAGTCTCACTTGAAATAAAAAGCAAAAGTTTTTTATTTTAATGAAATATACTGCATTATTAAGGTCTAGTATATTACATTTATACACACTCTTGACAGACTATATCATTGCAAATAGTTGACCTTTTCCAGCCCAAACACTCTCTAGAGCCTAGTTTTTTAAAAAGGCATTGATTATAAAAGTCATAAACTTCCACAGGGATTTTTTTTTTTTAAGAGAACAACATGTTTTCTCTTCTAGCATTAAATTATATATAAATAATTTATTTATATATAATATATATTATATGTATTTATAAAATATATAAATATATATTATATTATATATTAAATTATACATATATTCCCTTAGATATACATAATTTAGATATTTAGGGTCACCTTCATTAAATGGTTTGGCTGTTTTCCAGTAGAATTAGGAAACCAAGAACAAGAATTGTCCAAATTTGTTCAGATAATTAAAGAGACCATAAAAGTTTTCCTCTAAAATCTTTCACCTTCTTCATTTGGTTGGTTGCATCCTTGTGGTGTCTTTGCTCTTGTTCCTTCTATTCCTAGTGCTCCCAGTAAAATAGAAGTTGCTTTAAAGCACTGATAAAATTCAGATATTGCCAGAAGCAGTGGCATGCACCTGTAGTCTCAGCTCCTATGGAGCTTGAGATGGGAGGACCACTTGAGCCCAGGAGTTGGAGGCTAGCCTGAACAACATAGAGAGATCCCATCTCCATTAAAAAATAAAAATAACATAGATGTATATTTTGTTTTAGAATACATGATAAATGATGTCATATTGTATAATATCAGGAGATACATAATATCTGTTATCTCATTATTTGTGACACTTAAATTGATCATGAGATGATAAACTGAACCCGCTTTTGTACAGTTACACCTTTCTCATTGTGACCAGAAAGCACCCTGTGCAATGTTACTTAAATACCAACAGATGCCTGGTTCTCTGTTGGCAATTAAACCTAGTGGGTATAAGTAATAATGGATAATCATTATCTACATCAGTACAGGTTGAAAAATTAGATTATCATGCTATCACTTCTACATTGATTAGCTGGTATTTTTCTGTAAAGTATAGCATTCACTTGGTCACTTGGGATCTCTCTATGTTGCCCAGGCTGGCCTCCAGCTCCTAGGCTCGAGTGGTCCTCCCATCTCAATCTCTATACTAGCTGAGACTACAGGTGCATGCCACTGCATCTGACAATATCAGAATTTTATTAATGCTTTAAAGCAACTTCTATTTTACTGGGAGCACTAGGAATAGAAGGAACAAGAGCAAAGATGCCACAAGGATGCAACCAACCAAATGAAGAAGGTGAAAGATTTTAGAGGAAAACTTCTATGGTCTCTTTAATAAGCGAATGTCATGAAAAATGACAATGTTCAAGACTAAGAGAAACTTATAAACATAACAATCAGAAGTAAAGTGAAATCTTGGATTGGATCTTGAGTTGGAAAACCTTTGGAGGACTTTTCTGGGGACAACTAGAGAAATCTGAACAAGGATCAGGTAGCAGATTATATAAAATTCACTAGCCTGGAAAAATGTAGATCATAGTCTAAAAAATTAGGTTACAAAACGGTATGTAAATACAACCTCAATTTGATAAAAATACATACATGTGCATAAATACAGGTAGAAAAAGATTTGGAATAATGAATAATTAGAGCAAACATTAGTAGGTTCTGGTAGAATCATGGTGCTTTTGTTACTGCATTTTTGCTAATCTCTATTGTTAAATTTTTCACGATGTTCTTATAGTTCTTTTGCAATAAAAACTTTTATTAAATTTAATTATACCAAGAAACAGAATTGACCACCGAGAATTGACCACTGTTAACACTTTGTTTTATTTGTTTTAAATCTATTATGAATAAGTATATTGTGTATTAGACACACTATATACAACACAGACATTCATTCACCCCTCAAGTTTATGTTTGCTGTGCTATAACTAATGTTTTGATGAAATTGTAGCCTCTAACACATTTTTTCTAATCTATAATTAATCAACATTATAAATAGGTACAAGGAAACCATTGGTTATCTGGAGAGAAACAAAAGAAGTTCATCACTGCTTGAGTTTGAATGAATGAAAATTCAATTAGGGATGGCAGGCCCAATTTATGGGCACCTGGGAGTAAGTCCCTGAAGCCATGTCCTCAGTCACTAAACACTAGAGTACGACTTATGAGGATGGGTTCTGGAGTCACACTGTCTGGATTTGAAACCTAGCTCTATCACTTGCACCTTGGAAACTTTGACTAAATGACTGAATTACCCTCAGCCTCAGTGCCTTCTTCTCTAAAATGAGTTTAATAATAGTGTAGTTCCCAAGGGCTAGAGGAGATTACATCTGTACAGCACTTAGCACAGTATATAACTCATTGAGAATACTTGATAAATAGTACTAAAATATAAGATACATAAAGGCAAATATTTCTGTCCATTTTTTAAACTGCTGGGACCTCAGTTCCTATAACACTACCCATTATAGTAAATCTTCAAGAAATATTTGCCATGATCTGAGTTTCATTATGTTGACTTTCTTTCACAATGTTAAAACAAACACTCAAAATTCCACTGCTATTATAACAGGCTTACCCTCAGCCTCATTGAGATTTTTCTGTGATACTTATCTAGTAGGTAAGAACAGAAAAATAGAGGACAGTTTTTTTCAGCAGTTTTCCTTTAAAAAGATTTCTTCATATGAATGCTGAACTCTAAAACATATGTATTTTAATAATTGTATGACTACTCTTTATTAATTTCTTTTCTACTTCTAACAAGCTACTTTTGGCATAGAATAAAACTATAAATTTGATTTACTTCTTTATTTAGCTGCTATGCTAAATGTACCTATTTCTTGAGTTTCTCAATTTTCTGCAGATAAAATAATTATCTTTTTTACTATTTATATGGATTTATTTCATTTTCTTATCTTATTACATTGGCTAAACCCTTTAAAACATTAAATATGAGGGACAATAATGAGTATCCCTGGCTTTTTCTTGACTTTAATGGAAATGACTTTAGTATTTAGCTGTTTTATAAATTGGCAGTTAGGTTTCAGTAAATTTTCTTAATCATATTTAACTGGTTTCCTCCTGTTTCTCTTTAGTTGGAAGTTTTGAAATGACTGAATTTTATCAATTACCTTTTTGGTACAGACTGCCATAACCATGGTGTTTCTTCCTCCAGTTTGATAATATAATGAATTAGATTGAGATATGTCCTGGTGTTCATTCTCTGCATTCTAGAAAATATCTTACTTGTTCCTATAGTGTTATCCATTTTAGACAGTGACACACTATTTGCTAATATCTTTCAAGTTTTTATATCTATATTCAAAAATAGCATTAGCTTTTTATATTTTATATTGTCTTTATCAGATCAAGGTACTATATTGAGTTATGTTAGTTTTGTATAAGCTACTTTACGTATTTTGAACTTAAGTTTCCGGTGTAACACTTAATTGTGGATGCTATGGAAGTTGCTAGATACACATTGCTTGAGCTTGTTGGAGAGTAATGGGCTGTGGGTAGAGACTGAGTCATCACAATATGAGGACGAATTGAAACCATGAGGACAAATAACATCTCCTAGGAGAAATAAGTATACTACAACAAGATCACTGCTCCTAGGTATGGTCCTTCACTCTTTTAAGTATCTGATGGGGATGAGATGCCCAGAAAAGAATCAAAACTAGGCTGGGCACGGTGGCCCATGCCTGTAATCCCAGCACTTCAGGAGGCCGAGGTGAGTGGATCACCTGAGGTCAGGAGTTGGAGACCAGCCTGGCCAACATGG
>NW_012112030.1:12507296-12532296 GCF_000951035.1 Colobus angolensis palliatus
AAAAAAAAAAAAAAAACAAAAGCCAAAAAAACAAAAACAAAAAAACTAAGCTATGTAGGGTCACAGCATCCAAGACAGTAGGGAGCTTTTAAAGAGAAGAAATGATCAACACTATTAAAAGAGAAGAGAGACTGTAAGATGATCCCTGATAAAATGCCCATTGGCTTTAGCAGTTAGATGTCAGTAACAGCAGTATCAGCAGAGTGGTGAGAGACAGAAGCCAGATCACAAGTGGGTAAGGAGCGCAAAGGAGGTTGAGGGAGTACGGATGACAACAACAGACTATTCTTTTTTTTTTTTTAAAAAAAAAGAAATTAGACAATAGAGGAATTGATAGCACTAACATAAATTTGAGAGATAAAGAATATTTTTTCAGAAGAGAAAAATCTTGAATACAGCCATATGTTGACAGTCAAGTAATTGCAGAAAAGAAGATACTAAAGACTGAAGAAAAACAAGATACCTCATAAAACAAACACACACAGAATACTGGAGGGAATGGAGCCAAGGACATAAAATTGGCCTTAGAAGGAATAGGAAGACCTCGTTCACATAGATGGGATAAAAGAAATTAAAGATAAAAGGAAAAGTAGATAAAATGTAAGAGGCTGATTTATATCAAACCTGATATAAAACATCAGGGAGTATCAATCTGTATGTTATATGCTTGTTTCTAGGAATGTTTAGCCACACTGTAGGAATGGATTAAAAAAGGGTGGCATACCCACGGCAATTTGTTAGACTGGAGCAGAGGTGAAAACTGAGCTAGCACAGGCATGGGAGGAGACACAGAAGACGGAAGTGAAGGGGACTTGCCTGATCGACAGTTGGGTTCATACTGGGCAGGAAAGATAGAAGCCTCAAAGGTTTGACCAAATTAGGAGAAAAAACATGACAGGAGAGCTGAATGTCTGAAATCAAAGATCAGTGCTATTACAAGTGAAACAGGACTACAGTGTGGAGTTTAAGAGATGAAATACGTTTCCATAAGGAAAAGACGCTGTATATAATTCTGGGATGGTGCGCTGAATGTTCAGTAGGGTCAAGGAGGCTCAACAAGTTAGGGCTTGGTTTCAAATGAGTCAGCTCTAAGCCTTTTAGAATCTCCTCGAATTATGGTAAGAGGGAAATGACAGCAGTGAGAAGGGGTAAAATGCAGTATAATTGGATGTATCAGTTTTGTTGGAAGATGCATTTTTTATTAGTGAGTGGGGAGAGTTGTGTGTATCTAAGACTGCCAGTTTCTCCTCTTGGCTTCATGGAATGTGGGATTTACATGAGTATGTAGTACCTTACCCCTGTTGACAGCTGACAGAAAAGTTGCCTCCTTAAAGGAGAGGCAAGTTTCAGGTAAGGTAACAGATGAAATTCAGTTAAAACAATATTTTGATGGGAAGAGCATCTGGTCAAAAGACTGTGGACATAGCAAAAGTTACTGACAAGGACATGATGTTTCTGCAGGACCCAGTGGAAAAGTGTTGAGTGAAGGTAATAGCAGAAATATACAGAGAATGAGGAAAGGAATGGAAACAAGAGAAGTTTTAGATTAACATTGGTGAGTGGAGGAGTGGTGGGGGTGGATCTGCCTTGCATTCAGGAATGAAAATGTATCAGGTTAAGAGGCCTGTTTAGAGGTGGATGGCCCCAAATGTCTTAGCTCTGGCATAGTGAGGGTCCCAGAAAACATCCCACTTAAGTCCAAACAAATTGTAAAGGCTGCCACGAAGTTCATGAAACTGCAAGAGATTTCTTTTCTCAGGACGGGCAGCTTCTCGCTTCACAAAGCAGTGCCAAGGCTCCTTGTTAGGCTGAAAGCTCCCAGGAGATTTCTGAAGCAGGAGTATAACTGGTATACATTGGATGAAGGGCTAGGATCCCCTCTTCAAGAATTCAGGATGCGAGGAAACATTTTCAAACACCTTAGCAAACTGTACATATTAAAGGGCCTGATCAGTTATCTGAAATTAGAATTTTATAATTCTTACCAAAAAGTTACATAGTAGTAGCTGTGTACCACATTAGAATTAGTTGCCAATGTCTTATACACAAGAGATTTTACTGAAATATCTAGAAAAAAAAATGTGGTTTATCGAGAAAAATCAGCAACATTAGGCCCACATTCGTACAGTGTGCTAGAATTAAGTCATGGCTTCCCGCTTTGGGTGGGGCATGCAAGCCCCAGTTCACAACATTATTTTTCCTGCCAGACCCTGGAACCTGGAGGCATTTGAGTTTGTAATTCCTGTCTTAGCCCTTGGCAAGATAAATAATTTAGCCTATTTTATTTACATTCAAGTATCATGGTAGAAAACAAGTTATTGATTACTGCTTCAAGAAAAAGGATTTGCATATTTGTGTATATATTTTTAAAAAGTGGATTAACTTTATGCTAAACAATCACTTGGTCACAAAGATTAATATTAACCTATACTAAAGGTTATATTTGCTACCATCTTCATCCTACATAGTAAGCATAAATGTTGTTTCAAATATTGTTCCCAAATATTATTCAGATTCACCTAATTTTACATATAATTGCAGATTAGAAAACTAATTTCATCACAATCTCCTGTTTCACTCGGCTATCTGAGCAGCTCTCATGCATAAGGCCCTACGTTCCCACCTGTATTTTCTTTCCGTTGAAGTCCACCCATTCCAATTATTTAAGTGATTTCATTTGAATGATGCCAAAAATAATCCTCAGGTGATGTAAACAGCTCCAAATATAATAATAAAAAGGAAAATATGGGTGAGAAATTACAAAAGTCTGGAGAATCAATGAACATATACACTTGTAAACAATTGTTAGAAAGTAAGTTTGATCTGGGCTTCCCAGGAAACAAAGAAAAGAGGGAAAATGTAAACAAGTATATGATTCACAGGCCCAAGAAAAACATCATTTAATCATTTATAGTCTCAGAAATCTTGCTTATTCTAAGATCTGGGCAAAATTTCACCAGTGAGGCAGGAGGACGCTGTGTGATACAGTAAACACAGTCCCCAGCAGCATCCTTGGGACACTGACGTTTCTGCAGCTGTTAATGAAAATCTTCAACACAGGAAAACAGCAAAACCTTGATGTATAATTCCATAAAAATTTTTGAGGGTCAAAACAATAGGGGTCAAGTCAAAGACACAGGGAAGGACAAATTAAAAACTATCAGAAGGAATAGCTTAACATCCAGTTTTTCAGGTAATCTGCCATAAATACTATTTCCTTCAGATGACTCCTTAAAAAGTTAGAATGGAAAAGCAGCATTTGAAGTTGTAATCTCTGGCAAGAACACATGGAGTGCTAAGATGTCATGATACGATGAATTCCACACACGGAGCAACTAATAAACAACTAAGACACGTGCATGAATGAAGAACCACTGCATGGCTGTGGTAAGGAGAGTGGAGGATCCTAATCTTCCACAGCAAGCCTTTCTGGGTGTCCTCCAACACACAGCTGAATCACGGAGGCCATGGACAATGTGTCTGGACAGATCTCACACTAAGCATTATCTTCTACATCCTCAGAAAAAATCTGTTGTAAAATAGTGTCAGATTCAGGCCAACTGAATTCTGGAGGACGTCTGCAAAGACACTGCATTTCATCTTTGGACGTCCTTTCTTGGCAGGACCACTTGTCTCCCAAAGCCTGCCCTAGGATGTGGCAAAAAGGTTATACCGTCGGGGTAGAGAATTCAAGATACACATCTTTTGACCCCCCCATCGCAGAAGATGGTATTTTCCATTTCTCTGATACTCGAGCTAAGCTCCTGTGGCTCAGATTATTTATTACATTACTTTTGTAACCTTTCTCCCGAAGGAACATGTAAGCCATACACAGTTGGCATCAAATATTACCGGATGACAGATTTGTTTTTAAAATGTAAAATTAGACAATACATCTCATCTAAATTCATGGAATTCTCCCCTCTAATAATAGAGTCATGTGATAGCTTAAAAACACATGCTTTATCATCATTCAGTAGCAGTTTATTCATTAGAACATTCTGTACTCCTCTAAAAATCCAACATATCTCGTCACATCTCATATTTGGTTATTTTCCTTCTCAAAAGGTCTTGTTACAAATCTAAAGCATTTAACGACCAAACTATGCCCACAAGGGTACTTGGACAATGGCTTACATCTTAAATTACAGCAATCTCAATATATTGCTGCTGACCTGTCAATCTCAAATATATTCATAAGCTACACACACAAAAATGAAATGAACAAAGTGATTCAGATTAAACAGCTCTGACTACCCATTTTAAGAAAATCACTGGGTGTGCCTAGGATCCAATGCTAACAATTTGTTACGCACTGCAGTGTTACAGCTTTCTAAATGGTAAGTAACTGTTTAAAAATTCCAAGGCATTCTTAAAATGTTTCACTTAAACATTTCTGCAATAAAATCTTATTGAACTGTTGCTTTCATTAATTTTCTACAGACTGGAGAGCAAGAAAGTCGAGTTCGATTTTTTTTTCTTTTAACTTTGCCTACTACTAGCAAATAAACTGTGCCTCTTTTTTTAAATAAACCCCTGGCCTTGAGTTTTGGCCCCTTAATAGTAGCCTACATGGTTGACTACCCTTGGTGTTAAATTTTCTTAAATTGTATTTCTGTCAGTGTATCATTTTTTTAAGCGATGGACCCTATAATAGCAAGCACTGGTCTGTCAGGAGTGCATTTTAACAGCACGACACAAGTATTTTTCACTACAGGAGACAAACAATGATATGTATTACATGCAGTAAACACTGCCTTTGGTACACAGGGTTCTCTTAGCATTTATCTGTCTAAAATCTCACTGTGTCCTGAATGGGGGGTTTCAGGGAGAGGGAGAGGAACCTTGTCTCATATTAATGTTGCCAGTAGCTATGGTATAGCATTAGAAAAAGTCCACAAGCATTGCTACATTTCTCCTGAAAGAAAACCTTGATTTAATTTTAAATGAACAAAACAAGGAATATTAATTCATGCTTAAAAGGTCCCTTTCTTTCAGATAATTACCCCCTCTTTCTCTTACAAATTCTTTCCTAAGCTTTGGCATTTTCCCCTTTTATTCGCAAGTATCATTACCAAACAACTTTCAATTAAACATAAAAAGCTGCTAAGACAGGTCTGGCACGGTGGCTCACGCCTGTAATCCCAGCACTTTGGGAGGCCGAGGCGGGTGGATCACCTGAGGTCGGGAGTTCAAGACCAGCCTGACCAACAAGGAGAAACCCCGTCTCTACTAAAAATACAAAATGAGCCAGGCATGGTAGCGCATGCCTGTAATACCAGCTACTCGAGAGGCTGAGGCAGGAGAATCGCTTGAACCCGGAAGGCGGAGGTTGCAGTGAGCCGAGATCGTGCCATTGCACTCCAGCCTGGGCAAAAAGAGCGAAATTCTGTCATAAAAACAAACAAACAAACAAACAAAAAGCTACTAAGACATAGTGCTCTCCAAATTTAAGGTGCAATACTCCAAGAAATGCTTAAAAAATTATTAGCATTTTCATGCATTTTCTACTTTTTCCTTTAAACATTGTTTTCATGATTTTTAAAATGTATAATGAAGTATTTACACTTTATAAATATATACAAATTGAAGGTGTGCACTTAAATTTCTTTAAGAATAAAGATATATATAATCAAATTGTTTAGAGAACACTGTGAAAAATAATATGAGTAAAAAAAGTTGGTATTCAATTTCCTTGCCACCTGAGAAAAAGATGCAAAATCAACACTATAAAGAAAACCTAAAACAACCTAAAATTTTATAATATAATTCTACTCTATGGAATATTAAATATAATGCTTTACAAGGCCATAGAACTTTCACAAGCTAAAATAGGGAGAGCATGGGCATATAAGGTATTTTAGAAAAATCACCTCAGTTACAAAGGAAATAGAATTTTCAGTAATTCTCCCAAAGATCCAAATTCATCCTAATTTATATAAAGCATACTACAATCTTAATTTAACAATCCATTCCAAATTCCAATAATCTCTAGTGCTGAGAATTTTTTTCCATACAGTCTAAAGTGCATGTATTTAGACATTTCTCCACCCATCTCCTTTGTACATGAAAAGTTGGTAAACGATCTTATTATACTAGTAGCCTTTCATATTCTTCATTATTAATCACTCTTAAACCTCATCTAAATCTGTTTCTTTCATCTTCTCCTCATGTTTAATTTCTCCCTTATCTTATCTTCGTAACTCAGTGCCATTCTCCCTTCATAACAACAGAAGCTGACATCAGAGGAGTATCAGGCAATGTGTACCGCTCTTTCCCTACTGTGTTCCACTGTCACCCCTCACTATTTTATGCATAGGATTCCTGTTTCTAGAGAAGAAAACTGAGACTCGGAGAGGTTGAGTAAGTTGCCTAGGAACGTGAAGCTGGAGTGTAGTAGAAGGGGGCCGATGTCAGATCTGGATACTTTGCCATGATGCTTCCTGACATGCCTCTAAGATCCAGGCATTAGATGTAACCTCACCCAGTTTGGAAGATTTTAGGGAAGTGACAAGAACCCATGTAACTTTTTATTTTTTTAATGAAGTGATATTCACAGAAGATTAAAACCACGTAGATGAATGCATCCTAATAGGAGTACATGAGTTATCTGCCACTGACAATCATTGAGGGAGGAGGGGCAATACCTAATGTAGTAGAATAATGAGAAACACATGGTGAGACATTTAAACTATACTGCACATACTACTATGAGTGCAGTATAAGCTTGTGACTTTGCTTTTACTTATGACTTCACAGTAAAATATTAGGTTGTAGTGCAGATGAAAGGCTCCATATAAATTAGGAAGGAAAAATTTAAGAATAATCAATTTAAAATCTCCAGAAAAATTATATCTTTTTTAGATTGCTGCAGAAATCAAGAGCTAACCAAGAAGACAAAGCATGTAACATATTTAATCAAATAAGCACATGATCTCTATCATAAAGAGAGTGGTTTGTTTAATAACTATCACTGACAAGATTATTTCAGACTATTTAAACACCCAGCAAACTATCAGGTCAAGATCAAGCAACTTTTCTTTAAGACCAAGCTCCAATTGATCTACCTTGGAAGATGAGGATCACAAAGTGCTTAGGAATATAGGTTCCTCAACTCAATCTGGACAAGAAAAGCATCTGCCAGGAAGAACAGGGGGACTGTTAGAAATTGTAACAGAAAAAAGCCCCCAAGAGGCAGACCACAGTAGGAATTAAGCCTTGTAAAGCTCTTTGGCTACTATCTCTGTCTAGCTTTCTGGAAAGTATGTGTTGGATTTTCTGTGTATGAAGTATAAATGCCACCATTTCTGAAAGCCCACCCATTCATCCTATACCTCCTTGTAAGATTCAAAGCACATTTGCATAGCTTCTTAGCCAAGTACCCATGAAGACATCCCAGCTCATTTTATAAATATAAATACAAGCTCGAGAACTTTGATTTGTACCCAAAGTTTAAACTTAAACATTTTTAAGAGACACTTTGTACATACAAATCCCACTGTTATAAATAGAAATTAATACTAAACTTCTGGCTTTGAGGATTATGCTTAGCTCTTCTTGAAGTGAAACTAACATTAGTGAGCTAGGATTAAGGTTAGTGAGTTAGGTTAGTGGTGAGAAACATAAGCATAAACAAACTTTCATGTAACATTTGTCTCATCAAGAATGTAATTCACTAAATTGTTTTAAATAATAATATGTCTTTAATGTATCTTCTTTAAGTGCTGGATTTAGAAACATTTATCACAACTAGAGCAAATATGTTATTTTAAATGTTTTATAACTAGAAGATAATTAAATAGGGCTTGACTTGACTTTTAAAAAGTGAAAAAAAGACAAGAAAATCACCCCTCAGACCTAGAATAGCTGACTTCAAGAGTAGAAAATTAATGGCCTTTGAAAAAATCCGCATCTTTGCAATTTGTATTACCTAAGCATTAAAAAAAAAAATCAGTATCATTGTGATCAGGACAGTTTGATAACATCTTTGGCCAAGATGTTACTCTCATAAATGCTGCGTTGGCAGTCCTAGCTCATCAATATAGGCATTTCCTTGCATTTCACATTGAGATACTATAATGTATAGATATTCCACTTGCCATATTAATGGATGATGTAGATGCATCACTTTAAAATCAAACACGCGACTATATCATCCCCCTTAGACTGGCAACAGATTGTCAGGTGACCAAATCCAGAGGCCTATTTTCAAATTCATATTTCACAACTATCACTTAATCACACAGGGTCATCAATGGGCCCTAATAAAAAGACATCCAAAAAAACTTCCAGTAAATAATAAATGAAAAATAATCTCATTCAATTCAGCAGATGAGTTCTATAATCCCAAATGAAATTGATTTCACAACTGCCTCACTGGATAAGCTTTACAGTGGTTTTCAAATCGAAGTATTATCACTTTTCTAGGGGGCATTTAGAAATGTACATGGGGCATTCTTGGTTGCAACAGTGATAGGTGATACCATAGACCTACACAGTGGCTACCCCTCATTCTTGCCCCTCCTGCTTTCACACACCCCAGCTGCACTAGTATCTGTGATGTCCTTCAAACGTATGAGAAAAACTCCCACCTCAGGGCCTTTGTACTGGATGTTCCTGAACCCAGAATGTCCTTCCCATACATGACCATGGCTAGCTCTTTCACTTTCATCGGGTCACTACTCAAGTCACCATCTCAGTGAGGCTGTGTGCACCCCTCCACACAAACCAAAATTCTACAAACCTCTTGTACTGCTTCGTTTTCTCCTCATTGTGTTTATCATCTCCTCATGCCCTATACTTATCTTGTTGATATCTATTTCCCCTAAGTAGAATATAAATTCTACAAGGAGAGTGGGTATTCTTGTGTTTTATTTAGTGCTGTACATCAAGGCATTTGACAGTATCTAGAATATACAGAATAATCACATTTCTTGAATGAAAAAATGGGAATGGGATGATTCAGTGTTTTGCAAGAGGTATCCATTGTACAAGGAATGATAAGCATTTTGCAAGGGGTGTCAATTATTGATAACTTACTGATATCTGTGATAAGAGATGGAACAATACAAATAGTGTGAAAGTTACAAGCTAAGTCTGTCTTGCTCTGCACCCAAGATATAACCCACAAAGCTCAAAGCTCAGCTTTTATAAGAGGACCACTGGCTTATGAAATAATTTTTACGAAGTCCAGATATAACCTCCCTTCTTCAGAAGTTTTTCTAATCTCCCCTGATCATACCTCTCGTCATTCTCTATATTGGTTCCATGCGACTTAATTGGAGTGAAACTCTTTATACATTCTACTTACTTATTTGACAATAATAGTGACTATGTTTATCGGGTGTAGAAAATTTGAAAAATAACTTGCTCTTAAGTTCTTTGCAATTTTCCCAGACTGGATAGCTCATTCTTCACAAAAGAAAATATGCATAACTTTGTACTTTATATATTATATAAAATTAATTAGAAATATAGTATTTCACATTCATTATTTATAAGAATGAAGTATTGGCACTCAAATATTTGTCAAGTGACTAAAGGTTTCATTGTAAAACTGTTAAAGAGATAGCAAAGCAAGCAATCATACACATAAACCCCAGTACTGCCTCTCAGCAAGGGTGCACTGTGAAAGAAGAGAGATTCTTCTAGCTCAGAACCTTTCTGATATTTTTCCTAATAAATAGTCACAGAAAATACTGGTTTATAAATTTGAAGGCAATGCAATTACTTATAATTTCTTTGTATCTCCCAAAGTGCAAATGCTCCTCAGTAGATATTCACATGCAATATTTATGGACTCTAAAATTACATTCACAGTATAAGTGAGCATCTCACCTGTAAAATGCAAATAACCTGCTCATTGAAACTAATACTTGCATGAAGTTAAGACTGCTTTTTCCATTCACTTCCCTTACTCCTATCCACCCAGGTAAAGGAACAGGTACTAAACCACTCATGTTACCATCTTTATACATAGATATTGGTAAGAATATATTTTTATTGAGCAGTTGATAAACAAAAAATAAGTGGTATGCTCCATGTTGTAAGGTATTTTAAAATGTAACAGTCTTGATTCTTCTAGTTTTTGGTGAAATGTCAACAATATGTCAAAAAACATTATCCTAGAGATGGAAAATTAAAAAAAAATTAAAAATAATTACTAAAGAGATTTCAGAATCTTTTAAAAACAAAAAGAATAAAATAATTTCAAAAACAGGTAAATACGCATCTCTGTTAGAACTGCTAAAGTAAAAACATGACATTGTTCTGAAAGTTTTACAAACTAGGAGTAAACTAATGACAGCTAAAATTAGCTTTTCTCTCTTGTTGCTTGTTGGGATCCCACAGCATAAATGAGACAGGAATTAATTTTTTCTCTGTGGTATCTGGATTACTGGTAAACATTAGGATTAGTGCATTTTATGAAGTTCCATGCCTGCTTACTAGTCTTTGTCATATCTGATATTTATGTTTACTAAAATTGATTTTCTCTTTTTATTAATAGGATGGGTTTAATGTGGACAATGCTTCACTGCATTAGTAATAACAATTTTACTTAAATTATTGCTTTGGTGTGCTCTTCTGCAAATACTCTCTCCATTCCTAAGAGTCTTTTATTTTCCCAGTAGCCCAGTTGGAGAGTTTTTAATATTAAATTGAATCATAACAACACATGCTGATTAGAGTCTAACTTAATACATGCAGCTTAATGTTAATTTTCCAACTTCAAATCAGGGATCTGACTATTCCAAGATGATTATTCATCTCAAGTGTGATTTCATTTTAAACTTGTAAAGCCCACAACTAGAGATTTTTGCATCAGAAAACACTAACATGATAGCGCAAAGGAATTCGGCGAAAAGAGAATCATTACATAACTACAAAAATACTGTGGAGAAGAAAAAGGTTTATCAAGAAGATTTCATAATACAGTGCAGAAGCAAAAAATGGCACAAGCAAATGCACAGTTGGCTGATGTAGTTTGTGAAGATAGGAAACATGTTTGATTACTATAATAAGAGGATATGCTTAGGTCCTAATTCCTTTAGAGAAAAGTTATCCATTAATAGTGATAATAAAGGGGGGAAATTGTTTTAAAGTTAGAAATGAAAATCTAAATGCCACATTTCTTGCTTCACAGTATAAACTTCTACTTCCAAATAAGCTTCTTTTAAGCACCTTGAAAAGGGAAATACATGGTTAATCATCAAAACAAGTATATTATAATAGTAAAAACAGAACTAGAACAGGCAGTATCAAACTCCATCAGAGCTAAGAAAAACAGAATTAGATCATTAAAATCACAAGGAAATAAATTTAGGCATTCTGTAGTTTTACAAAAGTTATCTTACATCTTAGACTGATTAATATCCTATAAGAATAGATGAGTGCTATAGTTTGCAATACTAATGAATTAGCTGGTGTCAAGTGTTTGAATTTTACAAGTTTTAAAGCTTACCAAGCTATGGTGATTTGTTGGCTAAAGTCAATGATGACAAAAGGTAATGGCCATTCTAAGGTTACTTAGATTCCAATCTCTGTATGTGCAGCATGTATATATATATATATAGATAGATAGATAGATAGATAGATCCACATCTCTTCAAATGCTTAACAAAAGGAAGTGCCATGTATCAGCAGAAGTAATCATATACATAAACCAATTTTTATAAGCCAATTAAACAAAAAATAAAAAAGAAAGAAAAAGGCCATTTATAGAGACATGGCGAATACAAATGCAGTTTTATAAAAATACCTAGCAAATGGAACAAAGTGTTGCTATTTTTATTTTTATTCCCTTTGTTTTCCAGATCTTGTCCAGCATTTATACTTCGTGTATTGTATTTTTTATTGATAAAGTGAGAAACATTGGCTATTTTTTTCAGAAGATGGGATGAGGATGCAGTACATGACTTTGAATAATAGAAGACATTCTAATATGAATTGGAAAAATGTTTTCAAACCAAACACCAAAATAAGACTTCAATGGCTCACAGTGTAATGAAGGGAAATACAATGGTCATTTAGGTTGTTGCAATTCTTTTTTTAGGCTATTTCATTTTTATGTGAGGCAGAAAACGGAACTACATAATACATTTCTACAATTTATATGTTCATCAAAACCATTTACAAAATTACCACTTTCAGCATATTTTAAAAATGAGACTCCTTAACAAATTATGTTTATGCCATCAAAACACACCATTAAAATTTATTATTAGTCACTTAATGGAAGTTAATGGTGAGTTTATAAATGAAGTGCTGGCTTACTTTGATATAGTCTAAGAGTAACCAAAAATAGAAATTATTTCCCAGAATTCTATGTATTCATAAAGTGCAAAATAAGCAATTTTAGCAATTCTCAAATGTAGGTTTTCCCAGATACATTTAATCCTAAATATACTTGTAGAAACAGAATATTTTTTCTGCTAAGTCAGGTATGTCTAACTTATCCATCTTATGTGTAAAAACCCTCCTGACTGAAATATTTCATACTTATTAAAAGATAAAAAACTGTAAAGATACAGAAACATTATAAAATATTTTTAATACTCTGGGGGGTGGTGAAATTTCCAGTGAAAATATCTCAAGTCTACAAAACAAACTAAAACAAAAAGCCATATAACTAATTATATTAGTAAATACTCATTTACTGAAAATGAATGCGTTATAGAATTAAGGATAGAAAGATATTGTAGATAAATTTACCAATAAGAAGAAATTCTGTATGTGCAGTAAATATTTTTAATAGAAGTTGTTTGGGGGCAGTTGTTGCTCAGGCAGTCTAGTGTGGATCCACCTAATATTTTCCAGAGTGAGGGGCACTGTTCTGAAGTATTATAAAAAAAATTATCACTCCTGATTTGTGTTGGTTCAGGAGTAGTATAAACACTAAACTGTTTAAAACAGAATTCTATAATGCTCTTCTACAATAAAGGGAAAAATGAACTTAAAATTGTAACTTTTTATAAAGCTGTAAATAAGTTAAGATAATTTATAAGCAATATAACAGTATTTTGTAACAGATACGGAGTTCAATATGCTCATATGTCAAAATATTTCATAATACTAAAAGTAACTTAGACATTTAAATGTGATAAAAATTATGACAATAATATAGTGTTTAAAAGCTCAAATGAAGCTTATAGAAATAAAACTTATTTGTAGAGTTCCATTTCATATAAAGGCTTAAGCTTTCAGAATTTAGAACAGTAAAAAGTGATTTTTGAAATAATAAGAATACATTGCTTTCCTGCAAAAATACTTCCAAATGATTAACATTAAAAAGATGACAATGAAAGAAAAAAGAATGCATATTGTTTCCAACATTAAAAAAGCATCTGTGTTATAAATTGCCAGATAAAACAATATTAACAACATATTCCTATTTACCTTTACACTTATAATTATGTACCAATTTAAAGTTGACCTTACATAAAAATTTAGAAGCACCAGGTTTGATCAGTGTGAGATAAAGTTACAGCTAGATTTACGCTCTATGTGGTATTTTATTTTTATTTTCTCTTTTAGAGTTATTATATTATTATATTAAAGCATATAAAATTTGTAGTCAGCATAGCAAGCTTCAAATCATTTTAGTTAATTAGCAACTATGGTGAAGCATGAAGCATCACTCTTTCCCAGTAGTTTCATTTTAAACAAATCATCCTCACATATAAAAATAGCAAATTGCATTAAATTTTATATAAGACATTTTACAGCTTCTTATATAGGAAAAGCTATAAGCAGCTTCCATGGCACATAGCACAGCAAACAGCTTTGAATAAACTCTGGCAAGATATCATTCATAGAGATACAAGATACATACAGCCTACATCAACTTAATGCTTAAAGTATGTCACAAAAAGTTGCAGGTTCAAAGAAAGAACAACAAAAAATTGCCCAGAAGTTGAATTCTGGTTACACTCTGACATCCTTTATTGCCTTCAAGTTGAAAAAGAAAGTATTTTGGTATTTCTCCTAGTTCTATTTAATGCTTGCTGCAAAACATTAAAGAAAAGCATGTAGAATTCCTAATTCTAAAATGCTGATTATGCATTGGCTGGCTACTTTATTCCTATTTTTCAAACTGAAATAAGGCTGATAGATCGCAGTGATAACGGTCCCTTAAACATCATCACTAAAACTTTGCTATTTTTACACAGTCATTTTTAATCTACTTTAGACAGTATCAATTTTAAGCTCCAACTTAAAGTACAAAGACACTTCCATATCTAATTTGTCACAAGTTAATCTTTAAAAAATAAAAATAATTATACATGCATTGGATAGATTTTTAACAGATACATTTCTTGTTCTGCCTGGCATATAAATATTGACTGGGTAGACTTCATAATTTCAGTCAGAAACATGTTAGAGGAAGTTTTAAAAAGTCAGTCCTTCTCTTTCTTTAGCTAATGAGTTTCCAAAGGAGGAAAGCAATCCCACAAATGGGCAAATTCTGCCTCATCAGATATGTACATTTTCTGTTCCACAGCTAAATGAATGATATGCCAGTCCAGTTCTGGAAAGTGAAAAAAATTCCACTGTTAAGATTTGATACTTAGTGTACAAACCATGGAAGATTTTTCTTTCTTTTTCTCTTAAATATAGCTACTAGTGCCATAAAGGAGACATAAATGGAAAGACATCAAATTTTCCATAATAATAGTTTCTATAACCCTTAAGAAAATATCTTACAGTCTAAATTATTATATTTTCATATTATTTAATATCTCAAATCATCATTCAAAGAACTTACAAATCACATCATCATTATCACTACTCCAAGTAACACAAATAAAACACAGATCTTTAAGATTTACTGCTCATAATTAGAAGTGTTTCTTTCTGTTTATGGAGGGAGAAGTGTATTAAGAAGCTAGATGTAATTGGCAAAAATATTTTACTTTTCACTGTATGTAAAAAATTATCTGGCCCAGGACAATACTTGTAACCAACAATTTATATGGACAGGCAAATTACTATTTTATTACTTTCCTTATTCTTACTTATGTTCTTAATAATTTAGATATGAAATATAAATACGTAAGTTATTTATGTTCAGTTCGGTGCCTCAGAGAAATTACATAATATCCAAGGGTCAAAAATAAAACAACTTTTAAAATAGAACTTAAAGTATGCTGAATTTGGAGGAAAATGAGAAAAATTACTTTTAAAGCTCAGGAAAATAACCACAGAATATTACTTGTTCACTGATTATATTACAGATTCCATGTAATTAAATAAATAATTAGATAGTAAAAATTTTAGATGTACCTCCCTTTTTCCTTTAGCTAATTTCACCCATTGCCTGAAATCATGCCTCTCACACAGTAAGCATTTAATAAACATTTTTGAACAACTATTTATACATAATCAAAGAAATTAATTTGTAAATAAAATCTGCTTGACTGTATTTGTTGATTTAACATACAGAATCAGACTATTTTAATTTGCCAGTCAGAGACATATGCTGTTGAAAATCTACACAATTTCACTGAGACACATGCTTTCCACATAAAACTAAATACCACATCTGCGGCATAATCTATAACACGTAACACAGTGTTTTACACACACCAATTCTCCATTTCACTTCTGCAATTTTAAGTGTTGATGAAGTTGCCAAATAAGTCACATTATATACAACAAACCTTCAGTTTAAATAAGGGATAAGATTGCTGTTAACAACTTAGTTTGAAATGTTAACAACCCTTAGGCCAACTGGCCATTAATGTGGTAATGACCAATTTAAGAGGAAATTGTACTCTGAGAAATGAATATATTGGCAATCAGGACCAGAGTTTATATTTGAAATAATATTATATACGTTTAATAAGTTAACTAGCATTAAAAGTTTGAGCCTATCAGGAGGTAACTAAAAGTTATTCTACAAAAAGCCACATACACTCTTATAGAGATATAAAAACTTCTGATATGAAAACTATTTTTGATAAATGCATTTTAGCAAAACACTTGAGACTATCAAATACCAGTTTAAAATCATATATTTTTACTACCACAAGGAAAAATAAAACAAAACAAGTCTAAGATTACTGTCTCTGCTCGATACTATGCTGACAGCTACAAAGCATGTTATACTCACACTATAGGTATTTCCTTGGCAAATTTTTATTTTTGGTTTTCAAAAACCCGAGATATTTCAGTTGACATTCTTTCCAGTTTACTTAATTTTTGTCCTTTGGTTTATTAAAAAACCTTAACATTGCCTGGGCTATATAAATTCCTTATTTGAAATGGTAACAAATCCACTTGAGATACTGAAATTACAAACAAATGTAAAAGTCAAAAGGAGTCAAAAAGCTATGACTATTTGTTAGTACCTATGAAGCAAACTAAAACGCAGTATTAAATCACTAAAAGCAAGTACAAATGCTTTATGTGGAAATGAGGCTCTAATTCACAATGAGCAGAAGAGAAATTTTTATTTCAAAGAGAAGAGTTCAAAGACTGGAGAGTTCTAAAAGAATGAACATTATACATTAATTTTGATTAGTTGTGCCAACACAATGAGGGAAATCCTGGCTGGAGAGAGTGACTTCTCATTGTTGGCAACTTGCATGTGTTTTACGCACTTGGAACACAGAGAAGTAGTAACAAGTGGTCATAATAAGTCAGGAGGGCTGTCAGATGAGGCCGTCCTAAGAGCGAGAAAGAGTAGAATCTGATAAACAGTACTGCTTTCACCCTCTTGTAACTACCATTAATCAAATGATATATTTTTATATCTAAAGAGTGGATCTGACTGAAAATAGCTGAATTATATACTAAGAAGGACCAGATTCCCTAGAAAACACCTCACCAAAAGACCAAGGTACTAAAGGAGTTACCGTTGATTGATACATTTTGTCATAAGGGAAAAATTCCAAATAAATCGCTTAATGTCAAACCAGAAAA
The DNA here is from genome assembly GCF_000951035.1 of Colobus angolensis palliatus. Lineage (NCBI taxonomy): Eukaryota > Metazoa > Chordata > Mammalia > Primates > Cercopithecidae > Colobus > Colobus angolensis. The sequence continues at coordinate 12,524,220 of NW_012112030.1, forward strand.
ATGATTAATTGTATTAAATATGAAAACCCCAGTGATGCCGTATATCATTTCTCTAATTTGATAGATCCTACTTTATTAATATAAGTAATTTTCAGCTGAAGTAAGTCGCAAAGTTGTCTGAAAAGCAAAATAATTTTTCCTCAGCAGAAGTTCTGTGTTGAGTCCTTAATTCTAGAAAACAAAACTTTAGTCGGCTTCATAGCTTCATAACCAAGAACACCTGCCTTGTCCTGAAAGCTTTCAGGTGTTTACAGGTTGGAGAGCGGCTGTCATTTTCCCATAATGATGGAGGTCTTTACTTTGTTATTATCCATAAAACTACTGGCAAGTCTGAGGCAGTTCAATTGCTTAGTTGTATTTTTGAGATTACCGTTTAGAATGTCATGGGGTGGGGCGGGGGGAAGATATATCTACACTTGGGGAAAGTTTTCAAAACTCTACAATAAATGCATTAATAAATATTAGTCAAGGATGTACACCTGACTTCCTCTGACAAACCTGAAACAGAAAAGAGAGCTGAATAACTTTAGAAGAATAAATTCAGGTCCAACTAAGAGGCATCAACTAAACTCTTACATAGTCCATTTTTTTTTCAAGTTGAACTTTTTAAAAATAAAGAGTTAAGATATTTTGCCAAATGGCTGATTAATGTCTGTGTGCTATGCTTAGCACCATTCCTCCTTAAGCTCCAAAAAAAAAAAAGGCAAAAATAAATAAATCAACCTGAATGCTGATTTCTACCAAATACATCCTTGACATTAACTGGCAGTTTCAATATAGGCAGTGCCATAACCAATTGCCTGAGTGTGCAGGCAAGCCAAATCTTTAAATATTGTGGTTTGTTGGCTGTTCCTTAAGCATTAATTTGAGTAACACACACAGGGCAACGCTTTGAAGGCTGACAGGTCAACTTCTTTTAGGAATATAAGCCGGCAGTAAGGAAATGAACAAGCAAACAAAAAATACACTTACAAAAGTACTTTAAAAGGCATCCAGTCACCACTGGTGTGCAAGGATAATTCCTACCTCAGATAGTCTCTGCGACAAAGGATAAGATTAGCTTTAGTGTACAGGGTGGAGCCCACCTCTCCCAAGCGACAGTCACAGCAGGCACACTTCAGGCAGTCTTCATGCCAGTATTTGTCCAGTGCCTTTAGAAGATACCGGTCCTTGATCTTTCGGTTGCAGCCAGCACAACCTTTCGGCTTGGTGTCTGGCTGGACTGAGAGCATTTGTATACCTGAAGGAAGACAAAAGCAAAAAAGAGAGCTGAGACTACTAGACGAATAAAAAGATGTCAAAAGACCTCAAACAAGTTCAATATTTAATATTTTCTTATTCTAGGAGTGTTAGCTATTCTTGTTTAGGGCTATACTGAAATCAAACTAAATTTTGGAAGCAAAAAGTCTCAAACTTTATCAAGTGCTTATTAAATCATTCATAAAGTTATGCATGCCAAGTAGTAATAATAAATTCATGTTGACCATGGTAAATTGACATTATAAATATGAAGTTCAATAACATTAAATAATTTTATAGTATCTTCATTCTCCCCATAGAGCAGTTCCTTTAGAAAGAAAATGTGAGTAAATGACGACCTGAAAGAAAGTTATTTAACAAATTAATCTATGCACAGTCCATAGAAGTAAAAAAATGAGTTTTGCTTAACTGTTTAAAAATTTCACTTAATACGCGCTTGATGGTGGAAGGAGAGTGCACCTGGTATGGGATTACACTAACCTTATTCAGCAGTAGAGGCGTTTATAGTTAAGTACACAGAACAGCTACCCGAAAAGCTCACCAATCCTGTATTGCTTGCTTGCCTCCAAATACTTCCTTCTATGTGCTTGATATTTCAAAGTATTCATTGTGTTCAAATATAATATTTATACTCACAAGCATCAGTCAGCACCTATATTAACGGCAGATTACTTAACTATGTACTATGTGGTTTTATGTAAACCTAAAATATATGATTATACCATTTATTACCATAAACATACAAAATTATTTGTTTTATAAAGGAAAGAAAAAACAATAGATGGCCAGATCTAAATATATATACAATTATACAAACATATATAAATATATACATATTATATATATACAATGCTAAACATAGGCATATTTATATATTTTAAAGATATAAATCTATCATAAATAAGGAATCCAGCTGGATTCTATGGGTTTTACAGTTTGATTGAAATCTTTTGAATGAATGGATATTCACCTTGAGTGTCTTCTTATTTCCTAGGTATTAAACACCCAGCTTTAGCAAGAAGCTGGACCAACTATCCAGTGCCTCATATTTATCACGTAACTCATTTTAAGCACTATAAAGTACTGCAGACATCATCAATTCCAAACTCCCTCATTTTACAAATTATGTTACAGAGGCCCAAGAGAGGTTCAGATACTTGCTCAAAGCAGAAAGACAGTTACGCTATAGTCTCCGGCCAAATGGCCTTCTTACAGTCCAGACACCCCTCTGCTGAATTATGTTTGCTCTCCTAGGCATAAAGTTTTAAACTTGCATTTAGAAGGATACAAAACACCAAATGTGCATGCGTTACAGGAAAAGAAATGCCAAGCTATAATCTGCATTTTTGTGCATTTTCCTTCTCCAAAACAGCTAAACCTCCTCCAGGTTCCTCTGATACCTTATGATGAAGTCTTCACCCCCCTCACAACCTTTACAACCTTTTTTCTAAAAAAATAATCGCACTGGTGAGAGACATCAACGCATCCGCAGAACAGAATAACTTTTCTAACTACAAATAATACATGAGTTGCACAAACTATTGTTAGGATGTTGAACTTTCATTAGAAAATAACTTGTCTGGTAGAGTTGTGTAGGGAATGGCAGGATATAAAGCAGAGTAGCTGTTCTTTCTTTCTGCATCATAAGCATAGCTGTAGTCACCGGAGCTGCAGACTAACAGCTGGATTTGTAAGAAGAGCAGGTGGTATCCCTATAGCCTGCTTTCTGTTCCTTTCCTTTGAAGGAGCTAAGGGCCTAGTGTAGATTAATCATAACCCTTGATAGCTCTGCTAAATCTCACTCTCTAGAACTTCTAACAAATGAAGTTTCTTTGATCAGAACTAGTTATCCTCTTCTAGAAAGGTTCCACAAGGAATGAATCACATTAATTACAGTGAACAACAGACCCAAGTGCCTGTTAACCATATATCTGCGGGGAGGGGGAAGTTTTGATTTACTCAGTGAAATTCTGGATGGTGTTACTGAAAACATCTAGATAATAAACATTAAGAGATGCCATTCTAATTAAGCCATCCTAATTAATGGCCATTCTATTAAATTTATAAGGCTATTATTTTTATTTATCACAAGTCTCAAAGATGAAAAATCAAAAAAAAAAAAAATCCCAGCAAAAGCTTCTTAGTAGCAGCTAAGCTATATTTCCCATAGTTGTGTTTCTACCATCAAGCATAGAAGGTCAGCTATTTTATTCAAAATGCTTTGCAACCAAGACAGGGGATACCAACATTTGGCACAAGTAACACTACCCTACTTGTCTTCACAAAATGTTTTTGTTGTGTTGACATTTTAATTTAGCACTCAGAGGCCAATTAATATTTGAAACTCTTACATTCTGTTTGGCCTTAGGCATAAAAGGAGTTTGATATTTTACACTCCATCCTGGTACCTTCTTTTAGAGAACATCATGGCATTTCTCTTGAAAATGGAATCCCTTGAATTCCATGCAAGTTAACAATTGTAGCAAAAGAACTATTTTGTAGTCACCATGTTACCGTGTACTTAAAAGGCATAAAGCAGTCAGCGGCCTCCCCTCTTCCTCCAGAAGAACATGTCTGGGTAGAGTTATGTGTTCGTAGCTAAGAAACATTTCACAAGTTGCTCATAGCACATCAGAACTCATAACTAGTTTTAGATTGGCATGTAAATTGTTCTGAGGGAAATTCTTATTGCCTCTGAGACCCTGCCATTCTGAGTTATTTGACAGTTTAAGGGAAATCATAATTAAAAAAAAAAGACATAAATAATAGCCTGTGCAGTGTGGTGTGCAGAAATAAGTAGAACCATTTCATTTAAACTCTGGTGAGCTTTTAATTGCCTGGATTGCATTGTGAGGCGGCCTAACGGTTGATTGCCTCCATTATGTTCCCTTGTTCTGTGCCATTCATCCGCACAGTCTCAGCTTCAGTAGTTAACACAACAAAGTAACCACAACTCCACAACACACAGGGGTTTAAAAAATAATAATAATAATAATGAAAGATTTGCAGCACTTAGACACAGTCTTACATTTTTGGACTACCTACACAGAGTGAATAGAAAACATTTTGTCCCTGTCGGGAAATTCACAGAGAACAGTTTGGGAGAGGAAAGAGGAAGAGGGAATACATAAAGGGGGTTGGAAGAGATGAGGTGCTTCAGAAAGATGCTAAAATGGGAATGCAGGTTCTGCAGCTGGGAGCATTGACACAGATTAAAAGAATTTGGCCAACATGGCCATTCGATTGCCAAGAGGCAACAGACAAAAGATTTTCCTCCTGCCCATCTTCATCCTCTTCCCAGCCCCCAACCCAGGTTGGAAAACTGGATTGGGCCTAAAAGCTTGTTTCTCTCTGTTCACTGGCCCAGAGCATCCCTACAGGCTGCAGCCCCCTAAGGGACAACAATGCAAATAGATGTCCCCGGATCTCAGGCACTGGAGCTGCTTAACTCTGTTCTGCCCCTTCAACTCCCAGCCCCCCTCCCTACCCTTCACCCCCCCTCCCCTTTTTGAGCAATGGAGCTGGGAACCAATTTGATTCCCTTTTTCTCCAATGCAGCTGCAAGGCTCAGAGATACTGACATTTTTCCACTCTTATCAGTTTAATTACAGTTACCATGGCAGCAAAGTGCTAGTGCTTGGCAAAGGCCAACAAGAGATTTGCAAGACTGAGTTCAATTTTGATGCAGCTCACATGCAAAATAAAAAAAAAAAAAAATAAGAAACATACATACACTCTAACAAAGAATCCCTTGCGGAGTTTATGCTCCAGCCTTTTGTGGTTGTGTCTTTGCAGCCACACAGGGATGGTTTGCAAAGAATGTAGCAGTATTTGTTGCATCTAGCAAGATTAATTGGTTTAAGCAGCAGTCTTTCAAAGCAGTTACAACAATAATATTTCGGTTCTTTCAGAAAGACACAAAAGCAGCGGAAGAGCAGAAAGGCTTTTGAGCAGCCAAGAGTGCAGAGCGCCGGCAAAGTGCATCTATGATAGATTGTAACCTTACCAAAACTTTTCTCCTTTTTCTGCATGAGTTGACTTAGGCGTGCCTGAGTTGCAGCAGCTTCGCATTGAGCACCAAGCCCAAAGGTAGAAGTAGAAAGGGGTCTCCTTGATTTCGCTTAAGTGTGGACCTGGTGCGCAGCCTACACCGCCGAGGACCGACTATTGTGAAGCCACTTTGGGAGCGGGTCGGATTGGCGGCAGGGGGTGGGGGAAGGGATGAGGAAGGCCAGACAAGACAGGGCGCACACACGGAGCCCCTCGCAGTGTGCCAAATGATGGCGAATGACAAAGCCACATGCTTCCCTAACTCTGCCCGTAATCCTAAAATCCCAGCGGCCCCTTTTAGCTTCCTGGTAACAAATGGATTTGATTAAACTGTCACATGCAGCGTTAGCATAGCATATCATGTTCAATATGAAAAAGATCATAAATCTGACTTGTATTTCATAACAGCAATCTGGGTAGTCCCCGTAAAAAATGTGCTGCATCAGTTTGAATCTCAACCTATTAGGACATAGGCACCTTGGTCCAGGGACCTTCCCTGTTCAGGCCACTTCTGCCCCTACCCGCCCCCGCCCCCCGCCGCCCCCATCCCCAAACACAGCCACTTTTCCATGGCAAAGGAACAACATTTTGTTATTATGGCTGCGTGGAGAGAGGCAGAAGTGTCAACAAGGACTAAAAGATTGTAATTTCAACTCTTTATGAAGTGGGGGGTCATGAATTCCAGCAAGTAAGGGGGAGGGGTCCGGAAACCCACCCAGGACTGAATTCTTTTCCTATGGGCTGGGAGCAAACACTTCCTAATTCCAAACTCTCCCTGCCCCTCTCTCCCCGGGAGTCAGAGGTGTGGAAATACTGCAGTTCATGGTGAACTTTGACTATTATCCACTCGAGTCGTACTTGAGACGTTCCGCGCCGCAGCCGCTCTCCCTCCTTCCATCAACATCTTCCGCCTGCATCTATTTCATGTCTCATCATAAAAATAATGAAGCCTCACATGATTTAAACAAAACCGTCTCAGTAGAGCTGCAGCCCGAGTGAAAGTTGCAGTGCGGAGCTGGGTTGCAGCTCCAGTTTATGCCTCATTAGCAGAGGCTGGGGAAGAAAAAAATACCCACATCCGCACACGCACGCGCGCACCCGCAGACACACACACCACAAATAAGCCGACGCGTGTGTACACAGTTGCTGCACTTACCTTCTCAATTAAGCAATACAGGGGGAGGCCGTTCAGTAAGCACAGTGGCTGCTTTGTAGCGCTTCTCCTTGGGAAAGGTCAAAAAGAAGCATTGTTTGAAAAAAAAAAAAAAAGACGGGGGAGGGAATGTCTATTTTTTTTAAGTTTAAAATAATGAGGTCCTCAAGGATCCGCCAAGTAATGGTGTTGACCGCATCTGAGCCACAGGTGTCCTCCTTTTAGGCAACTGCAGTCCGAGGCTGTCTCTCTCCGTCCTGGTTCAAGACAACTTACCCCAGCAGCGTGCGAGGAGCCGAGCTGAAGGAAGCTCCGGCTCTCAGCTGCAAAATGCAATCCCTTCCCAGCCAGACATAATACAGCCAAAGAAAAGGTCACTCAGTTATTACTGAGCCGGCGGAGCCCAGGCAGCGCTTGTCAAGACCACAGAGAAGCAGCTCCCTTCCGATTTAAGACTATTTACCTCTCGCCCCCACCCCTCCCCTCTTCTTTCCTTCTCTCCCTCCCTCTCTCGTTAGCTCCCTCGCTCGCTCTCGTGTGCCTGTTCTGCAGCTCAGTCAAGTACAGCCGCCCTCGGAAAGTGCAAAGCAGCCACGAGACAGATCGGGCTTTGTTGCTAATTTCCCAGGGTGAAAATTTACAAGCCTGCGAGTGCAGTCAGCACAACCACATGCATATGCTACTCACAAACGCTGGGGACAAACCCGCACACAAAATGTGACCTCTGCAGGAGTCGACTGAGGAAGGACCCTACCTCCTGGACCCGTCCAAAAGAAGAAGAACTGCGAGAGAGCTCCGGAGGAAAAGGGTAGGGTTCCTAAAATAACCAGGGCATTTTGGAATAGGTGGCTACATTTAAAGCAAATTGCCTTCCAAAGCCATTTCTGAAGCTACTAATTATGGAAATTAAAATAAAAGCAAGAGAATCAAACTGCTACCATCATACCCTGGAAAAGCACACAACCTTTAAGAAATGTCTGGAGGTGGCTGCAGTTGCTGGTCTCTCTGTGACTTCCATTCATGAACTCTCTGAAGTCCCTGCTCCGCAAGTCCGCCACACAAGCCTGATTCAGGGGATCACACACACACTCCCCTTCCTCCCTTCCTCCCTTCCTCTAATGGCCCAAGACCCAAACTGTGAACTTGTTCTCCATTCACTAATGCTGACCCCCCCACCACCACCCCGAAACACACTTCCTGCAATTACTTGAATTCCTTACTATTTAAAACTCACACGCTCCAATGAAAAACAGCCAAGAGCACTGAGAAACATGTTTTCAGGACTAACTTGGTCAAAGAACCATAGTTTCTCCACCACTACCGCTTTGTCTTCACAGGCTTGTTTTAAGGCCTTAACAGATTTTTTTTTTCTTCAACTATTTCTAACCTCCTCTCCTCTTAACTTTACTTGGCATCTATAAAGGCCACTGGTAGCTTTAAAATGCCGTATTATTTTTCTAAGTTTTCAAAGTTCAAAGTCACTCTCTCTTTGGGTTGCTCATAAAGTACCTCACCAGATTTTACAAAGCTTCGTCAGAGGTCAAGCTTAAAAATGGTCCACATTTGAATGACACTCACTGAAATGTTAAAGAGCCAAGAAATATTCAATTGTTG
>NW_012112030.1:12537296-12553385 GCF_000951035.1 Colobus angolensis palliatus
GAAAATGAAAATGAGTTTTAATTTCCAATAACCTAGGGTGGGTAGTAAGCCTAACAAGAGAAATAATATTGTAATAGGCAATACTTTACTTCAGTCTGTAAGAAAGAAAGAAAAAAGAAGACAACAGTTCAACAAACAAAACAAAGTTTCTAACAGCTCGATACCGTTCTTCTGAATCACTCCACAAGAGCAAAAAGTGCTCTCAGTTTAAATTATATTGCATGACAAGTTGTAACTTACATGTTGTTAAAATTCTAAATGAGCTTTCAAAATATTTGCTAATTCTTGACCTATGCAGACATCACAGCAGACTGGATTTCATGTAAAACAAGCTAAGAAGGCAATGTAATGACCCACCTGTCCCTCCTGCAAATTTTGTAAATTTTCATTCATAAATGGAATTTTCTCTCCAAAATTACACACTTCTGTTTCAATTTTCCACACATTGAACTGAACCATTAGCCACTGCTAAGAGAAAACTTATCTGAGGCTTTAAGATGATAGTGTCTTTTAAGAATCTGGGCCAACTGCAGTTCTGGTTATTGCTAGTCCTTATTCAATTTGATTTGGAGGTTTTTTTTTTTTTTTAAGTTGTAACATTCATTTATTTATTTATTTACTTTTGAGACGGAGTCTGGCTCTGTGGCCCAGGCTGGAGTGCAGTGGCCAGATCTCAGCTCACTGCAAGCTCCGCCTCCCGGGTTTACGCCATTCTCCTGCCTTAGCCTTCCCAGGAGCTGGGACTACAGGCGCCCGCCACCTCTCCTGGCTAGTTTTTTGTGTTTTTTTTAGTAGAGACGGGGTTTCACCGTGTTAGCCAGGATGGTCTCGATCTCCTGACCTCGTGATCCGCCCGTCTCGGCCTCCCAAAGTGCTGGGATTACAGGCTTGAGCCACCGCGCCCGGCCGTAATATTTATTTTTACATGGAAAACATTTGTCACCACTTCATATTTCAGAGACAAATTTAATATGTTTATCTTGGTTGAATTCTTTTAGAAGTTAGATGTATACAGTCTAAAAGAAGATGGCACCTACTTTACAATCCAGACTCAAAATTTCTTTTTGAGTCTGGATACTGTTGGAAAGTTTACATCTTTATGTGTCTGTAAGCCAGGTCTGATAGGCAATGTAGTCTGCCAAAGACACTAAGTTTAATGCAGATAATGGTTGCCCAATCATTCTCTAAGCACTTAATTTTTATTGTGTTTGGATCAAGTAATCGCCTTCCACTGAGTCACATCCCTACCCTCATTCCTCCCCAAGAAATGGGTGGAAAGATTTTTAAGCAATGTTTCAAAGTCATGCTATTCCGTTTCAGTTAGGCCCTCTGAACTGAGGTAGATAACGCAAAGTTAAAAAGTATCTTCATTTTCCAAGATTAGAGACAATGTACAGAAAGCATATACTACAGGGATTAGCTTGTATAAGCATCTTAATAAATGGCACTAATTATTATCATATTCAATATAGCCCAGCTCAATTTTTTTACTCTTCGTTGTACATTCTTGTTGTGATCTTCTCTATTTCTGTGCTTCTTTAACACTTTCTGTGGTTTATTGAAAGTGAATTACAGATAGTCTGTATTCCCTGCTAGTTTTCATCTTACTTAGCTCTGCATGCCATACAATGCCAAGTAGAGTGTCTTGCTCACACTAGATATTTATTAAATGCTGATCAAATTGATTTGAATTAAACGAAGAAGCCACAGGGCTAAAGAAAATGTTTAGAATGAGAATTTTAAATCTAAGTTATTGATAAAAATATAAATCTAAGCATAGTAAAGTCAGATGTTAGTTGATAATATTTACATATTTTAGAGCCGGGCACAGTGGCTCACTCCTGTAATCCCAGCACTTTGGGAGGCCGAGGCAGGCAGATAATCCCTTGAACCTGGGAGGTGGAGGTTCCAGTGAGTCGAGGTCATACCACTCACTGCACTGTAGCCTGGGTGACAGAGTGAGACCCTGTCTTAAAAATAAAATAAAATAAAATAAAATAAGATATTTTTGCATTATGCAAATATTAAAAAAGATTTATTAAAGCATACTGTAAATGTTGATTTTGTCATCTCTCTTCATGAGTAGACCACAAGTTCTTAGAGGCAGAACATATATTTTAGTATCTGCAGGGCACAGTGTCTAGCACACACTAAGTACTTAAATGTTTACTGCATGAATGGCAAAATACAAAAATAAGAAAAAATAGAAAGAGTCAATGGACAGTTAATCTAAATAAAATTATCATTACTTAAAATCACTAGCTTTCTGTGACAAGTAAAGGAGATAGAAAATGGAGGTCAATGGAATTTTAACACAAACTAGAACTACAATAGCTTCCTGTAATATACAGAAATTTAGAATTTTTACAAGGTTTATAGTGGTAAGTGCTTAGGCTAGGCAAATGATACTTACTAGTTATTACTATCAGATATCAAATAACACCTTAAAGAGTCTACTTATAGTGATGGAACATCTTAGGTGACATTTAAAAGGATGTAACTTTTCCTAATTATGTCCTAAAATACTTAAGAAAACACTAAAAAGACAAAATCATGGCATCAAGTCTCAAATACACTAAAGCTAGAATCTAGGTGGAACACGTACTAATTAAAGTTAGGCCAATTTTCTTGGCACTCTCAGGTTTTATCTCATGACAAAGTCAACACCTAAAGTGGACAGGAAGACACTTCGTAGTTTTATCATGTTATGCCTACTCGTCTATACCCAGAGTATATTTTAACCAAAGAAAAGAATGCCCAAATGTTGATTGTTGAGGCAATGTTAGGTCAATTCTCAGACCTCCATCCGGTTCCCCAACTGCCATCTCACTCTCCATTTAGAAACAACATCTTTCAGAAACAAGTAAGCAGGAGCTATAGAGGGGGACTACTGATTGCTTATTGCATACTGGCTGCTTCTCCCTCCAGAAGCGAAGATCTGAAGATGGTGAGAGAGACATCCTAAATACATTGAATGCTGGGACTTTTAGACTGTTGTGTATTATATTTTCTTAGAGTTTCAAAGGACCAGGCAGGAGGTAAAAGAGAAATCACCATCTCAGTTAAAAACTAAAAATCATATTGGAATCTGGGCAATTAACTTCCTTTCTAGATGTGCATCTGAGAAGGAGATTTTGTTGTCATTGTTGCCATGCTATTTTTTTTGGTCAGAGGGTGTGTCTAAGGACAATCCACCCATCCTATATTCTGAGAGTCACTGAGTTTAGAAAGTACTCCATTTAATCATTTGTAAAAAGAGGTTAAAAAGAAACAAAACATTAAGCACTAAGAATTACTGCAGAATAAGGGAAAAATAATTATCAATCTGGAAGCCCAAAGGAAGAATATGTTTTTAAAATTGATTTCTTGTAAGACTCAAGAGAACATTTCTGGAACCTGTTTGCTATGTTCAATAAAATGCAAAAAGAAATGCTTTATGAACCTCCATGAAGCAGGAAAATCAGCCTATAAGGAAAAAGGTGAGGTACAAAAGAGAGACAGAAGAGCTCAAAGAGAATTTCAATAAAACTTAAGGTGTAACAGAAAAATTAAACTCCACATTTTAAAAGGTACTGAGAATACTGAACTCTAATAATGATAATACTGAAGTAGGAATGAAGTGACAGGGAGGATGGGCTGAGAAGCTGTCATAAAATGTACAGGATGAGGACAAACAGATGAAAAGTATGAAAGAGAAGATGATAGTTTATAAGACCTATTATGGAGATTCAATATGTAACTGACTAGTGGTCCTGAATAAAGAATTAAAACATAGTAAACAGAAGCAGTAAATAAAAATATAACAGAAAAATTGACTGTTTGACCTGTATATTCAGAATTGATTAACTTTACTAACTTCGAGATAAAACAACAAAGGAGACCCACAAAACTCATATTGAAAACTTCTGAATTGCAAAAGAAACAAATAATTTAGAGACTCAAGTATCCAAATAAGGGAGAAAAAGGAAAAGAAGGGATTTTCACCAAAGAAAAATGTATCCAGCTAGCTTCAGACACTGTAACTGTAAATATTTCAAAAAAAGCAAAATAAGAATTTTAAAAAGATGATTTGTGAACCAAGAATTTCATATCTACACAATGTATTTTCTTGTGTAAAAACCATTCAAGGATGGTTCACATGTATAAAAGGTCAGCAAAATGAACATTTATGTACCTTTACAAAACAAATGACTTGAAATATTGCTCTAAATTAATCTAAAAGAATCAGATTTTAAAACCCAAATATGAGAGGGCCATGGCACAAAAGGATTGGGGGTTTTGCCTTTCTCTATATGGATCAGAATTTTAGGGGCAATGTTAGATATTTCATCAAGCAGTAGAGTATTTCTGTAATCTGGTGATTTCATTTGATTCTCTTCAACTCCCACCCCTTCCCCATCACCAGGAAATATATTTCTCATGTCTCATTGCAAACCTCACAGTTCAGATGGAGCCTCTTGTTAGGTCCAATGACCTAGGAAACTAACTAGCACTTGTGAGATGTCCAAAATATGATACAGTTAGTCCTCTGTAACTGTAGGTCCCATATCCATGGATTCAGTCAACTATGGATAAAAAGTATTCGGAAAAAACTGCATTTGTACTTAACATGTATAGACACAATCTTGTTGTTATTCCCTAAACAACATAGTATAACAACTATTTACATTGTATTTGGTATTACAAGTAATCTAGAGATTATTTAAAGTATACAGGAAAATGTGCATAGGTTATATACAAATACTACACCATTTTATATCAGTGACTAGAGCATTTGATGTTTTGATATTTGCGGGAGGTCTTGGAACCAATTCTACATGCACACCGCAGGACAACTGTATTTACATGGCCGAGAATTATGCTTGGTAGTTTTTGGTTATATGGCAATATATTGTCAACTTTTTAATCATTTATTTCCCTCATTAACGAGGCCTTTATCGTGACTAGATTTGTTTTACAGATTAGGAAATTTAGGATGGTTAGCCAACTTTCTCAAGACGCTACACTAAGTAAGAAATAAATTTGAACTTACATTTTCGGACTTCAAATCAGATACGTGCTCTGTATCTTGTCTCACATAGGACTGCTTCATAGATTTTTAGAAAATAGTACTTTATATTATTTTTCTTGGTTGTATCCCATCATTTGAGTTGAAAAAAGGAAACAATCTTTATGTCACTTAATACTTCAATCAGTTTAACCTTATTGTTCAACTCTCAAGTGTACAATTATTGTACATAATGGCATTAACATCTAAAAAATTACTTTTCTAATATTCGGTTGATATGACAGTAGATTCCAAACTGCTTTTTTGACATCTATTTGTTTGATTACTCTGAATCAGATAGTTCAGCATTACAGTTTTTGGAAAGAAATTTGAGTACCCTTAGTTTCAGCTACAGTAAAACTTTTTTTAAAAACAATAAATTTTGATATAATTTCAAACTTACAGAAAAATTGTTAAAACAGTACAAGAAGCTCCTGTATACCATTTACCCAAATTCAACAATTATTTGTGTGTTGCCTCATTTACTTTATAAATCTTTGTCTCCCTCTTCATATGTATACATACATGCAAATTTTCCTTTAAATATTTGAGAATACATTGGCGACATTGTGCCCCTTCACCCTTGAATACTTTATCATGTATTTCTGGGAAAACAAGAGCAAAAAATGAAATCTCAATGTTCTCTTAGGTCGTTAAAACCCAATTATAGAAATCAGAAAAACTTAACATCCATATTATCTAATTCACAGTCCACACACAAAATTCATCAATTGTCCCATTAAGATCCTTTATAATCCACTAGGATTCTGTCTCTATCCAGGATACAATTCAGCATCAGGCACTGCATTTAGTTATCATATCTCTTCTTTTCTTTCTTTATGAAGAAGCTTGAAATCCAAAACACATTTCTTCTTATGGCCAGTAAAGTTCGGAGGCAGACCAGTTGTTCACCATCCTGGTTTACATTGAGACTTATCTCGGGAACTTTGCAAAGCCGTTTTACGATTCCCACACTACCCTTGCTGACTCAGAATCCCAGGGAAGGGATTGCCCCAGAACTGATATTTGTTTTTTTGTTCTTCAAAAGATCTACTTATTCTGATGATTAGCTAGCTTTGAAATCCCTGAGGTCAACCAGTGATAAACTTGGAGAAGGAGAGCAACACCGCTGAGGCTAGCCAGAGAGATAATATTAGAGAGAGAGAGAGAGAGAGAGAGAGATGACATGAGAAAAGAGGAATGACAGAGAGCAATAAGAGGGATGTCATAGAAGGTGGAAACTTTTCCAGTAGAGTAAAACAGAGACCCTTTCGGCTTTCATAATTTTAAGATATCTGTAAGCAGCTTGTTTCTTGAACAATTATAATCTATTTGGTAAGTAAACATTTCTGTAACCATGTAAATCTGAAGAACAAAATTAGTGTAATTACCTTCTCATCACCTTTAATATATGAAAATTCATAAAAAATCTACAAGAGTACAAAGTATTTCCCCAATTTGCTTGACATCACCTTTTTGGAGGCATGCCTGTTAGTTAACAGGTCCACTTCACTGCCTAAGTGACTTTAGAAGTTGCATTAAATTCTGAAAAACTGCATCATATAACTCAGGTAAATTTTGGTAAAGACATTCATAAGGGCAAAATAATAAAGAAATATCTTTTTTCTAACTGCTTTTAGTTTAGGATTACATATAAGCAAAGAACAGCTAATACTACCAACAAAGTCACATAAGAGTATAAAATGATGATGAGCAGAATTATACATGAACCATACAAGTGACTAATGAAGAACCATATAAGTTGCTAATAGCAATGAAGATGATGGTTAGCCAGATCAAAAAAGATGTATTCTGAGGCAAAAATACCCAATGTCGAGACCTTTACTTCTAAAGGTTATTATATATAACTTTTGCTTCACTAGAAGATACAGACTAATATCAAGTTTTAAAAACTCATTGTATTAAAAGCTCTTCCTAAATACTCTTTGAGTTCCCATAATTTAAAAATATTCCATAAGGTTAAAAAAAGTAAAATCTTAAAGCAATAGTTCAAAGATTCGAACCACCTTTGTTTTTCCTCCAATAAGAAATATTAGAATTGTTCCTATAGAGCCCAGTCATTCAAAATATTAAAAAATAGAGCTGGTATACTGGATTATCTCCATAATTGCTGCTTAAGGAAAATATACAGTTTTATACTTTTAGGAGTCTATTGTGCTTACATTATTACCATATGATATGACAAAGTGAAAATTAAGAAGCAGCTTTAGGTTGGCTGTGCTCAGCCGGGTGGTTTTCTATTTTTTTTACAATAGCTGAGGTTATTCATGTGCTTGTGCTTAATTAGGTCTCTGCTGGGCATGGAATATCTAAGATATCCTCATCTTCCAGGGTCTTTCCTCCATAAAGTTCCCCTTTAGTTCAGCTTTCTTTACAGCATGACAACTGGCTTCCTAGAAGAACCATTCCAAGAAGACAAATCCCACTGTACAAGTATTTATTTGTCAAGCTTCTGCTAGCATCACACTTGCCACTGTCCCACTGGGGAAAGCAAGTCACATGACCAAGCCTAGAGTGGGAAAGAACTATATCAGAGTGTGAATACTATGAGACATGGTGCTTTAGAAGCCATCAGTGTAATAGTCTGCCAAGCAGAAGGGTTTTAGATGCATTTCTGTCTGTGTTGGCTAAGACTTTGCATCCAATTATCCATCTTCAAATACTGAAACTCTAGATAAGGATAAAGCAAGAAACAAAGAAGATAGGTATATATTCATAAAAGTGCTTAGAAATATTCATCAAGATATATAGATTTTGTGGCTAAATATATTAATTACTCTAAATGGAATCACACATTATTTGATTAGCCAAAATTAGAACTGATAGTTGAGCTGCTTCTAATATGTTGACTACTAAAAGTAATAGCACAGCTAACATCAGAATGTAATAAAACAGAAACATTGGGCTAGGACATACGATCATACAACTGTCATTAAACTACGTGCCTGTAAGGGTACCATTTAAATTTTTTAGGCCTCAGTTTTTTATATATTAACACAAATGTCTTAAACTATATTACTTAGCATTTTTTCAGCTCTAAAATTCGCCACATCTTTAAAAATTCTTTAAGTATTATTAGCAACACACACACTCACACAGACACACACACACAATGTCACCCAAATTCCTTCATTTATCAGTCAGCTACGCCAGGGATTGTGAGAAATATGTAAAGGTTAATTTGTGGTTATTAAAGGCTTAATTCAACCAGTTGGGCCCTGTTAGTTACCTATTAAAATCTCAGTCACAACAGATAACATGGTCAAGAGGGTGTTTCCATGGTATAGGTTCCCTTGGATATTACCAGATAGCATAATGATTAGAAATAAACAACAAACAAGGGTTTAATGGGTGGGGGGGCCGGATAGCTAAGCATACTCTGTATAAATGTATAAATATTGTAATTAAAAGAAGAAATATGGAGGTTACAATGTCCTAATGTACTGGGAGCTAAGGAATGCTTGTATTCCCTGGTCATCAGAGACTCTGTACAAGAAATGTTTCTTTCTTTAGAATTCTTCTTCCCAGATTTTTATCCTTTTCAACACAATGAGGCAACTGAAGCAACAGAATATTCATAACTCCTCCTCCTCTGCCCTATTAATTCTTTCCTTCTCCAGCCATTTAGTTTAGATTTTCTTTAACTCTTACAGACAAACCACCCAAAGTTTACAGCAATCTAAGGCATTTGCTGTGTCTACAGGTGAGCTAATACTTGCAAGATAGAATTTTTGTCAAACCCATCAATTGCTATCTATTTTTCCTTTCTCTAGTTCTCATATTGTTGCCCTTGGACATTGCTAAATTGTTATTCCACTTCCCATTTGTATATATGGCATCTCCAAATAAGCTAGTTCATTCCCTTCCTTTCCTACCTCCTTATATGCCATATCCTTCATATTAATTGGTCCATCCTTCTGAGAAGGTAAGTTCTACATGACACATAGGCTTTATGGAGTGCCGAAATATGCTTTGCATCCACAGTGGAATTTCCATGCAGGATTTTTTTTTTGTCTTGGCTCATTGCTTATTAAATCAAGTTTTCTGTGTCCTGAACTGAGTCTTCTACTTCTTTTAGGTTGATCTTGCTGTGAAGTAAATAAGGTATAGAGTTGTCTGAAATAACTTTCTAGGATGATAGACATGTTCTCAATCTGCATTGTACAATACTTTAGTCTCTAGCCACATGTGGATATTGAGCACTTGAAATATATTTTGTGTGACTGAGAAAGTGAGCCTGTATTTTAATTAATTTTAAATTAAATAATTATGTATGACTAATAGCCACCATGTACTGGCAGTGTAATGGCAGACAGAGTAGTGATTTTGCACTTGAAGGGTTATTTTCTTGACTTTCTGACACAGATATTTCTTACACATGGAATGTCCAGCCTTAAAAAATGTTACCCAGTCTAATAGATCTAGATCCAGATTTATCTTTTACAGAGTATCTTCTTGCCTTTGAGTCTGTACTGATCCTCTTTTTCCTGAAACGTTAAGTGTACCATGCCTCTGGCACTTAGAGCAGACTATTATGCATTGTAATTTGTCTGCTTCACAAAAGTGTGATTTTTCTCCACAATCAGATTTAAAACTCTTTGAGGTCAGAAACTCTAACATTTCTCTTGGCAACTTAGCATATGCTGGGTACCTGGTTGTTGCTCTATAAATATTTATTGCATGGATAAATAAAGTAGGTTATATCAGCGAGTAGGGTGACTGGGCAGACGGTGCCCAAATGACAAAAGTCCCACTTCTTCCTGCTCAAAGTGACGGCATACTTTGATAAATTTCCCATAAGGTCCTAGAAAAGTCTCTGAGAACTAGAATGTGCAGTTAAGGAGGCTGGCAAGGAGAGAGCCAATTTCATGGAACTTGCAATGTATAGTTATACAATTGCAGTATGTTGCATACAAGGGCCTCTGATTTCCTCCCAGTATAAAACACACTTCAGCAGAACAGAGTACTGGAGTGAAATTGTAGGCTTTCTCTCATGTGTGTAGAAAGCCACATGGTGGCTCCCACCACTAGTGATTTCAGATCTGTGTAATAGTTCTGGTTTGACTTTTTACAAGTTCTTGAAATTGTTGGCTATGTTATTCATATATACTGTGTAGTCAAACTGTTAGTGTAAAGACTATTTTCCTGAACTTTCTAGAGCTGAGTAGGATAAGAAAACAAAATGATAAAGCAAAGAATACAAACAAGGCAACACACTGCTAATGATTTTAAATCATCCTGACAAAAAGTTTCTGAATATCTCATGAAATTCTTGATAGGTTTGAAAAAATATACCATTTGAAGTAACAATACAGTGTCACTAACATTTTTGAAAATAGTCAACAATGTTTAGAATTTGTTTATACATATGGCATGCATTTTAGATGTAACAGTCAGGAAAATCTCATTATTGTAGACTTCACTGGAAGATCTCTGAGGTCCCTTCCAGCTTTAAAATGCTGAATATAATTCAGAATTTATGATAATTTAAACTAGGCAAGGCTGAAATTTACTTTTGTATGATCTATGAAGCAAGGATTTGCTAATAGTGTAAACAAGATTGCTTGAGGCTTTTAACCAAGCTGTTTTTAAAGATTTTTAACACATTGTGTGATACAAATGGGCCTAATTTCAGATGATTCCCACCTATTTATTAAAGCATGCAATGAAAGACTGTTACTTAGAAGTGCTTTTATTAGCAGCTAAATATACAGTGTGAATTTGAAAATAATAAATCTGCATTTCTTGTTAGAGTATATAGTTTGTGTTTTACTTAATTCTGTTTGATTTCTTTAAGGGTAGAAGATATCAGTGAAGGTTTTCTATAATTAGAAATGACTACTTCAAATACAATTGTCTATTTCATTAGTTTATTTTTCTCCTTCTTACTTTATGCATTCTTTATCACCTTGATCTATTTAAAAATATATTTATGAGGCACTGATATGTCACAAGCAATATAATTACTCTTTGAGGAATAGTTAAAAATCTAGAGCTTCTTAAATTTGGTTGTAATTCTGATATCTATTTACAATTATTCAAGAGTACAATAGATTAATATAGAAACTGTAAGATTAGGTTGATTCTTGTAAAGCTTTAATTTCTTCTTCAACATGTTGTCATTATAATTTGTTTCTCTTGATGTTAAAACAATTCTGTGTGTACATAAAGGCTAAGAAATATTCTGTACTATACTATGAAACTAAGATTTTACTCTAGGCAACAGAGCTTGAAAATTTACTTCACTTACAAATAGCAAAAATCCTTCTAAAGTCCTATAGAGATAATACATATAGTATAATTTATAAAAATGAATATAAAAAGATTTACTTTGTAAAATCTTATATACCATTTAGAATGATAATTTGAAATTGAAATTGAATTTAAAACACAATGTAGGAAATATTTGATATCACTTACTGTATGTTGACAAAGCTAAAACACAAAATCATTTCTATTAGAAGAAGATGTTTGTGTAAAAATCTTTATGGTTTCCCTCACAAGTATATTTTAAAAATAACATATTTTTTATAGCATGTAGGATGGTGGTATTTTATAACAGCATTTTCTAGATCCTATAGTCCATGTTTATACTAATAGAGAGTGATGCTATAATAATACCAGCCACAATTTACTGTAAAATTTTTACATCATAGTCCTTTGAACACATAAAAAACTTTAAAGACATGTATTGTTGTATACTTTAGTTAAATAATATTCGCTAAATATCTAATGCGTTGCTTAAGCTGATCTAAATATTCTGTATTATCATACTTAACCCTCACAAAAACCTATGAAATATGAACTATGATTGTCTCCAACTTATAAATGGGGAAATTGAGGCCTTGAAGGAGACAGTAACTTGCATAAGAGATTCACATGGTTGAGAAAGCATTTGAATGTACATATCTGACTCTAAAACTTATGACTCTAAAACCCTTACCCTTCAAATTTTTCTGAGTAAAGGGTTTCAATTTATTTTCTCATGGTGTCACTTACCCTAATCATCTTAATGCCTGAATATCTCCATATATTAAATACAAATTTCATTATTGTTGCTAAAGAATAAGAGCCATTTTTTGAGAAGGTATGGAATTACTCTATTTGAAAGCTGAAGAAAGTAGTCTAGGGCATTAAACGTTTTCAGCGGTGGCTTAAAAAAACTTGAATACAGTTATTGACAAATTATTTTGCTCACCAATCCAAGTGGGTACTTTTGAAATCCCATCTGGTTGCATCTACTTGTTTTGTTCCATCTATTTTTCAATGTTAAAAATTTCATCTGAAATTCTTTATACCAATGAAATGATTTCTTATATCTCATTCAATTCAGGACTTCTGCTCCATGCCAATTGGTTTGAGATGGTAAGTTTCACTCATTACTTCCTACCATAAAAGAAGTGCACTGATGTAGAAAATATAATCTGTTGAAGAAATATTGGTTGCTAGAGATTGCCATATATGAGGCTTAAATTTTAGTGATCTCTAAATCCTCTTCTGTTTCATCTTTTTCATTTTGCTTACTAAAATGAGTATTACTTCAGATTTTGCAGTAAGTACCCCCTAAATGCAGATAGCACCCAATTCAAAGTAATCTCGGTTTTGACGCTACCATTTTAACCTCAATAGTGTTTTGGTTGGGTGACCTCTAATAAAGGAAATTGCTAGGAATAATCAACACCAAATAAAACAGAAAGGCCATAACTGCACAAGAAATAAAATGTGACTAAATAAAATTGGATATAGTATAACATATTATTGAAATATTCATCTATAATACTAGATCCAGGAAAATTTGTCTTAGTAGAATAATGACCAAAAACAAGCAATCAGAAAGTCTAAACATTAAGACATTTTTATATGAGCAAAACTGATTGATTAATCAGCTT
Source organism: Colobus angolensis palliatus (assembly GCF_000951035.1). Taxonomy (NCBI): domain Eukaryota; kingdom Metazoa; phylum Chordata; class Mammalia; order Primates; family Cercopithecidae; genus Colobus; species Colobus angolensis. The sequence continues at coordinate 12,550,254 of NW_012112030.1, forward strand.
TCTGTCATAAATTTTACATGGCAAATAACTAATTAACATTGAAATATTTTCAGTAAAGGAAAAATGGCAATTGACAAGAGGAAATTAACAACAGTCTATAAGAAGTTGACCATTGGATTAATTGGTTCATGGATTACTCTAAATAACCTTCTGATAAAAGTTTATAAATATTTGAATAATGATAAATTATTTTATTTTATTAAAAACAATTTTTTAGATAGGATCTTGCTCTGTCACCCAGTCTCAGTCCAGTGGACTGTTCATAGCTCACTGCAACCTCAGCCTCCTGTGTTCAAGTGATCCTTCCGCTTCAGCCTCCCATATAGCAGGGATTACAGGTGCTCACCACCATACTCAGCTGAATTTTGTATTTTTTGTAGAGAAGGGGCCTTGCTTTGTTGCCCAGGCTGGGATAAAATACTTATTTTTATAAGTAGAGTTTAAAAGAATTAAAAGCTGTAAAAGCACCAGGGTTGAAATATTTTGTGTTCTCCTCAAATCTATTGTTTCCATTCCTAAGTCTATTTATGACATGAATTCGATTATGATAAGATTTGTCTTGACTATCAACTCAGGGTTTTTGTGAAGATCGAATGAGATGATAACTACAAAAGCACTTTGTTAAATTTAAAGCATTATTTAGTGGTAGTTATTATTTTGAACTGCCTGTTAAACATTCTTTGTTGAATGTATGACTGGCCCAAATCAAACTTAGGGCATTTTCCCAAAAAGCGAAACTCTCTCTATGACTTGCTCACCCTGTGAATGATACTACAATTCTAACACTTCTTCAAAATTAAGGGTTCAAACCTCAGCATTTCTTTTCTTTGTTTTATTTTTATTTAAAAAAATTTTTTGAGTTCCTTTTAACTGCTTTTCTATCATGATTATAGAAGCCAAATAGAGCCAAATAGTCTAATCAACCAGATTATATGTGATAACCAAATTGCTGTCACATCTCAACTGCTACTCAGTTATAACTTTATCTCATTTTATAACAGACATATTTCTGAAAATGTGCAGAAATTGATTTTTTTTTTACAAATGATATTCTATTTTACATACAATAAAGTGATTTTAAGGAGTTCTATGAAATTTTGAGTAGAGTGAAAAATTCATTATCACTCTAGATTTTTCTATATGTTATGTCTTTAAAACATGACATGCAAATATTATTTTCCTTTTTCAAAGAAACTCTAGCAAAAGACATGCCAAATGTAGTTCATTGAAGATTCTCTTCTCTGGCAAAGCTAGCAATTCAATGACCCATTGAATTAGTGTCATTGTGGTTTGGTTTTCTGCTTTATATTAAACCCCAAAGCTTTCAATAAATGAGTATGATTATTTGAAAGTTTTAAGCAATAGTGAAACAAGGGCAGAGAAGAAGGAATGAACATTATCCAGTAATTTATATTTGAGACAGTATGGATGACATTTAAGATATAACTGTAAGAAGTAAATTATAGTGACCATAACTCAGCTACATGATCAATTTTATTTTCAGTGGGACTTGGAATAAAATAATATAACTCAGTAGAACAAATTTTGTTGCCAAGATTAACTGTTGAGAGTATTTGAATTCATTGCATCGGAAAGAGGCATCTTAAATTTTTTTAATGATAAAACTTTAAAAAATGGTAATCATGCATGTTATTAAAATTAGCGCAACAGAGTCATCTTAAGCATTGACTTTTCTATGGTAGGAAGTTTTTATTTGAAAAGTTTCTGAGGATTATTTTGTCATCTCATATATTCCTTAAAAATTTCTAAGAATATCAATGAATCCACATGACGCAATTATGGTCAACTTAAATGACATGGTCATGGTTCAATCATAGAGGTTAATTGTGCATGTAAGCTTTCCTATGTAACTACTGAAATTAAAAGCTGATAGACCCAGGTTTTAATTTGCCCAGGTTTTAGGTATTTCTGTGTGTCTACTATATTAGAAACCAAATTAACATGTGGAAAATATTACAATATATTGTAGTATAATTCTTCAAGTATTTTAATAAAATCTGGGACTGGCCATAAATTAAAATACAGTTCAAAATATATGAAGACATATAGACTAGCAGGATAAGCCATGTGCAATTAAGTTACAGCTTCTAAAATGAAATTTCATGGATTTCCACGTTTCTCTAGGAAGAAAAAAAGAAGAAAACAAATAAAATTAGAACAAAAATTTTGTATTACTCACCCAAAGCCACTGTGGACCAAGTGGCATTGGAATAGTATAAGCAGCACCTGGATCCTTAATGCCTAGACTGGGTATGGAAAGAGACTAATTCACTGACTAATGACATTAATATCTGAACTGGTCTTAAGAGATAACATACATTAGTGTGTTGAGTCACACAATTATTTTCAAACTGTAGGGTTCAAAGAGATAGTTATGATAATGAAGTTTAGCTCAGTCCCAGAAAAACACCGATATTTTTTCATAAAATGGCTGAAGGTTTTATGACTAAAATTATGTTGATATGTGTTTTTTAAGTGATCAATTCTTCTATGGTTAGTGACTGCATAGTCTGAGTTTTCCAGATCAGTTTAGATTTCATAAAAATGTTCTTTTTAAAATAAAGGTAATTCAAAAGGTAATTCCCTTTTGAATTATTTTTGTGTAATTTAACTTCACAAATGAGAAAGAAGAAAAAAAGTCTATTATCAGATCACATATTTTGGTTTTAGGGTCAGATATATGAATATTTTATCCACAGATTAATACCATATTATTTTAATATTTTTTTCATTAATTATTGACATATATCATACCCCTTAAATATTGATGAAGCTATAATCTCTAAGGTTCTGAGCTATTATTTTCTGTTTGCAAACAAGAAATGTTTAAAGTCTGAATTTAACCTAAACCGACTGGGCACAGTGGCTCATACCTGTAATCCCAGCATTTTGGGAGGCCAAAGTGAGAGGACCACTTGAGGCCAGGAATTCAAGACCAGCCTTGGCAACATGGCGAGACTCTGGTCTCTACTAAAGATTAGCTGGTGTGGTGGCACACACTTTTAATCCCAGCTACTCAGGAGGTTGAGGCAGGAGAATTACTTGAACTCGGGAGGCGGAGGTTACAATGAGCTGAAATTGTGCCACTGTGCTCCAGCAAAAAAGAAAGAA
>NW_012112030.1:12553657-12561809 GCF_000951035.1 Colobus angolensis palliatus
GAAGGAAGGAAAGAAAGAAAGAAAAGAACCACCTAAACAAGGTGGGTGGGATGAAAAACATTTGCTTTGTTCAGCCTTCAGTGATATATTTTCTCTTTTCTTTCAAATCTTCTCTTCCTATGTTCCTTATGCCTTTTATTCCACAGGACTAGAAAGCAAGTCCTGATGTTACTTTCTGTCCGTCTGTGTGCCCTTTTGTCATTGTTCTCGTTCAGGCTTTTGGTATTCTTGAAGAGAACTATTAAACTCTGTGCTTTCTAGGCCAGGCACGGTGACTCCTGTCTGTAATCCCAGTGCTTTGGGAAGCCAAGGCCAGTAGATTACTTGAGGCCAGAAGTTCAAGACCAGCCTGGCCAACATGGCAAAACCCTGTCTCTACTAAAAACACAAAAATTAACCAGGCGTAGTGGTGCACGCCTGTAATCCCAGCTACTCCGGTGGCTGAAGCACCTGAATTGCTTGAACCCAGGAGGGAGAAATTGCAGTGAGTGGAAATGGCTCTACTGCACTCCAGCCAGGGCGACAGAGGCAGACTCAAAAACAAACAAACAACTTTGTGCTTTCCACTTTCACTCTTGCTTCCATTCCCCAATTTATGATCTATTTTGCTACTAGAATTATCTATCTAAAATCTGAATCTGATCTGATTACTTCCTCTTTTATTACCTTTCAGTGCTGCTCTCGGATAAATGATCACCCGCTCCAGACTTACCTCCAATGACTCCATGCCTCACAATAAATAATCACAGCAAGTTACACGGCCCTCCCTCATGAGTCCACACAAGCTTTGGTGTGCATCCTCCTACCATATTATGCCATTCATTAAGAAACACGGATTTGTCTTTTAATAAGCTTCTTTCTCTATCTGTTGCAAATGTGAACTTGTCCTGGAATTTTTCTTAAGCCCCTCTAGGGAAGTTCTTTAAGGGGAGAAAACAGGGGTTAGCACTATCTATAGGCACTTGCTGTGTGCGAACCACTTCTTTACATGACTTTTCTTAAGACCTCACCACCACTTCATGGCCCGGGTATAATTTTTATTTTGTAAACAAAAAAACTGGAGCTCAGAGAGTCTATCTACATCGTCAGGGGTGATACCTTTGTTTAAAAAGTAAAGCCTAGAATCAACCATTTGATTTCTAGGATCAAAATCTTTGCACAGTACCTCACCCAGGTTCTAGATCTGTGATCTGGACCATGAGCTGCCGTTGGGCACATTAGGTTAGTGTATCTTCCTAGGATTTAATCACAACACAAAATAGATTTTGGTCTTTGAGGATTGCCACGATAACTTAATGGGCCAACAGCCTCCACACTTTGTTCTCTGATGTTTTTGCTCAAAGGTGCACTAAATCCCAGTAGAGCCCCTCTGCATGCATCTTAGGCTAGATCCTGTGTGGGTCCATGTTCACAGGCCAACCCATTCGGAGTAGCGGGCTCCAAATCACAAGTCAAACACATATCACAGGAAATGTCAATAAATTGTACAAATTTCAGGATCCAGAGAAAACAACGTATGATCCTTTGAAAACCATTTTTTGAAAAATGCAATGTATATAACTTCAAGACTTTATACAGAGTATTTGGCTAAAAAAAATATGGACAGTAGATTTAATTTATAATGTTAAAAAAAGCTTTATTTATTCATTTTTTGAGAATGGACATGAATACTTTCACATGAAGATGGTCAAGACGTGGCAAAATGAGGTTAGACAGAGAAAAAGCACTGTGCCCATTCCTTTGTCAAATGTAGGATCCACCATGTTGCTTTTGCAAAACGAGGTTAGAAGGCAAAAATGAGTGTAGAAGGACAGAGAAAAAGCATTGTGCCCATTGCTTTGCCAAATGTACCTGAAAAGGAAGAGAATTTCCCAAGGCCTATATCTCTATGATAGAAATCTATGAGTTTGTGAAAGAATAACATGAGTAAAGATCATAGCTATCTAGCGGGAAAACTACTTGTCACCAAAAATAAATAAATAAATAAATACAGGTCTATCCAAACAAAAACATTGTGTTTTAGTCTATTAAGGAGAATTTCAATCAAAGTTTATGACTGATTGATTTTCACAGTGGAAAATAATTTCCCTGATTTTGCCTTATTTTCCCACTCTCCCCATCTTTTTCCTTGTCTCTTGATTTTTTTTTTTTTTTTTTTTTGAGACAGAGTCTTGCTCTGTCACCCAGGCTGGAATGCAGTGGTGCAATCTCAGTTCACTGCAACCTCCCCATCCCGGCTTCAAACAATTCTCCTGCCTCAGCCCCTTGAGTAGCTGCGACTACAGGCCTATGCCAGCATACCTGGCCAATTTTTGTATTTTTAGTAGAGATGGGGCTTCACCATGTTGCCCAGGCTGGTCTCCAACTCTTGGCCTCAAGTGATCTTCCTATCTCACCTCCCAAAGTGCTGGCACTATAGGCGTGAGCCACCATGTCCAGCTATCTCTTGATTTTTAACATTCTCCTCTAATCCTTTGTACCTAAAAATTACAAAGTTTGTGACATATAACTTGGAAATTTAAAAATTCTATGGGTACTAGTACTGTTATATTTATTTTAGTTTCCCAGAGACTCCCTGTGTTTCACAATAAATAATGTGTTAAGCAAAACAACCAGTCAGAATATATTCAGCTAGATTTCATGCAGTTCTGGGGTGAATTTTAAATTTTGCTCATCTCTAGCTTATTTAATTTTCTAGTATTTGACCTTCCTAAAAGCAGGCAACTGTTAACTAATGCTAATGGTGAAAGCAAAAGCAACATGGTGGATCCCCCATTTTATTCTACTTTACCGCCAATTTGTGTAACTGGAAAGGACATAAGTTTTTGCTCTCTGAAAAAAGAATATATTTATTACATCTCTTCTCTTGCACAGAATGAGTAAGAATTTATATTGGGAATAAAAGGATAGTAGCTGTTTCTTTCACTTGCTGCCTCAGTGGAAGAAAGTAGGCAGGTAAAATCTTTTACCAGGTGGGCTGGTAAAAAATCATTGTCTTTATTCCATGCACATATACAAAATGTTATTTATATATACATTTTGAAACAAGGTCTCACTCTGTCACCCAGGCTGGAGTGCAATGGTGCAATACTGGCTCACTGCAACCTCAGCCTCCTAGGGTCAAGTGATTCTCTCATCTCAGCCTCCCATGTCTGGGGCTACAGACATGTGCCACCATGCTCGGCTAAGTTTTCTATTTTTTTTAGAGATGAGATCTCACTGTGTCGCCCAGACTGGTCTCAAATTCCTCGACTCAAGGGACCAACCCATCTTGGCCTCCCAAAGTGGTAGGATTACAGGCATGAGCCACTGTGCCTGGCTGCATGTTATAAAAAATATACCAACTTCAATATACTCAAAATTCTTATTTATACTTGCAATATTTTTTCTTCTAGTGTGACTTGAGATTCTCTTTCATTGATAGGACTTAATAATCACAAAAATTAAGTCACATATTTTGAATTATTTCAAATATGTGGGAGGACAAGTATATGTAGAGGGGAAGAATTTCTAAAGTTGATATTATGAAATGTTTCACACACATATATAATATGTAAACATCCATATTAGTATAATATTTCCACATATATTATATAGATGTTGAGCTATTTATTGACATGTATATAGAGAGGACTAAGACAAATTTCCTGGTGAACTATGTTGATATTGGGCTATTCCTATACATAGTCATATTGCAGAAGAAAAGTGGGGAATAGGGGTGGAAGATGACCAATTATAATACCAAATTTACATAATAAGGACAGGATTTGATTGGCCAGTAATGTAGCACACAGTCTTTTGTAGTATATTATATTATGTTAACATTAAGATAAATGTATGACAAATAAAAAATTAAATGATTTAAATAATTTGTGTCCAACTCAGCATTAAAATATGGTTGCCTTCAAGAAAATACTCTTTTATGATCCACTCACAGAAACTTTCTGTATCCAAATCCTCCAGAAGATACCAACTCTTCTTATGGAACAAATCGATTTTAAAATCTTTCTTACAAAATTTATAACAAAATAAAGCTATCAGAATAATGGTATAAATTATTAGATAACAACAAATATATATAGATATTTCATTATCGGTAGAGGCAGTTTGTGGGGACTTTAAACACAGAGATATTAGAAGTCCAGGACAGGATTTTTGTATTTAGAGAAATGTTTGTTTTATGTGTGTGTGTGTGTTTTTATGATGGGAATAGGAGGAAAGTACTCAATAGACTAGGACCTCTAATATGAAATTTACCAGCAGTGTAAATAACTATTCCCAGAACAACTTTAGATCTAGAATTTAATGTCATATCATAAGAGCTTCTTTACTTTTGTAGGCATGTTATTATTTCCCCATATGTTGAACTTTCATATAGTCAGTTTCTTTTAGGAAGAATAATGCTATATTGTGTTATTTATATGTCAGAGGGAGATGGATACATTTAACTGATATTATGGAATAGATATATAATCACTATTGTCACCTATTTTAAGGTACTTTTAAAAGAAAATCAATTTTATTACTTATAATACACATGAGTGCATTCTCTATTTCAAATCTGTAACATTGTGTGTGAACACTTATTATTATTCTGGTTATCTAAATTAATTTAAAAAATTCATCATCTTATATATAGTTACTTAAATATTTGCCTTTGTTTCTTTGCTGAGCCTATATATATATATAATATTTTTGAAAGAGCTGAATTTAGATTAATTTTTATTATGCTTTTGCTATCACTGTCTTGAATTTTATTTGTAGAGTACAAATATGAAGTCCTAAATGAGCTTGAATTAAGTTACACTATATTTTTCATTAAATAGATTTTTTAAAAAAATAAGCTGAGGGGAGACAATAAATATACAATATTATAAAATTATATTTTGCCTTTAACTTGAAATAAAAATTTAATCCTGAATGGTGGAAATGGTACCTGAAATTTTTCCCTCAATGTTCTAACACATGAGACTCTTATCTGTCATAAATTCTGGATTGTGGTTGTCACCAATTTTGTGAAAGAAAAAAGCATTGCATTAGCCAATGATTCTTCATCAAGTTACACTATAAAGTATTATTACATTTTGCAACCATTCATTGATATTGAAAGCTTTGGTTTTAAAGAAAAGCTTTAGATTAAAGGCCACCAAATATAAGGATTCTCATATTTGGGGACATTCTATGAGAGAAGCCCAGGTAGGCAATTTCTTTCTATTCTCACTCTTACTTTGAGGAAAAAATTTTATTCATTAATATGGAAATATTCCCCTGATTTTGTTTTATTTTTAACTTATTTCTAGGTTCCCTGTTTTTCTCTGGGATTAAGCTCTATATTAATACATTTTATGCTTTATTAAACTATTTATTATTGAAACTATATTAATACATTTAATGTGAAAAATTAAAATCAAAATATCTTCAACGGCACTAAAGTAGAGAGCTGATTTGAATACCTAGCTATTCAGGAAACACACATACACACAAATCACATTTTACTTACAAAAAACCTAATACATTTTTGCAGTTGTTTGTTTTTTATATTTTGGTCTTGAATAATCTAAAGTCTGTTGATTTATTTGTTATACTAGTTGGTAGACTGATCATTCAGGCCACAACTTATTCTGAGCATCCTTAAGTAAGATTTATCAAGAACGACCATGGATATAAAAGTAGAAGTATTTTTTTTCCCTTAAGGGATTTCAAATCTAGCTGTAGAGAAAAGTATTACATATGGAAACCAAGAAGAACTATTTTGGGCGATGGTGCCCCAAACACAGCTTCTTCTAAAGGAAACATCACTGTGCTAGCCCTCATGGGGGCTGCTTCTTCCCAGGCTGCCATCTTCTGAATCAGGAATGCTTGGAATGAAGGAATTCTTGATCTTAGAGAAGCCAAATCACAGATTTCCCAGCAGCCAATTAGCTACAATAAAGGATGAGTAAAGCTAAGCAGATATATTTTTGAGTAATTAGGTTAATGCCTCAAGAATCAACTTAGCTAATCAGATTTACTACTCTTAACAGGCCACGAAAGCTGAATTTAGATTGAGGTGCCTGTGTGGGACCACATCAAAAGTCAAGTTTTGAAGTAGCACAGAGCTAAAATAAACCAAAAGAGGCGGTTGATACTGGAGAAAAGAAACACTTGAGAGGAGTATGGCTGTCAAGTAAGACAGAGCACCAGGAAAAAGGTTACTGAATTCTTGTTTCTAAAGTAGCCAGGGCTAACTAAAATTCAGAAACACCCTTTAGCTCCAGCCTCTGGCAGGGCTTTTCAGTGGTATCTTGATGTTAGATTTCCATGAATTTCAGCTCCATCCTTAGGCAATTCTCTTAAGCTTGCTTCGATGTGTCTCTAGTCCATGCAACCAAATTAAATTTGCCCAAAACAAAGAACTATTCAAGCCCAAATAATGCAGGAAATAAGTGTTTAGGAGCTTTCTGAATATGCTTTAAAAAAAAAAAATCTGAGTTTGACAAATGAGAAATTTTGTACAGGTTATTTTTTTGGTGATTGTAGAAAGCAGACTTCAGGATTTAATTTTTAAACTCGTTTCTTAAGCCATTGGTCAACAAACATTTTCTGTCAAAGGCCAGATGGTACTTTTTGGCATGGTAGGTAGTACAATCATTGTCACAGCTACTCCATTCTACTGTTGTAGTGAAAATTATTCTTTTTAAGTATTTTTAACCATTAAATGTATATAAGTCATTCAGCCCTAACAAAATCAAGCAGCAATTTCAATTTAATCCATGCATCGTAGTTTGCCGGGCTTAAAAGCACAAGTCTGGGATTCAAGATTTCTCTGCTCAGCACTTATTCACAACTAGGTGACGCTGCGCAGGTGGCATTTCTTCTGGGCCTTGATTTTCTTCTTTACGGTGGGACAATTGGATTATATGAGCTTACAGACCCCTATCCCTCTAAATGCTAAACTTATTTTCTCTCTCTCTCTCTTTCTCTCTCTCTCTCTCTCTGTATATAGAGATCTCTAGCTATCTATATATACAGATATATATAAAATATATATTTATCTCTATAGATAGGTATATATAATATATATTTCCTCTATATATGAAATATATATTTCTCTATATATAGATATCTAGCTATCTATAGACATATAAAATATATAAAATTTATCTCTCTCATATACATAGAGATATCTAGCTATCTATATATAGATAGGTATAAAAATATACATATTTATTTATATATAGATACATACACACACATATATAAAAATATACATGTTTATTTATATATATATATTTTTGAGACCAGATCTCAGGATCTCATTCCATCACCCAGGTTGGAGGGCAGTGGTGTGATGAGGCATACATCACCACATCTGGCTAAATTTTTTTTTTTTTTTTGTATTTTTTTTGTAGAGATGGGGTTTCACTCTGTTGCCCAGGCTGGTCTCAAACCCCTGAGTTCAAGCAATCTGCCTGTCTCAGCCTGTCAGAGTTCTGGGATTACAGAAGTGAGTCACTGCACCTGACTATATATTTTGGTTAAATCATTATGAAAGTTTATTTATTTCATGCTTTAAAACTTACATGCCTATATTCTGTCAATGTCTATAAAAATTCTACTCTTTTATTTGTCATTATGAAATAAATGGAAACATAAACAAAAACTTATCCAGCCAAGATACTTTGTAAGCATAAAATGTATTTATGTCTATTTTACAAAGCAGGTCCTGACCTCTGCTTTCATTACATCTAGGTTTAAGTAGTGATCTTCTGACAGTAAGTCTTCCAGTTCCTGTTTATTATTTGTAGTTCTGCATGAAGTGTGCTCATCAACTAATTTTTCAGGGGATAGGGATGTCAAAGCTTCATAATTTCTACATTTATTCAGGTGCCCATTGTGGATACCAAAAACCACAAAGTAATTAGGATTTAAAGACTTCCATCAGTTTTTTTTTGCGGGGGGTGGAGTGGTAAGGGGAAGTTTTCCACTATTGTAACAGCAAATTGAGTGCCAAATATAGAAAGATAGTTAATATTTTTAAAGCTTTCTGTGTGGTTTTCACTTCTGTCTTTTTAAGTTATTATAGCTCACAACATGTAGAGAACTGAGAATGACTGAGAGTACTGAGAATTTAACCTTCATAACTGCTTGACACATGATTTCTTTTATTTTT
>NW_012112030.1:12562529-12564145 GCF_000951035.1 Colobus angolensis palliatus
GATCTCCTGACCTCGTGATCCGCCCGTCTGGGCCTCCCAAAGTGCTGGGATTACAGGCTTGAGCCACCGCGCCCGGCCTATGTGCCACATTTTCTTAATCCAGTCTTTCATTGGTGGACATTTGGGTTGATTCCAAGTCTTTGCTATTGTGAATAGTGCCTCAATAAACATATGTGTGTATGTATCTTTCTAGCAGCATGACTTACCATCCTTTGGATATATGCCTAGTAATGGGATGGCTGGGTCAAATGGTATTTCTAGTTCTAGATTCTTGAGGAGTCTCCACACTGTTTTCCACAATGGTTGAACTTGTTTACAGTCCCACCAACAGAGTAAAAGTGTTCCTATTTCTCCACATGCTCTCCAGCACCTGTTGTTTCCTGACTTTTTAATGATCGCCATTTTAACTGGTATGAGATGGTATCTCATTGTAGTTTTGATTTGCATTTCTCTGATGGCCAATGATGATGAGCATTTTTTCTGTGTCTGTTGGCTGCATAAATGTCTTCTCTTGAGAAGGGTCTGTTCATATCCTTTGCCCGCTTTTTGATGGGGTTGTTTTTTTCTCATAAATTTGTTTGAGTTCTTTGTAGGTTGTGGATATTAGCCCTTTGTCAGATGAGTAGATTGCAAACATTTTCTCCCATTCTGTAGGTGGCCTCTTCACTCTGATGGTAGTTTCTTTTGCTGTGCAGAAGCTGTTTAGTTTAATTAGATCCCATTTGTTAATTTTGGCTTTTGTTGTCGTTGCTTTTGGTGTTTAAGTTATGAAGTCCTTGCCCACGCCTATGTCCTGAATGGTATTACCTAGGTTTTCTTCTAGGGTTTTTATGGTTTTAGGTGTAACATTTAAGTCTCTAATCCATTTTGAATTAATTTTTGTGTAAGGTGTAAGGAAGGGATCCCATTTCAGCTTTCTACATATGGCTAGCCAGTTTTCCCAGCACCGTTTATTAAATAGGCAATCCTTTCCCCATTTCTTGTTTTTGTCAGGTTTGTCAAATATCAGATGGCTGTAGATGTGTGGCATTATTTTTGAGGGCTCCGTTCTGTTCCATTGGTCTATATCTCTGTTTTGGTACCAGTACCATGCTGTTTTGGTTACTGTAGTCTTGCAGTATAGTTTGAAGTCAGGTAGCGTGATGCCTCCAGCTTTGTCCTTTTGACTTAGGATTGTCTTGGCAATGTGGGCTCCTTTTTGGTTCCATATGAACTTTAAAGTAGTTTTTTCCAATTCTGTGAAGAAAGTCACTGGTAGCTTGATGGGGATGGCATTGAATCTATAAATTACCTTGGGTAGTATGGCCATTTTCACAATATTGATTCCTCCTCTCCATGAGCATGGAATGTTCTTCCATTTGTTTATGTCCTCTTTTATTTCATTGAGCAGTGGTTTGTAGTTCTCCTTGAAGAGGTCCTTCACATCCCTGGTAAGTTGTACTCCTAGGTATTTTATTTTCTTTGAAGCAATTGTGAATAGGAGTTCACTCATGATTTGGCTGTTAGTCTGTTATTGGTGTATAAGAATGCTTGTGATATTTGCACATTGATTTTGTATCCTGAGACTTTGCTGAAGTTGCTTATCAGCTTAAGGAGATTTTGGGCTGAGACGATGG
>NW_012112030.1:12564195-12564998 GCF_000951035.1 Colobus angolensis palliatus
ATAATCATGTGGTTTTTGTCTTTGGTTCTGTTTATATGCTGGATTATGTTTACTGATTTGCATATGTTGAACCAGCCTTGCATCCCAGGGATGAAACCCATTGATCATGGTGGATAAGCTTTTTGATGTGCTGCTGGATTCAGTTTGCCTGTATTTTATTGAGGATATTTTCATCTGTGTTCATCAGGGATATTGGTCTAAAATTCTCTTTTTGTGTTGTGTCTCTGCCAGGCTTTAGTATCAGGATGATGTTGGCCTCATAAAATGAGTTAGGGAGGATTCCCTCTTTTTCTATTGATTTGAATAGCTTCAGAAGGAATGGTACCAGCTCCACCTTGTACCTGAGGTAGAATCTGGCTGTGAATCCAACTGGTCCAGGACTGTTTTTGGTTGGTAGGCTATTAATTATTGCTTCAATTTCAGAGCCTATTATTGATCTATTCAGGGATTCAACTTCTTCCTGGTTTAGCCTTGGGAGAGTGTATGTGTCCAGGAATTTATCCATTTCTTCTAGATTTTCTAGTTTATTTGCGTAGAGGAGTTTATAGTATTCTCTGATGGTGGTTTGTATTTCTGTGGGATCGGTGGTGATATCCCCGTTGTCATTTTTTACTGTGTCTATTTGATTCTTCTCTCTTTTCTTCTTTATTAGTCTTGCTGGGGGTCTATCAATTTTTTTTGATCTTTTCAAAAAACCAGCTCCTGCATTCCTTGATTTTTTGAAGGGTTTTTTGTGTCTCTGTCTCCTTCAGTTCTGCTCTGATCTGAGTTATTTCTTGCCTTCTGCTAGCTTTTGAATGTGT
>NW_012112030.1:12568964-12643964 GCF_000951035.1 Colobus angolensis palliatus
TCTAAGTCTCTTTGTAAGTCTCTAAGGACTTGCTTTATGAATCTGGGTGCTCCTGTACTGGGTGCATATATATTTAGGATAGTTAGCTCTTCTAGTTGAATCGATCCCTTTACCATTACATAATGGCATTCTTTGTCTCTTTTGATCTTTGTTGGTTTAAAGTCTCTTTTTTCAGAGACTATGATTGCAACTCCTGCCTTTTTTTGTTTTCCATTTGCTTGGTAGATCTTCCTCCATCCCTTTATTTTGAGCCTATGTATGTCTCTTCACGTGAGATGGGTCTCCTGAATACAGCACAATGATGGGTCTTGACTCTTTATCCAATTTGCCAGTCTGTGTCTTTTAATTGGAGCATTTAGCCCACTTACATTTAAGGTTAATATTGTTATATGTGAATTTGATCCTGTCATTATGATGTTAGCTGGTTATTTTGCTCATTAGTTGATGCAGTTTCTTCCTAGCATCGATGGTCTTTACATTTTCGCATGTTTTTGCAGTGGCTGGTACCAGTTGTTCCTTTCCATGTTTAGTGCTTCCTTCAGGAACTCTTGTAAGGCAGGCCTGGTGGTGACAAAATCACTCGGCATTTGCTTGTCTGTAAAGGATTGTATTTCTCCTTCACTTATGAAACTTGTTTGGCTGGATGTGAAATTCTAGGTTGAAAATTCTTTTCTTTAAGAATGTTGAATATTGGCCCCCACTCTCTTCCGACTTGTAGAGTTTCTGCTGAGAGATCCGCTGTTAATCTGATGGGCTTCCCTTTGTGGGAAACCCGACATTTCTCTCTGGCTGCCCTTAGCATTTTTTCCTTCATTTCAGCTTTGGTGAATCTGACAATTATGTGTCTTGGAGTTGCTCTTCTCGAGGAATATCTTTGTGGTGTTCTCTGTATTTCTTGAATTTGAATGTTGGCCTACCTTGGTAGATTTGGGAAGTTCTCTTGGATAATATCCTGCAGAGTGTTTTCCAGCTTGGGTCCATTCTCCCTGTCACTTTCAGGTACACCAATCACATGTAGATTTGGTCTTATCACATAGGCCCATATTTCTTGGAGGCTTTGTTCATTTCTTTTTACTGTGTTTTCTCTTAACTTCTCTTCTGGCTTCATTTCATTCATTTGATCTTCAATCACTGATACCCTTTCTTCCAGTTGATCAAATTGGCTACTGAAGCTTGTGCATTCATCATGTAGTTCTCATGCCACAGTTTTCAGCTCCATCAGGTCATTTAAGGACTTCTCTACACTGGTTATTCTTGTTAGTCATTCGTCTAATCTTTTTTCAAGGTTTTTAGCTTCTTTGCGATGGGTTCGAACTTCCTCCTTTAGCTCAGAGAAGTTTGATCATCTGAAACCTTCTTCTCTCAGCTCGTCAAAGTCATTCTCCGTCCAGCTTTGTTCCATTGCTGGCCAGGAGCTGCGTTCCTTTGGAGGGGGAGAGGCGCTCTGATTTTTAGAATTTTCAGCTTTTCTGCTCTGTTTGTTGCCCATCTTTGTGGTTTTTATCTACCTTTGGTCTTCGATGATGGTGACGTACATTGGGGTTTTGGTGTGGATGTCCTTTCTGTTTGTTAGTTTTCCTTCTAACAGTCAGGACCCTCAGCTGCAGGTCTGTTCAAGTTTACTGGTCCACTCCAGACCTGGGTATCAGCAGCAGAGGTTGCAGAACAGTGAATATTGCTAAACAGCAAATGTTGCTGCCTGATCGTTCCTCTGGAAGCTTCGTCTCAGAGGGGTACCCGGCTGTGTGAGGTGTCAGTCTGCCCTTACTGGGGGGTGCCTCCCAGTTAGGCTACTCAGGGGTCAGGGACCCACTTGAGAAAGCAGTATGTCCATTCTCAGATCTCAAACTCCATGCTGGGAGAAAAACTGCTCTCTTCAAAGCTCAGTTGGAAATGCAGAAATTACCTGTCTTCTGTGTTGCTCACTTTGGGAGCTGTAGACTGGAGCTGTTCCTGTTCGGCCATCTTGGAACTGCCTCCTAACACATGATTTCTTTTCAGAACTACACCATTACAATCACAAGTCCAATTTATGCCATGGTTTGAAATCTCAGTTTCACATTCTTACTGTATTTTTATTTTCATCCCAGCTATAAAATATACTATGCTTCTCTATTTTCACTCTAAACTATAAACATTTCTTAGTATTATTCTATGTTTTATTTAAAAAGCAACCTGGCTGGGCACGATGACTCGTGCTTGTAATTCCAGCACTTTGGGAGGCCAAAGCTGGTGGATCACCTGACGTCAGGAGTTCAAGACTAGCCTGGTCAACATGGCAAAACTCTGTCTCGATTAAAAATACAAATATTCGTTGGGTGTGGTGGCATACACCTGTAATTCCAGCTACTCAGGAGGCTGAGGCAGGAGAATTGCTTCAACCCGGGAGGCAGACCATTGCACTCCAGCCTGGGCAACAAGAGGTAAACTCTGTCTCAAAAAAACCAAAAAACAAACAAAAACAACAAAAAAAAAACAAAAAAACCAACGTGGGAAACAGAAATTATTATGCTAACATTCAAAATGTAAATGTGTTCTCAGTTTAGAGATTGAGGAAACTGGTAGGAATTTGTTTTGTAGGCTTCCAAAAGGCACTTACCTTCAGTCAGAATTGAGTGGATCAAGGAACATTGTGACATAGATGAAGTCAAACCTTAGCATTTTGTTAACCACCCAATAGTGTTTTAGAGACCTAGGTCTCCACATTGGGTACACATTCACCTCTCCTTTCCTTGTAGGACTCAAGCCCCAGAGCTTTTCTATCTTCCTTTTCTCTCTCTGATTCCACTCCTCACACCCTGTTCTGCTCTACATTAATCTAATAACCTAAGGACTGTATGTGTCAACATTTGTATTAGAATAGGAACTTTTTTCAGAATCCATTGGCTATCTTCAAAGTGAGTAGAGGTGATATCTAAGGTTGGTGGCCTTAAGGCCAAACCCACTCTGCCTATACCTAGGAGTAGCTCTGCTGGGTCCACCTTACAATATTTTATTTTTACTTAATCCAAAAATCATTCATTCATAAGAAAGAAATTATATGAAGGTACTTTACAAAACAAACTAGGAAGTCCTCAATATGAGTGTGAAAATGAAAAAAGATGGGATAGTCTCAGTATCAAAATCGTTCTTGCCCCTATGATGTGCTGAGCACTATATTAGAGAATTCACTAAAAAGTAGATTATGATCTATGCTTTCCAGTCACCAGCTGTTTGGTAGGAAATGCAGATACAAGTAAATAATTGCAATAAGATATTTAAAATGCTGTAATTTGAGGTACTAGATACATAGATGACACAAAGATAGAAGTGGTTAACTCTGTTGGTCGGGGCAGACAAGACTTCATGGGAGACCACTGAGTTAGATTTTGAAAAATGAACTTTACAGATGAAGAAAGTAATGAGGAGTTTTGTGCCAAGACGTGATGGCATGAAACACATTTGCTTCTATTTTGAATAAAGAACTAGTTTTGCAAAGAGTTGAAGTCAATAGAAAATTCATTTTCATGAAGATAGTAGCTACCTCCAATATTCAGGGGATAGTGGCACTGAATCAAGCTTCAATACACAGCCATCAGTGGCATTGATAATGTGCAGTGATATACTTATTGGATCAATTAAATGGTATAATCACAGCTACTGTTCTGTTTACCTAGTTTCATTTTGTCCTGCCATTTTTAGAGCCTCACTCCAATCTTCCAGATTATTCCCTTAGTTATCCAATTTCCTTTCAATAATGTGTTTTCATTTTTGCTTAACATAGCAACAGTTAGTTTCTGTTGTACCTAGAGACACTGGCTCTTGCAGCAGTAAAGAACAGGAGTCTTGAATTTTGTGGCTGTTTTTTGCAGAGGTGGAACAGTTCAGAGTGATGTGCTTTTGTGTATTGCACTAAAAGACAGTTTAGTGGAGACACTGGGATTGAGGAGGTCTGTGGGACTAGGGTGTTGGGTAAATTATTCATATGAGTTTTGGAATTACTCATGACCATGACTGTATTTGGGATAATAAAGGTTTTTTTTTTGTTTTTTTTTTTGATGGAGTCTCGCTCTTGTTGCCTAGGCTGGAGTGTGGAATGCAGTGGCATGATCTCAGCTCACTGCAACCTCTGCCTCCTGGGTTCAAGTAATTCTCTTGCCTCGGCCTCCCATGTAGCTGGGACTACAGGTGCCCACCACCACACTGAGCTAATTTTTGTATTTGTAGTACAGACGGGGTTTCACCATGTTGGCCAGGCTGGTCTCAAACTCCTGATCTCTGATAATCCACACGCCTCAGCCTCCCAAAGTGTTAGGATTACAGGTGTGAGCCACCATGCCCAGTCGAGGTTTGGTGTTTTTAATGAATTTGAGTATTTGGCTGTATTAGTCTGTTCTCATGCTGCTAATAAAGACATACCTGAGACTGGATAATTTATAAGGGAAAGAGGTTTAATGGACTCACAATTCCACATGGCTGGGAAGCCTTACAATCATGGTGGAAAATGAAGGAAGAGCAAAGGGACTTCTTACATAGTGGCAGGCAAGAGAGCCTGTGCAGGGGAACTCCCCTTTATAAAGCCATTGGCTATCATGGGACTTATTCACTACCATGAGAACTGCACAGGAAAGACCCACCCCCATGATTCAATTACCTCCCATCAGATTTCTCCCATGACATGTGGGGATTATGGGAGCTAGTAATTCAAGAAGAGATTTTGGTAGGGACACAGCCAAACCATATCATTTTTCCCCAGTCCCTCCCAAATCTCATGTCCTCATATTTCAAAACCAATCATGCCTTCCCAATGGTCCCCAAAGTATTTTTTTTTTGAGATGGAGTCTTTCTGTCACCTAGGCTGGAGTGCAGTGGCACGTGATCTTGGCTTACTGCAACCCCTGCCTGCTGGGTTCAAGCAATTCTCCTGCTTCAGCCACCTGAGTAGCTGGGACTACAGGTACATGCCACCATGCCCAGCTGAACTTTTAGTGGAGACGGGGTTTCACCATGTTGGCCAGGCTAGTCTTGAACTATTGACCTTGTTATCTGCCCGACTTGGCTTCCCAAAGTGTTGGGATTACAGGCGTGAGCCACTGCACCGGCCCCATAGTCTTAACTCATTTCAACGTTAACTCAAAAGTCTACATTCCAAAGTCTTATCAGAGACAAGGCAAGTTCCTTCCTCCTATAAGCCTTTAAAATCAAAGGCAAGTCAGTTATTTCTCCACTACAATGGAGGTACAGGCATTGGGTAAATATATCCATTCCAAATGGGAGAAATTGGTCATAACAAAGGGACTACAGGCTCCATGCAAGTCTGAAATCCAATAGGGCAGTCATTAAAACTTGAAGTTCCAAAATGATCTCCTTTGACTCCATGTCTCACATCCAGGGCACACTGATGCAAGAGGAAGGCTCCCATCACCTTGGGAAGCTCCGCCTCTTTGGCTTTGCAGGGTACAGCTCCCCTCCTGGATGCTTTCATGGGCTCACATTGAGTGTCTGCAGCTTTGCCAGTCCCATGATACGAGCTGTCAGTGGATCTACCATTCTGGGGTCTCGAAGACTGTGGCTCTCTTCTCACAGCTCCACTAGGCAGTGTACCAGTGGGGACTCTGTGTGGGGGCTCCCACTATACATTTCCCTTCCAACTGCCCTAGCAGAGATTCTCCATGAGGGCTCTGCCCTTGCAGTAAACTTTTGCCTGGACATCCAGGTGTTTCCATACATCCTCTGAAATCTAGGAGGAGTTTCACAAACCTCAGTTCTTGATTTCAGTGCATGCGCAGGCTCAACACCACATGGAAGCTCCCGAGGCTTGGGGCTTACACCCTCTGAAGCCACAGCCTGAACTGTATCTTGTTTAGCCATGACAGGAGCCGAAGCAGCTGGGATGCAGGGTACCAAGTCTCAAGGCTGCACACAGCAGTGGGGCCCTGAACCCAGTCCAGGAAGCCATTATTTCCTCCTAGGCTTCTGGGCCTGTGATAGGAAGGGCTGCCATGAAGGTCTCTGACATGCCCTGCAGACATTTTTTTGCGTTTTCTTGGCTGGTAGCATTTGGCTCCTTGTTTCTTACGCAGATTTCTGCAGCCAGCTTTAATTTCTCCCCAGCACACGGGTTTTTGGTTCCTACTGCATTGTCAGCCTGCAAATTTTTCAAACTTTTATTCTCTGTTTCCTCTTGAACCCTTTGCCACTTGGAAATTTTTTCCCCCAGATACCCTAAATCATCTCTCTCAAGTTCAATGTTCCACAGATCTCTGGGGCAGGGACACCATGCCACCAATCTCTTTACATAGCAAGAGTTTCCTTTAATTCAGTCCTCAAGAAGTTCCTCATCTCCATCTGAGATAACTTAGTATTGCATGCTTTGTCAGCATGGACCTTATTTTCCATATCACAATCAGCACTTTGGTCATAGCCATTCCATTCAGCAAGTCTCTAGGAAGTTCCAAACCTTCCCACATCTTCTTGTCTTCTGAGATCTCCAAGGCTCTATGAAGTTCCAGACTTTCCCACATTTTCCTATCTTCTTCTGAGCCCTCCAGACTGTTCCAATGTCTGCCTGTCACTCATATCTAAAGTCATTTCCACATTTTCAGGTATCTTTACAACAGCACCCCACAACCTGGTACCAATTTACTGTATTACTCTGTTCTCACACTGCTAATAAAAACACACCTGAGACTGGGTCATTTATAAAGGAAAGAGGTTTAATGGACTTAGCTCCATATGGCTGGGGAGGCCTCACAATTGTGGCAAAGATGAAGAAAGAGGAAAGGGACATCTTACATGGTGGCAGGCAAGAGAGCATTTGCAAGGGAACTCCCTTTTATTTTTATTTTATTTTATTGTATTTTTTTATTTTTTTGAGATATATTCTCACTCTGCCTCCCAGGCTCACTGCAACTTCTGTCTCCTAGGTTCAAGCAATTCTCCTGCCTCAGCCTCTAGAGTAGCTGGGACTACAGGCATGAGCCACCACACCTGGCTAATTTTTTTTTTATTTTTGGTAGAGACAGGGTTTCACCATGTTGGTCAGACTGGTCTCAACCTCCTGACCTCAAATAATCCACCCACCTTGGCCTCCCAAACTGCAGTGCTGGGATTACAGGCATGAGCCACCATGCCCAGCTTCCCCTTTATAAAACAGATCTTATGAAACTTATTCACTATCATGAGAACTGCATTCAACTGGGTTGAATCATGGGTCCCTCCCATGACACGTCCCTCCCATGACATGTGGGAATTATGAGAGCTACAATTCAAGATGAAATTTGGGTGGGGACACAGTCAAAGAGGGTAATAAATGGCAGATAGAGATGTTGAGAGTATGTAGCCAGGTGTCATGAGCCTAAAAGAAATTGCAAGTGAGTGACATTATGGTGTAAAAAGACACAAATAGGAATTAAGGTGACTATCTACTCTCTTCCCAGCCCTCATGGTGTTTTGGACATTTGAGAAAGCTATAGAAAAGTCTATGAATGATTTATGAAGATGTAGAAGATGCAGAAAAAATTATTTATAAGGAAATGGGATTCCAGAAGGCACAAAGGAAGAGTTGAAAAGGCAGCAATAGGGAATTAGTTGGTGTGAAGTATAGAATTACATCAGATTGCCGGGCGCGGTGGCTCAAGCCTGTAATCCCAGCACTTTGGGAGACCGAGACGGGCGGATCACGAGGTCAGGAGATCGAGACCATCCTGGCTAACACGGTGAAACCCCGTCTCTACTAAAAATACAAAAAATTAGCCGGGCGAGGTGGCCGGCGCCTGTGGTCCCAGCTACTCGGGAGGCTGAGGTAGGAGAATGGCATGAACCCGGGAGGCGGAGGTTGCAGTGAGCTGAGATCCAGCCACTGCACTCCAGCCTGGGCGACAGAGCAAGACTCCATCTCAAAAAAAAAAAAAAAAAAAAAAGAATTACATCAGATTAAGAAATAAAAGGTGATAGATTATAGAAAGGGACTTTACTTGGCCAGTGTCATTGGATATCAAGGAAGGGTAGCATGGCAGGCTAGAATTTTGAATAGAATTCTACTAGAAAGATGTTTTTATGTTGAGACTAGGAGTCTATGAATGGTGGAGAGTTGCATTTAGAGCCTCTTATCAGTCAGCAGTGTTGCAATTGTTTGGACATCTTGAGAGAAAATTGGTAAATATTTGTTTTGATTTTTCTGATTAGCT
The DNA here is from genome assembly GCF_000951035.1 of Colobus angolensis palliatus. NCBI lineage: Eukaryota > Metazoa > Chordata > Mammalia > Primates > Cercopithecidae > Colobus > Colobus angolensis. The sequence goes on from NW_012112030.1 coordinate 12,577,133, forward strand.
TAGCTTTAGGCCTGCCTTTCTCAACCCTGAGACTATTGACATTTTTTCCTGATAATTCTTTGTTGTAAGAGGACTCTCTTTTGCATTATAGAACAAGTGGCAGCAAACCTGGCCTTTACCCACTAGTTGTCAATGCACTATCCTCCCAGATGTGACAATCCCAGATATCTCCAGACATTGCCAAATGTCCCAGGTTGAAAACCAGTGGACTAAGCTCTTCTACAATTTTGCAAGGCAGGATGAAGTGGTATTAAATCTGAAATATTAATGACAGCTTTTATTAAAACTTCTTGGTTTAGGTGAGGAATTGTACATTGGAGTAGTAATATTCCAAAGCTAAATATTCCAGTTACTGAAAATTACTTTTCAGGAAACTGTTGAAGTGTAATGCAAAAAATTCTAACAATTTCCTGTTGCTTACAGAATGAAATCCAGATTTAGCATATTAGTGAAGTTTTTTCCCAAGTAAGTTCTGCTCTTCAGCTCTGCTTCCACATTTACCTTTCTGTCAACCTTCCATTCATGGCATTTTCCCCAAATAATTTTTGTAATTTCTCCTTTTATTTTTGCTCATACTTTTGGTAGCATATTTCTCTACCATTATTTTCCAAAGAAATCTAGGTTTCAAGGCACATCCCAAATGACATCCCTGTCATGAATCCTTCTCCAATTCTATTGGTAGAATTTAATATCTTCCTTCCCTGCACTGAGGTGGTACAGTGTAATTTTATACTATTTATTACATTCTATATTTTTATTGATGATACATTTTTTCTCTGGAATACAATGTCTCCTTATAAAGTGCAGATCCAGTTCTTTAATTTTAGAAAATTTTCTTGTATTATATCATTAAAAACTTCTTCTGTTCCATTTGCTGAATTGCTTATTCAGGAAAACTATTAGTGTTTAGGTTGAATCATATTTGTAGTCTGTGTCTTTATTGTCTTTCTAATTGTCTTAATCACTTGATTTTTGATGAATTTACTGTGATTCTATTGAGTGCTTTTCCTAGGTCTCACTTCGCATTTTGGATTTGTCTAGTCTGTTTCCTATTTATAAAAAAATTTACTTGTTGCATTTTAATGGTACTAATTTTATGTGTGTATGAAAAAGTAAAAAACATGTCAAAAAGGAATCCAAATACGTTTTTTATCCTCAGCCCAAAAGTAAAAATCTTAAACAGCTTTTCTCTATTTTTAAAAATTTAATTATAAAACTGTGTTCTTCAATTTGTATTCTTAGCTTTACAATTACTCTCTAATTCTTATTCTGTATTTTAATAACTTTATCTCTGTGGATTTAAAAATATCAAATTTGTGTTCTGATTAAGTAATCGTGCAGAAGAAAGCATTCATGGAAAATTCTCTTCATTATCTTTAATTATATTTTTCCCCACTATTTCTCGTCATTTCTCTTTTTTTTTCTTCCCCTCCTGCTGTTCTTTGCCTTTTTCCTCTTTTTTTTCCACTTTGGTTGTTATAGTTTGCATATCTGACATTTCTTTTAACTGCTCTTTTTTAACATGATCAGAGCCTAAACTCTATTTGACTTGCTTCTCACCACATATGAGACCTCTTAATCTTTCAAATGACAGTATTGCATGCTTAACCTATTTTTCTGAAACCTAAGGGCATGGCAGCATGCTTGGTAATTATCTGAAGTCATGTACAACTTGTTTGAAGAACTCAACTCCTCTCTCTCCCTCTCTTATCCAAGATTTCATTAATCTTCTGAGATACATCTATGCCACTTAGTTGGGAATCTTACCCCTTTGGAAGAGTCAAGAGAGAAACATCAGCCCTTCAATATGTTTCTCCCTAAAATGAAGTATTAATAAGATTTCCCAGGATTCTGTCTTTGTCTTCTTGCCATTGTTTTTCTCTGATCTGCTTATTGGTTAAGTTGGAATAGAAGAGGTGGAAGGGTAAATTTATAATTATGTCTAGCCACAAAGCAATCTTTTGTATCCTTCAGTGGATACTGCTTTCTAAACAGCTTTATTAAACTTTGATTGACATTCAATAAAACTGCAAATATTTAAAGAACACAATTTGATAAGTTTGATATATGTGTATAGCCAAGAAGCCATCACCATAATAAAGATAATTATATATCTATCACTGCCTCAAATTTTCCATGCCCATTTGTGACCCCTTCTTCCTACCTTTCCCTGGTATTCTCTCCTCCTTCTCATTCCAAGGCAACCACTGTCACTATAGATTAGTTTTTATTTACTAGATTTTCATAAATAGAAGCACATAGAATGCACTATTTTCTGTTTGGCTTCTTTAACTCGGCATGATTATTCTGAGATTCATGGATGTTGTAGTATGTATCAATAATTTATTCCTTTGTATTGCTAAGTAGTATTCCATTGTTTGGATATGCCAGAATTCACTTATTCATTCACATGTTTGATTTGGGTCTCTTTTTTGATATCTTGCATTTATCTACATAACTTTTTAAACATGTGAAAGGTGGATTTTTCCTCTTCTTTATAGATTTTATTTTTCTGCTATTTTAAATACCTCTATAATTTTTTTGTTGATTGGCAGTCACTGTGAATTTTACTTTATTGAATGCTGGATGCTTTTGTATTTCTATACTTATTCTTGAGCTTTGTTCTGAGACACAGGTTATTTTTGAGATGTTTTACATATTGAGATCTTGCATTCTAGCTTTGTTATGTGAGACTGGAACAGTGCTTAATCTATAGCCTATTATTCCCCACCAATGGGGTGAGACTCTCTGCGTATATTTACTCTATGCTCCATGAATTATGAGGTTGTTTTTCAATCTGACTGGTGGAAACAGACACTGCATCTGGCTCTGTAAAGTGGAAATTTTCCCCCAGGTTTGGGTAGTTTTCTCACATTCATGGGCTGACAGGTATCCAGCTGAATATACAACGGAGACATCTGGAGGTCATCAGAGTTGCCTCTGGATGCAGCTCTTTTCTGTTTGATACTCTGTCCTTAGATGTTTAGCCTCCTTGGTCTCGTTCCCTGGACTATCAACTCTGTTTGCCAGACTTATAGATTCTGGTGGGATCTGGCTGGGTTCCCTTCTTTCTGTGCAGCAACAGGAATATGCTTTCAAGGCAGCACATTGGCCTTGGGCTCACTTGATTTGCTTCTTATCTCTCTGGGATCACTGAAATTTGTTGCTTCAAGTCCAGAGACTTAAAATCTGATGTTTTACATAATTTAATAAATGTTTTTGGTTGTTCGTCTAGATGTAAAAGAGATACTTTTGTTTTCTCTGGAGAGTATGTCATGAATTGTGCCCTTCTCAATGTTCTGTTACAGTTAGTAAAATTTTTATTGAATATCAACATTAAAAAACATATAGCTATTATTGGAGTGGAATTCTATGATTTGCTTTTTATGTAGTTTGTATACTCTAATGTTTTTATTTAATTACGCATATGTCTTTATTACTAGATTTTATAATCCTGATGTCAGCTAAGACAGCTTAAAATTTACAAATGATTGACTTGAATCCCTATTCAACATCTTTTAAGACATCCAATTCTCTTTGCCTCAGACCTATGCATTAGTGCACCAAAGTTGAAACTGTACCTTTGTATGAAGAGAAAGAAAGGAAGGAAAGAAGAAAGCAAGGAAAGAAGAAAGAAGAGAGGTAGACAGGGAAAGAGAGAGGAAGGCTTAATCTTCCAAAACCAGTGTGGAAAAACCTTCATTTTAAAGCCTAGTTTAGGAAACTGACATCTATGAAGAGAATGTCAATATAAAGAGTTCAGGGCTGAGATAAGGTTACACCTAAGGTATTATTGGAGACAAAATGAGGGAACCTGGTGTTGTTATTCTAGGTGAAGAAAGATGGTAATGGCATAAAATTATGAACCACATATATGTATAGAATTTTTATTTTTATTTGCCTAGTAGCTTTCACTCTCTCTCCTTTGTTCTACAGATTGTAGTTCTTGGATGAAAGGCATGAAATAATTAATCTATCCTATTCTCCTTGACCACATGGTTGTCCTGTGGAGGTAGCAAGATTGGAGATAAGTGAGGACTTTCCATTTAAAATAAGTGAATCTACTTCTCTCTATTCCAGAAATTTCTTTTCTTTTCTTTTCTTTCTTTCTGAATTCACTCTTGTTGCCCAGGCTGGAGTTCATTGGCATGATCTCGGCACACTGCAACCTCTGCCTCCCGGGTTCAAGAGATTCTTCTGCCTCAGCCTCTCAAGTAGCTGGGATTACAGGAGTCCACCACCACACCCAGCTAATTTTTTGTATTTTTAGTAGAGACGGGGTTTCACCATATTGGCCAGGCTGGTCTTGAACTCCCAACCTCAGGTGATCCACCTGCCTCGGCCTCCCAAATTGCTGGGATTACAGGTGTGAGCCACTGCACCCGGCCTATTCCAGAAATTTAAGCCTTGAGTAGGCACATGGAAACCAATGGCAATTGGTACTTGTGCTGAGTCATTTGTGGCCAGCTCTCTAGAGAGGTGATTTGTGTCTTCCAAGGGTTTTGCATTAATTAATCTAGAATCCATTCAGTGAGCTCCATTTTCACTTAAGTTAACCAGCTTTTATTTCCATTTATTTAAAACTAAAGAAACTTCTCTAGTAGAAGCTATGAGCAATTTGGTATTATGAGCAGACAAAAGTTTAAGTATATGATGAAAACTGAAGCTAAATAAGTGAGTGGGCCCAGGTCATAGAGGGCTTCCTTTTTCATGTTATATGCTTAGTATTTATTTTGTAGCTTACAGAGTTTTAGGAAATAAAATGAAGACTCTGTCAAATTTTAGTTTTTGATCAATCATTCTGACAGCATTATTAAAGATGGACTTGAAGAGAATAAACCTTGAGAGGGAATGAACAATTAGATTCTATTTAAGCTAAAAGATATTGAAGATCTAAACTAGAATATTAGTTTTCTATTGCTGTTAAAACAAATTACCACAAACGTAGTGAGTCATAACAACACAAATTTATTATCTTATAGTTCATAGGTTAAAAGCCTAACATGTATCTCACTGAGTTAAAATCAAGGTCATCACAAACCATGTAAGCTAGAAGATGATGGTGTAAAATATTTATATATTGAAAGAGAAAATACCCACCAGCTTAAAATTTTGTTTAAAGGAATTAACATTTTAAAGCAAAGGAGAAATAAAAACTTTCTCAGGAAAAAATAAAGGAAATTTGTCATCAGTAGACCTGCCTTGCAAGAAATGGTAAAAGTTCTATAAAGAGAAGCATGCCATTACTAAGAAACTTGAACATATATATGTAAAAATGAAGAGCATTAAGAAAGGAATAAAAAAAGGTAAAATAAATAGTTTTAATTTTCTTATTCCTAATTGGTGTTATAGATAACTGGGTTCAAAATAATAATAGTAATGATGTGTCGAATGATTATAGCTATGGGCAAGTAAAATGAATAACAGAAATGTAAAAAAAAAAAAAAATAGGACGTATTCTACAATAAAGTAACTTGCATTACACATGAATTAATATACTGTGACTTGAATATGTATTTATATTAATTGTAAATATATACTGCAAAATCTATAAAGATCACTAAAAATATTTTTAAAAAGGATGATAATATTCTAAGCAAATAGAGAACATGGAATCATATAAAATGCTCAGTTAAAATTAGAAAAGACAGAAGGAAAGGGTAATATAAAAAAGTAAAAAATAGGCCAGGCACGGTGGCTCACACCTGTAATCCCAGCACTTCGGGAGGCCGAGGTGGGCGGATCACGAGGTCAGGAGATCCAGACCATCCTGGCTAACACGGTGAAACCCCATCTCTACTAAAAATGCAAATTAGCCGGGCGTGGCGGCGGGCGCCTGTAGTCCCAGCTACTTGGGAGGCTGAGGCAGGAGAATGGCATGAACTCAGAAGGCGGAGCTTGCAGTGAGCCGAGATTGCGCCACTGCACTCCAGCCTGGGCAACTGAGTGAGACTCCGTCTCAAAAAAAAAAGAAAAGCAAAAAACAAATGCAATAAGTGCAATGACTGTTTTAATAGTTACTAATATGGTAAATATTAATTAATCTGTACCAATAATTACTTTTTTTTTTGAGACGGAGTCGTGCTGTCACCCAGGCTGGAATGCAGTGGCACGATCTCGGCTCACTGCAACCTCGGCCTCCTGGATTCAAGCATTCTCCTGCCTCAACCTCTCGACTATCTGGGACCACGTGCACATGCCACCATGCCTGGTCATTTTTTTGTATTTTGGTTGAGATGGGGTTTCACCATGTTGCCCAGGCTGGTCTTGAATTCCTGAGCTCAGGCAATCCACCTGCCTCGTCCTCCCAAAGTGCTAGGGTTACAGGCATGAGCCACCGTGTTTGGCCAATTACTTTATATATGTGAAAGGTCTAAATACACCAATTATAAGACAGAGATTGACCAAGTAATTAAAAAACAAGATTTAGGCCAGGCATGGTGGCTCATGCCTATGATCCCACCACTTTGAGAGGCCGAGGCGGAAAGATCACAAGGTCAGGAGATTGAGACCATCCTGGCTAACAGGGTGAAATCCCATCTCTACTAAAAATACAAAAAAAATTAGCCGGGCATGGTGGCGGGCGCCTGTAGTCCCAGCTACTCAGGAGGCTGAGGCAGGAGAATGGCGTGAACCCGGGAGGTGGAGATTGCAGTGAGCCAAGATTGCGCCACTGCACTCCAGCCTGGGTGACAGAGAGAGACTGCGTCTAAAAACAACAACAACAACAATCACATAAAACAAGATTTAACTATATGTTATGGACAAGAAATGCACTGTAGAAAACACAAGATGCATTAAAAGTAAAGGGATGAAAAAGTAGCAATATTAATTTCAGAAAAAGCAGATTTAAGAACAAAGAAAATTATTAGAAATTAAGAAGGATATTACATAAAGATAAAGGGTCAATTCAACAAGAAGACATAACAATCCTTAATGGGTATTCTCCTACCACGATAGCCTCAAAATATAGGAGGCAAAAATGGAAAGATCTGCAATGAGAAATAGACAAATTCGCTATTATAGTTAGAGGCTTCAACATCCATCTATCTATAATTGATAGATACAGCAGGCAGAAAATTAGTAAGGATATAATTGAACTAAACAACACCATCAATCAAGTGGATCTAATTGACATTTATAGAATATTTCATTTTACAACAGCAGAATGCACACATTTTTCAAGGTCACGTGTAACATTCACCTAGACAGACTACATTTGAGGTTATAAAACACACATCAACACATTTAAAAGACGTATAAAGACGTATTTAAAATAGTATAAAGAATGTTCTTAGAACACAATGGAATTGAATTAAAATCTAACAGATAGATAGCTGTGAAATATTATTTGGAGGTTACACAACACACTTTTAAATAACACATGGGTCTGAAAAAGAAATTTCAAAAAATATTTAAAAATATTTTGAACTAAATGAATAAGAAAAATCTGAGGAACGCAACAAAAGCAGCACTAACAGGGAAATTTATAGCATTAAATGAATGTATTAGACAAGAAGAAAGACCTAAAATCAATAGTCTAAGTTTTCATCTTCAGAAAATAGAGAAAAAAGAGCAATATCTATTAAACTGAAAATAGAAAAACAGTAGATGGTATCAATGAAGCCAAAAGGTAGTTCTTTGAAAATATCAATGAAATTGAAAAAACCTCTAGTTAGGCTCACCAAAGAAACCAAACAGAAGACACAAATTACTAATATCATAAATGAAAGAAGGGCCATTATTACTAATCTTATGGACATTAGCAAGATACTAATAGAATATTATGAATGACACTATGGCCCACAAATTTGATAACTTAGGTGACATGGACCAATTTTTTGAAAGTCATAATCCATAAAACCTCAACAAGGTAAACTACATAATTTGAATATGTGCATGTCAATTAAAAACATGTAATCTATAATTAATAACCTTTCAAAATGGAAAGCACCAGGCCCAGATGGGTTCCCTCGTAAATTCTACTGAACATTTAAGAAAGAAATGATATAAATTTTCTACAGCATCTTTTAGAAAATGGAAGCAGGAGGAACAATTCCTAATTCATTATATAGGGCCAACTTTAACCTTATATCAAAACTGTATAAATTACACAAAAGGAAACTATAGACTGAAATCTCTCATGAATATTAACATCTTCAACCACATATTAACAAATCAGATCCAATAATCTAAAGAGAGAATTATAAACTATGACTAAATAAAATTTTCTCCAGGTATTCATAACTGGGTCAGCATTTGAAAATCAATTAACGTAATCAATCGCATTAATGATCCAAAGAAAATTCACGTAATTATATCAATAGATGCAGAAAACAACTGACAAAATTTAACATTCTTTCTTTCTTTTTTTTTTTTTTTTTTTTTTTTTGAGACGGAGTCTTGCTCTGTCGCCCGGGCTGGAGTGCAGTGGCCGGATCTCAGCTCACTGCAAGCTCCGCCTCCCGGGTTCACGCCATTCTCCTGCCTCAGCCTCCCAAGTGGCTTGGATTACAGGCGCCCACCACCTCGCCCGGCTAGTTTTTTTGTATTTTTTAGTAGAGACGGGGTTTCACCGTGTTCGCCAGGATGGTCTCGATCTCCTGACCTCATGATCCGCCCGTCTCGGCCTCCCAAAGTGCTGGGATTACAGGCTTGAGCCACCGCGCCCGGCCAACATTCTTTCTTGATACAAACTCTCAGCAAACTAGGAATAGAGGTGAACTTCTTCAACTGAGTGAAGAAGGTTACAAAAAACTTACAGCTAATGTCATATTTAATGGTGAGAAACTAGGTACTTCTTTTTCAAAGATTGAGAAAAAGCCAGAGATGTCTATTCTCACTACTGTTATTCAACATAGTACTGAAAGCCTGAGCCAATTCAATAAGACAGGAAGAGGAGATTAAAATATATGATAGGGAAAGAAGAAATAAAACTGTATATTTGCAGATGACATAATCGCCCATGTAGAAATCTCCCCCAAATTGCCAAAAATTCCCTTCTGGAACTAATAAGTGAATATAGCACAGTTGCAGTGTGGAAGGTTAATATACAAAAGTCAATTGCTTTCCTGTATACTAGAAATAAAAAAATGCAATTTGCAATTAAAAACCTAATAGCATTTATAAATCTGTATTATTCTATTCTCACATTGCTATAAAGAAATACCTGAGACTGGGTAATTTATAAAGAAAAAGTATTTAATTTGCTCACGGTTCTGTAGGCTGTTCAGGAAGCACGATGCTGATATCTGCTTGACTTCTGGGGAGGCCTCAAGAAACTTACAATCATGGCAGAAATTGAAGGGGGAGCAGGAATATCACATGGTAAGAGCAAGAGCAAGAGAGGAAGGGGAGATGTGCTATGTGCTTTTAAGTAATCAGAGCTCATGAGAACTCATTCACGATTACAAGGACAGTATCGAAAAGATGATACAAAACAATTTATGAGAAATTTGCCCCTATGATCCAATCATCTCCCACCAGGTCCACCTCTAACATTGGAAATTACAATCCAACATGACAGTTTGGTGGGGACACAGATATAAGCCATGTCAATACCTAACAAAATATTTATAAGATCTCTATTAAAAAACTACAAAACTCTGACAAAAGAAATAAAAAGACAGATAAATAGATATCCGTTTTGTGGATAGAAAGACTCAATATTATTTAGTGTCAGTTCTTTCCCGAACTGAGCTATAGGTTCAAGCAATTTTTTTTAAACTTTCATTTTAGATTCAGAAGTACATGTGCTGATTTGTTATTTAGGTAAACCCAAGTCACAGGGGTTCTTTGTACAGATTATTTTGTCACCCAAGTACTAAGCCTGGTAGTCTGATCCTCTCTCTCCTATCACACTACTTTCTCAGGTAGCCCCCAGTGTCTATTGTTCCCCTTTGTGTCCATGTGTTTTCATCACTTAGCTCCCACTTACAAGTGAGAACATGCAGTATTTGGTTTTCTGTTCCTGCATTAGATTGCTAAGCATGATGGCCTCCAGCTCCATCCATGTTCTTGCTGGGGACATGATCTCATTTTTTTTTTTTTTATGACTGCATTGTATTCCACAATATATATGCACCATTTTCTTTATCCACTCTACCACTGATGGGCATTTCGGTTGATTCCATATCTTTGCTATTGTGAATAGTGCTGCAGTGAACACACAAGTGCATTTGTCTTTATGGTAGAAGGACTTATATTCCCTTGGATATATACCCAGTAGTGGGATTTTTGGGTCATATGGTAGTTCTGTTTTTAGCTCTTTGGGAAATTGCCACACTGCTTTCCACAATGGTGGAATTAATTTACACTCCCAAGAACACACCAACAGTGTATACGTGTTCCAATTTATTGGCAAACTTGCCGGCATCTGCTATTTATTGACTTTTTAGTAATAGCCATTGTGACTGGTTTGAGAAGGTATCTTGCGGTTTTGATTTGCATTTCTCTAATGGTTAGTGATATTGAGCTTTTATTCATATGTTTGTTGGTCACAGGTATGTCTGCTTTTAAAAAGTGACTGTTTGTGTTCTTTATCCAACTTTGAATTTAAATTCAGGAGTACACATGCAGGTCTGTTATATAGGTAAGCTTGTGTCATGGTGGTGGGTTGTACAGATTATTTCATCACCCAGGCATTAAGCCTAGTACCTATTAGTTATTTCCCTTGATCCTCTGCCTCTACTCACCCTTCAACTTCCAATAGGCTCTGGTGTGTGTTATTTCCTTCTATGTGTTCATGTGTTCTCATCATTTAGTCCCCACTTATAAGTGAGAACATGGCAGTACTTTGTTTTCTGTTCCTGCATTTGTTAGCTAAGGATATTGACCTCCAGCTTTATCCATGTTTCTGCAAAGGACATGATCTCATTCTTTTTATGGGTGCATCGAATTCCGTGGTGTATATGTATCACATTTTGTTTATCCAGTCTATCATTGATGGGCATTTAGGTCGATTCCATGTCTTTGCTATTGTGAGTAGTGCTACAATGAACATACACATGTGTGTATCTTTATAAAAGAATGATTTATATTCCACTGGATATATACCCAGTAATGGAATTTCTGGGTTGAATGGTACTCCTGTTTCTAAGTCTTTGAGGAATTGCCACACTGTCTTCCACAATAGTTGAACTAATTTACACTCCTAGCAACAGTGTATAAATGTTGCCTTTTCTCTGCAACTTGGCAGCATTTGTTATTTTTTGACTTTTTAATAATAGCCATCCTGACTGGTGTGAGATGGCATCTTATTGTGGTTTTGATGTGCATTTCTCTAATGATTAGTGACATTGAGCTTTTTCCATATGCTTGTTGGCTACATGTATGTCTTCTTTTAAAAAGTGTCTGTTCATGTCCTTTGGTAACTTTTTAATAGGGTTGTTTGTTTTCTATTATAATTATGTTTAAATTCCTTATGGATGCTGGATTATAGACCTGTTTCAGATGCATAGTTTGCAAATATTTTCTCCAACTCTTTTCGTTTCCTGTTTACTCCATTGTTGTTTCTTTTGCTGTGTGGCTCTTAAGTTTAGTTAGATCCCATTGGTCAATTTTTGCTTTTGTTACAATTGCCTTTGGTGTGTCTGTCATGACATCTTTGCCAGTTCCTAGATCCAAAATGGTATTGCCTAGGTTGTCTTCTTGGGTTTTTGTAGTTTTATATTCTACATTTAAGTCTTTAATCCATCTTGATTTGATTTTTGTATGGCATAAGGAAGGGGTCTAGTTTCTTCTCCATACGGCCAAACACAATAAATTCCCAGCACAAATTTATTGAATAGGGAGTCCTTTCCTCATTGCTTGTTTTTGTCAACTTTGTTGAAGAACAAATGGTTACAAGTGTGCATCCTTATTTCTGGGCTCTTTTTTCTGTTCCATAGGTCTTCATGTCAGTTTTTGTACTAGTACTATGCTGTTTTGGTTACTGTAGCCCTGTAATATAGTTTGAAGTCAGGTAACATGATGCTTCCAGCTTTGTTCTTTTTGCTTAGGATTGGCTTGACTCTTTGGGCTTTTTGGTTCAATATGAATTTCAAAATAGTTTCTTCCAGTTCTGTGAAGAATGTCATCACTAGTCTGACAGAAATTTTATTGAATCTGTAAATTGCTTTGGACAGTGTAGCCATTTAAATGATATTTACTCTTCCTATCCATGAGCATGGAATGTTTTTCCATTTATTTGTGTTATCTCTGATTTCTTTAAGCAGTGTTTTGTAATTCTTGCTGTAGAGATATTTCACCTCCCTGGCTAGTTGTATTCCTGGTATTTTACTCTTTCTGTGGCAATTGTGAATGGGATTGCATTTCTGATTTGCCTCTTGGCTTGGCTGTTGTTGGTATATAGAAATGCTAGTTATTTTTGTACATTGCTTTTGTATCCTGAAACTTTGCTGAAGTTGTTTATCAGCTGATAGAATTTTTGGGCTGAGACTATGGGATTTACTATGCATAGAATTATGTTATCTTCAAACAGAGATAGCTTGACTTTTCTCTCTCTTCCTGTTTGGATAGCCTTTATTTTTTTTCTCTTGAATCCTCTCTGGTCAGGACTTCCAATACTATGTTGAATAGAAGTGGTGAGAGAAGGCATCCTTCTGTTGAGTTGGTTTTCAAGGAGAATGCTCCCAGCTTTTGCCCCTTCAGTATGATGTTGACTGCAGGTTTGTCATAGATGGTTCTTGTTATTTTGAGGTATGTTTCTTCAATACCTAGTTTATTGAGAGTTTTTAACATGAAGGAATGTTGAATTTTATTGAAAGCCTTTTCTGCATCTATTGAGATAATCAAGTGTTTTTTGTCTTTAGTTCTGTTTATGTGATGAATCACATTTATTGATTTGCACATGTTGAACCAAACTTGCATCCCAGGAATAAAGAGTACTCGATTGTTGTAAATTAGCTTTTTGATGTACTGCTGGATTTGGATTGCAAGTATTTTGTTGAGCATTTTTGCATCAATGTTCAACAAGTATATTGGCCTGAAGTTTTCTTTGTTTTTGTTGTGTCTCTGCAAGGTTTTAGAATCAGGATAATGGTGGCCTCATAGAATAAGTTGGGGAGGATTCCCTCCTCGTCAATTTTATGAAATAGTTTCAGTAGGACTGATACTTCCTTTGTACATCTGGTAGAATTTTGTTTTGAATTCATCTGTCCTGGGCATTTTTAGTTGGTAGGCTATTTATTACTGATTCAATTTTGGAGTTCATTATAGGTGTGTTCAGGGAATAAATTTCTTTCTGCTTCAGTCTTGGGTGTATGTGTCTAGGAATTTATCCATCTCTTCCAGGTTTTCTAGTTTATGTACATAGAGGTATTCATAGTAGTCTCTGGTGGTTATTTGTATTTCTGTAGGGTCAGTGGTAACATCCCCTTCGTCATTCCTAATTGTGTGTGTTTGCACTTTCTGTCTTTTCTTCTTTATTACTCTAGCTAATGGCCTATTGTATTAGTCTGTTCTGACACTGCTGATAAAGACATAGCCGACACTGGGCAATTTACAAAAGACAGAGGTTTATTGGACTTACAGTTCCATGTGGCTGGGGAGGCCTCACAATGACGGCAGAAGGTGAAAGGCACAACTCAAATGGCAGCAAATGAGAAAAGAGAGTTTGTTCAGGGAGACTCTCATTTTTTGAAAACCATCGGATCTCTTGAGATTTATTCACTGTCACAAGAACAGCACTGGAAAGACCTGTCCCTGTGATTCAATTACCTCCCACTGGGTCCCTCCCACAACACATGGGAATTCAAGATGAGATTTGGGTGGGGACATAACCAAACCATGTCAGCTATGTATCTTACTAATTTTTTTCAAAAAAAACCTCTTTGATTCTTTAATGTTTTGAACAGTTTATCTTGTCTCATTCTTCAGTTTAGCTCTGATGATGGTTATTTCTTGTCTTCTGCTAGCTTTGAAGTTAGTTTGCACTTTGTTCTCTGGTTCTTTTAGTTGTGATGTTAGGTTGTTAAATTGAGATCTTTCAAAGTTTTTGATGTGGGTATTTAGTGCTATAAATTCCCCCTCTTAACACTGCCTTAGCTGTGTATCACAGATTCTAATATGTTGTATCTTTGTTCTCATTAGTTTCAAAGAACTTCTTGATTTTTTCCTTAATTTCATTATTTACCCAAAAGTCATTCAAGAGAAGGTTGTTTAATTTCCATGTAATTGCATGGTTTGGAGTGATTTTTTTTTCAGCCTTGATTTCTATTTTTATTGTGTTATGTTCTGAAAGTGTGGTTGGTGTGATTTTGGTTCTTTCCATTTACTGAGGATTGTTTTATGTTTAATTGTGTAGTCAATTTTAAAGTATGTACCACGTGATGATAAGAAGAATGTATATATTTTATTTTTTTAAATTAATTAATTAGTTTTTTTGGAGAGTTCTGTAAAGGTATATCAGATCTATTTCGTCCAATATTAAGTTCAGGTCCTGAATATCTTTGTTAATTTTCTGCCTTGATAATCTGTCTAATACTGTCAGTGGAGTGTTGACATCTCCCACTATTATTGCATGGAAGTCTATGCCTTTTTGTAGGTCTCTAAGAACTTGCTTTATGAATCTTGGTGCTCTTGTGTTGGGTTCATATATATTTACAATAGCTAGATCTTCTTGTTGAATTGAAGCCTTTGCCATTATGTAATGCCCTTCTTTGTCTTTTTGTAAATCTCTGTTGGTTTAAAGTCTGTTTTGTCTGAAATTAGGGTTGCAACTTCTGCTTTTTTCCTGATTTTCATTTGCTCGGTAGACTTTTCCTCCATTGCTTTATTTTGAGCCTATGGGTGTTACTGTTTGTGAGATTGGTCTCTTGCAGACAGTGTCACATTGGCTTTTGGTTTTTTTTCCAGATTGCCACTCTATGCCTTTCAAATGGGGCAGTTAGCCTGTTTACATTCAAGGCTAGTATTGTTATGTGTGGATTTTATCTGGTCCCCGTGTTGTTAGCTGGTTATGATTCTGGCTTGTTTGTGTGGTTGCTTTATAGTGTCACTGGTCTGTGTACTTAACTGCGTTTTTATATTAGCTGGTAATGGTCTTTCCTCTCCATTGAGTGTGCCTTTCAAAACCTCTTGTAAGGTGGGTCTTTGGTAATAAAATCCCTCAGCATTTGCTTGTCTGAAAAATATCTTATTTCTCCTTTGCTTAGTAAAGCTTAGTTTGGCTGGATATGAAATTCTTGGCTGAAGATTCTTTTCTTTAAGAATGTTGAATATAGACCTCTAATCTCAAATGGCTTGTAGGGTTTCTGCTGAGAAGTCAGCCATTATCCTGATGGGCTTCCTTTGTAGGTTACCTGCCTTTCTCTCTAGCTGCCTTTCACATTGTTTTTCATTTTGACCTTGGCAAATCTGATGATTATGTGTCTTGAGGATGACCTTCTTGTGTGCAATCTTGCAGGGGTTCTCTGTATTTCCTGAATTTGACTGTTGCCCTCTCTAGTGAGGTTGAGGAATTTTTCATGGACTATATCCTGAAATATATTTTCCAAGTTGTTCGCCTTTTCCCCATCCCTTTTAGGGATGCTATTGATTCACAGATTTGAGCTCTTTATATAATTCCATATTTCTCAGAGATTTTGTTGATTTCTTTCCATTTTTTGTTATTTATTTTTGTCTGACTGTCATATTTCAGAGAGCCAGTCTTCAAATTCTGAGATTCTTCTCAACTTGGTCTATTTTGCTGTTAATACTTGTGATCAC
This sequence comes from Colobus angolensis palliatus, assembly GCF_000951035.1. NCBI lineage: Eukaryota > Metazoa > Chordata > Mammalia > Primates > Cercopithecidae > Colobus > Colobus angolensis. The sequence continues at coordinate 12,592,841 of NW_012112030.1, forward strand.
ACTGCAAAATTTTTGTCATGTGTTTTTCAGCTCTATCTTATCAGTTAGGTTCTTTTTCACACTGGCTATTTTGTCTGTCAATTTCTGTATCATTTTATTGTGAATTTTACTTTCCTTGGATTTCCTTTGTTGTTCTCCTGAATCTCAATGATCTTCATTCCTATCCATATTCTGAATTCTATTTCTTTCATTTCAGCCAACCCATCCTGGTTAAGAACCCTTGTTGGAGAACTAGTGCAGTTGTTTGGAGGACATAAGACACTGGCCACTTGAGTCACTGGAGTTCTTGCATTGGTTCTTTCTCATCTCTGCATGTGGGTGTTCCTTTAACTGAAGTGTAGGTTGAGCATAATCAGTAGACTTCCTTTCTGGATGTTTTCACAGGGCCAAGGCTTTGTGCAGGGTCTTTATTTGTAGCTGATTTCTTGTCTTTGGTTTCACAGAGTGGTGTGTTAGTGAGGTATTTTTGGCATTGAAGTTTTGGTATGTGATTCAGTAGATGGCACTTAGGCATAGTCGTCAGTTGGTAGATTCTTGCTCACTTGTGTAGCTCCCCTATGTTTCTTCACAGTTCTAGCTCTCAATGCTCTGAAAGTGTGGGCTCCTCTCCCACTTGAATGCTGGCTGTTGATCATGACTTGGTACTCCTGGGCTGCCCACTGCAGCTCTGGGGTAATGTTTCCTCCCGAACTTTGAGGTAGCAGAGGAAGGGACTTTAGTAGTGGTTGTGCCAAGGGTCTTTTGTTGTCTCCTGGGGGCTCCACCCCAGAGAGATGCAGGTCAGCAATCACACAGTGTAATAAGCTTGGGATGGGGGAATATGTGCTGTGGGTCCAAGTCAGAGCTTCCCTGCCTGGTGATGAACTGGACAGGTGGGTTAGATCTGTGTGAGACGAACTGGCCTCCTCTCCTGATGCAAGCAATTTCTATCAAAATCCCAGCCACTACTTTTTTCTTTTTGATATTGGTAAACTGATTCTAAAATTTATATCCAAAAGTAACAAACTTTGAATAGGCAGTGCAATATTGAAGAAAATGAAAGTAGGAGGACAGGCTGGGTGCAGTGGCTCACGCCTGTAATCCCAGCACTTTGGGAGGTCAAGGCAGGTGGATCACGAGGTCAAGAGATCAAGACCATCCTGGCAAACATGGTGAAACCCCATCTCCACTAAAAATAGAAAAATTAGCTGGGTGTGGTGGTGGGCACCTGTAGTCCCAGCTACTCAGGAGGCTGAGGCAGGAGAATAGCTTGAACCCAGGAGGCAGAGGTTGCAGTGAGCCAAGATTGTACCACTGCACTCCGGCCTTGCAACAGAGCGAGACTCCATCTCAAAAATAAATAAATAAATACAGAAATAAATAAAATAAAATAAAAAAGAAAGAAAGTAGGAGGACAGACAGTACTCAACTTCAAGGCTTACTATAAATCTATAATTAGACAGTGTGGAATTGGTGAAAGAATACACAAGTAGATCAGTGCAGCAGACTGGTTAGCCTCCAAATAGACACAAGCAAATACAGTCAAGTGATCTTCGACACAGGAGCAAAGGCAACTCAGTGGAGAAAGGATAGTCTTTTCAACAAATGATGCTAGAACAATTGGTCATCTACATGCAAAACAACAAAAATATCTAGACACTGACCTTACACCTTTCATTAAAATTAATTCAAAATATATGACAAATCTAAAGCTAAAATACTAAACTATAAAACTTCTAGATAATAATGTAGGAGAAAATCTAGATGACTTTGTGGTTTTGTGATGAGATTTTAGACATAACACCAAAAGAATGATCCATGAAAGAAAAAAATTGATAAGTTGGACTTTATTAAAATTTGAAACTCCTGCTCTGCAAAAGTTACTTTCAAGAGAATCAGAATACAAGCCTCAGACTGGGAGAAGATATTTGCTAAAGACAGAGCTGATAAAATATTGTTATTCAAAAAATACAAAGAGTTATTAAAACTCAACAATAAAGACACAAATAACCCAATTAAAAATGGGCAAAATACATGAAAAATCACCCCATCAAAGAAGATACACACATGTCAATAAGCTTATAAAATGATGTGTGATACCATATGTCATGAAGGAATTGCAAATTAAAACAACAATGAGATACCGCTGTCTAAAATTTATAAAAAATATGATAGTACCAAATGCTGGTAAAGACGTGGAGCAACTCTTATTTTTTGTTGGTGGGAATGCAAAATGATACAGACATTTTTTAAGGTGGTTTAGTAATTTCTTGCAAAGCTGAACACAGTCTTATAAAATCCAGCAATAAGAGGATGGACAGAACTCAACTTCAAGACTTACTATAAAGCTATTATAATCAAGACAGTTTGACCACTGGTGAAGGAATAGACAAGTAGATCAATGCAGTAGAATAGTTAGCCCCCCAATAGACACACACATATATACTCTAAAAATGTACTTGTGACCAGGCGCGGTGGCTCAAGCCTGTAATCCCAGCACTTTGGGAGGCCGAGACGGGCGGATCACGAGGTCAGGAGATCGAGACCATCCTGGCTAACACGGTGAAACCCCATCTCTACTAAAAATACAAAAAACTAGCCGGGCGAGGTGGCGGGCGCCTGTAGTCCCAGCTACTCAGGAGGCTGAGGCAGGAGAATGGTGTGAACCCGGGAGGTGGAGCTTGCAGTGAGCTGAGATCCGGCCACTGTGCTCCAGCCTGGGTGACAGAGCGAGACTCCGTCTCAAAAAAAAAAAAAAAAAAGTACTTGTATGTATTTACTCAAATGAGTTGAAAATTTATCCACACCAAAACTGCACATGAATGTTTATTGCAGGTTTATTCATCATTGCTAAAAACTGGGAGAAACCAAGATAGCTTTCAAGAGGTGAATGGGCAACTAAACTGTGGTGCAACCATACAATTTATTCAGCAGTATTATTCAGCAGTAAAAATAAATGAGTTATGAAGCCATATAAAAACATGGTAGAATATTTAATGAATATTGCTTAGTAAAAAGAGGCAACCTGAAAAGACTATATACTCTATGATTTCTACTCTATGACATTCTAGAAAATGCTATAGAGACAATAAAAGATTTGTGGTTGCTAGATTTTCAAGGGGAGGAGTGAGTTGACTAGATGGAGCACAGGACATTTTTAGGGGAGTTAAATCATTCTTTATGATACCTTATCAAGGAATACATGCGATACATTTGTCAAACCCCATATAATTGCACAACATAAAGAGTAAACCTTAGTGTGAACTGTGAGATTTAAATAATAATGTATCAATCTTGGTTCATCAATTGTAACACATGTATCACATGAAGGCAAGATGTTAGTAACATGAGTAACTGAGAAGCGGGGAGAAGTGGTCTGTGGGAACCTTCTGTACTATCTGCTGAGTTGACTGTAAAACTAAAACTTCTCTAGAAAATAAACTCCCATAATTTTTTAAATAATTAAGGTGTTGGGAGGCTGTATTTCTTTCTGGAGGCTGCAGAAAAAAATCTTCAAATTTTTCAGCTGTTAGACATCATTTACATTTCTTGGCATGTGGCCCCTTCCTCTGTCTTCGGAACCAGCAATAATCTATTTAGAAGTATATTAGGTTAAAAACAGGTGTTTCTTTTAAGATAATTATTTATCTTTCTATATCTGTCATCTATTTTTGTAAAACAGGAGAGAAACTTGAAGAGCTTGAAGAACGATACCAAGAATGAGAAAGTTTGAAGATAGGGGAGTTGGAAGGAATACCTGGTAGAGAATGTTTGTGAAGGTGTGGAAATAGAGTCTAGAATACAACTGAATGAAGAGAGTTCCCCATTTTGTGAGATTGGAGGTGAACAGGGAAATTTGTGGAAAGAGGAAGTTGACAAGGATGACCACGGTAATCTCAATTTCTTGTTTTGAAATAAAAATCGACGCGTTCCACTGAATTAAAATGTATTTATTGATTTAATGCTATGCTTGTTTATTCGATAATTGGATACTAAATATAACTCCTTTTTGATAAAATGTGCATAGTTCAAGTAAAAAGAAATTAAAGAAAGAGGAACCTGAGTTCAATGAAAGAAAAATATTTTTGCAGAAATTTATTTCAGGTATTCTTTGACGTCTTGCAGAAGATGCATCTGAATTTGCTTTTAATTTTAAAGAATACATCAGGCTGTTCTCAATTGTCCTCCCCTCCTCGAGGTTATTCTTCATCTCAAAATTTAATGTCAAATGTTTTCATGCTTTGATATCAAAATATCTAGCTGATACTACCTACCTGAGTTTGATCTGTATGATTAAAATATTTGGAGAATATAAGCTAAAATTGGTCTGAAAAATCTATATGTATCCTCTACACTGAAAACTACCTCAAGAGGCAGTGATATGTATTAGAAGAATTGTTAATGATTATACACATTGCTTGTATCATATTTGTGGCAAATGGACTAAAAGAAGAACACACAGCAGAGTTACAGAATTATAAAATAGTTAAATCTATTGTTAAGTATTTGTAATACTAGCAGCAGCAGAGGCACAAAGGCACTGAAAGCATTGTTGGATTATCAAAACTAATTACAACTTAGGGTTGGGCTACGCTTTTTGTACTGATAGTTGAATAAAGGGCTTCCTAATATTTTGAGCAATTTCTTTGCACAAAATAATCCAGAACAATGGAACAACTTGATTTAGAAGGAGATAATTTTCATTATCTATGTATCTATGTGCCAATATCTCTATCTATCTATCTATCTATCTATCTATCTATCTATCTATCTATCTATCTATCTACATATGTATCATCTATCACTCTACCACATCTATTTATCCTTTTATTCAATGGCCATCTACAATGTACTTGATCCTGGGAATTTTCTGTGCTCCCTCAATCATGCACGAGACCTACCTCTTCAAACCTTTCCTAGATCTAGGTACATGGTTAAGTATTTGATTTTCAAAGGTCTTCTCTCTAAACAAAGTCTAGTAAATCTAAGTAAATGAAAGGCATTCTTAAATCAACAGATCTGGAATTAGTAGGTGCTAATTGTCTATAGTGATTGTCTAGCACATTAATAAATCAGAAAAGGTGTAATGGATGCTATTAACAAGCTCAGGATAAATAAAAAGTTCGTTAAACTGCAGTCTGAAATTTGTCAGATTTCACCAATTTCTTATTACTTCAATATATCTTAAATGAATAGAGAAACATGCTAGAAGTCTTATGTTGTGACCAATTTTTCTTATTTTCCCTTTGTTCTTAGTGATTTTTATTCTATTAATTAAAAATTCTCTTATAACTTAGATTATAAATTCATGGGCCCCCAAAACTTTCGTTTTTGATGCTAAATAAGCATTCCAAATTTTTTTTTCCTAACGTGCTTTATGTTTATATTTGCCTATATTTAAGTACTAAACTTACAAATAGTAAATAAATGAGGCTGGCTGGGCACGGTGGCTTACTCCTGTAATCCCAATACTTTGGGAGGCTGATGTGGGTAGATCACCTGAGGTCAGGAGCTCGAGACCAGCCTGACCAATGTGGAGAAACCCCGTCTCTACTAAAAATACAAAATTAGCTGGGTGTGGTGGTGCATGCCTGTAATCCTAGCTACTTGGGAGGCTGAGGCAGGAGAATTACTTGAACCTAGGAGGCAGAGGCTGTGATGAACCGAGATCATGCCTTTAATCCCAGCACTTTGGGAGGTGAGGTGGGTGGATCACTTGAGGTCAGGAGTTAGAGACCAGTCTGGGCAACATGGCAAGACTCCAGGTGTACTGAAAACACAAAAATTAGTCGGGTATGGTGGTGCACACCTGTAGTCCCAGCTACTCAGGAGGCTGAGAGTTGAGAATGGCTTAAAACCAGGAGGTGGAGGTTGCAGTGAGCCATGATCACACCTCAGCACTCCAGCCTGGGTGACAGAACAAGATGCTGTCTCAAAAAAAAAAAAAAAAAAAAAAGATGAAGCTTAAGAAAAGACAAAGTGCTGTATCTCTCAAGTTTTATTTTACACTTATTAATTTCACTTCAGGCCTTTCTTGGCTACTTCATTTAGCTTAAACTCTTCACGCATATCAACATTCTTTGAATAGCCACCCTATGCCAATCATTAGAGACACAAGTATATTGAAGTAGAAAGATAAACAAATTAACTGGTTTATTTAAACATTGGATTGCCATACAGTAAAGAACTAGATCAACATGAACTAAAAAATAAATTGAGAGAAAAGGTAAGTCACACAAGAATAAGAATTATATGCTACCATTTATATAAGATTTTAAACACACAAAATAAGAATGTAGATTGTTATGAATCACACATACATAAAGAAACAGTATGGAAACCTGTGCGGAAATAAGGGAGTGAAAAAGAGATTAGAAATGTAAGAGGGACTCCAGCCACAAAATACCCAGTAAGCTCAGTAAGAAATTCAGACAATATCCCAAGAGGGATGGAGAGTCATTGAAGGGTGTTACGAGTTTGCGGGGAGCTGCAAGGGCATGCATGGTCTAATCAGGTGTGCATTTTAGAGAAATCACTCTGACTTCTGTGTAAAGAAGAGACTGGATGGAGATAAGATTGAAAGAACAGAAACCAGTTAGGAGGTTGTGGTATTATTCCAGATGTATGACAATTGCAGCCAGAACTAGTGGAATTTAGTAAGAAAGAGGAAATTACGCAAATTTGAGAGACGCAGAGACCTGATGACAAAGGACTTGATTAATTGATTCAGTAGGTGAGAGAGGGGGAAGAACTAAGAATAACTCAAGCCGCCTGTGATGTGATCAATCCTCTAAATCCAACAGAGTTTACAAGAAGTGTATAGGGTGAAATAATATATTACATTACACCACGGAAACGCAATCAGTAAAATCCAGACTGTGGGACATTCCACGCAACAAACCTCCCAAGCTCTTCAACAAATAGTCTGCAAGTGGGAAAAGTATGAAGACGGAAGGAAAAGCCTATAGATCAGTGACTCTCAACCACAGGTGATTTTGTCTTTGACAGGACATTTGGCAGTTTGGAGGTATTTTTGGTGATCACACCTGGGGAGATGCTATTGGTAACTAGTGGACAGAAATCAAGAATTATCTGGTAGGTGAGAGAGGGGGAAAGTGAGGTGAGAGAGGGGAAATTCATCTGATTTTACACAGAACAGTCCCTTACAACAATGATTAGACTAAAAGTGTTAATACGATGAGGTTCAGAAACTGCCATAGATTACAAGATAATTTAAGAGGCGTATGAACCAACCGTGATTTATGGCCTTTTATATTAAAACATGTATAAAAATGACATGAGAAATTTGAACATTGACTAGATATTTAATAAAAGTAAAAATTATTGTTATATTCTAGATGTGATGACAATGTTATTATATTTAGTTAGTTTTCAAAAGTCCTTATTTCCTGAAATGTCTATGGAAATACTTATGAATTAGATTCTATATCTAAGATTTGTTTCACAATAATGTGGGAGGAAAGATAGATAAGGACAATTGACAATTGATGTTTATTAGGACTGGGTGAGGGTACATGGGGGTTTGTTACATTATTCTGTCTTCTTTTGTGTATGTTTAAAAGTTTGCATGACAAAAATAACTCCAGCTTTCTGTTTTGCATCATACCATTTGTTAAAACAAAGAAATATAAATCATTAAATCTTTTTCTTGTTTAAATTCTTTCTCCCTTTTTTAAAATTTCATATAATGGCATATTTACTCCTTTATAATATTCTTTGTTACCAACAAATTGTTTTGAACATTTTTCATATAATTAAATAATTTTAAAAACATTAAAATGCTTCATGCTATTTTACATTATATAGGTATCATTCATGTATTTTTGCTTTAAAACAAAGTAGTAAAATAATTATGCATGTGAGCATGACTCTTGTGAGGGGCTCTGATTATTTCCTCAAGATACATTCTTCAATATAGAATTACTGAATTAAATATACTAATGTACATTAAACTATTAGTATAACCTGCTGCCAAATTTCTGTCCTTATAATTATTATTGATTTATACTCTGAAACCATTGTACTAAAGTGAACATTTTGTTACACACTTATCTCTACATATTATCATTTTGTGAACTATTTTCTAATTAACTAAGTATAATGAAATTTTATTTTAAATTTTTTCTAGACTTTTTTTAGCTATTGTTTTCTGGCAACTAGAATTAATCATTGATGTTTTAAAATTATTCTATTAGGCCCTTGAGTTCAAGACCAGCCTGGCCAAGGTAGCAAAACCCCATCTTTACTAAAAATACAAAAAATTAGCTGGAAGTGGCACATGCCAGTAATCCCAGCTACTTATGGAGGCTGAGACACGAGAATAGCTTGAACCTGGAGGGCAGAGGCTGCAGTTGAGCTGAGATCATGCCACTGCACTCCAGCCTGGGCAACAGAGTGAGATTCTGTCTCAAAAAATAAATAAAAACAAATAAATAAATAAATAAATAAAAATAAATAAAGTAATTCTATTAGGCCTTTGAAATTGCCTCAGATATATAAAGAAATTTGGAGATAGTCCACATCTTTAAATTATTTTATCTTCACAGGTAAAAGGTTTCTCTCTACATTCTTTCAATTATCCTTAAGATTCCTTCATAAAAGTTTCAGTATTATTTTGGTAGATATTGTACATTTCTTGTTAAGTTTATTACTGAGAATTTTGTGTTTTGTTTTTATTGTGGATGAGATCTTTATAATTTTCTAACTGTCTATAACAATATATGAGAAATCTCCTGAATTTTTATATTATATTTCCTTTCTAGTTATTGACATTCACTATTTTTGTTTGATTTATGCGATTAAATACATTTTCTTGAATCTTTGAATGAGGCAAATCAATAATTTGAATTTAATAATAATTTGCAGCCATCTTTCTGATAGTTAGATAACTATTTTTTGGGTATAACAGATTTTCCAGAATCCACATATAGACAGCATTTCTGCTTCTTGTTTAATGCATAGCTCTTTTGCATGAACTTTTAAAAGACTTTGAAATTTAATAGATTAAGTAAAATTATTTCAGATAACAAAACTCAATAGGCACAAAGACAATCAAATGAAAAAAACGGAACCGTGTTTATGATCTTCTAAAATCTGTATTCTTTACCCAAACTCTTCTCCTACAATGTGATGGCGATATACTACCTACAATGAAAAATACTGAAACCTAAGACTGGAAGTGAGGAACATTATTTCTGGCAATAGTAAACATTTCTGGCTGGGGGTCGTAAAATAAAGTAGCTTGGTGGGAGCAGAGATGTCTTTGGGGAAGTAAACTGTGCATCATTTAGGTGGAGGAAAGCAGGATAGATAAAGACAGCAAGAAGCCACTTGGAAAGTAGGTATTCTCAGATAATCGGCATCAGGATAACTGAAATCTACAACAATTCCCAGATCTCACTTGGTTATGCTCCAAGGAATACACATTCTGTGTTGCCTACGGTATATTTATATAGATTAGTATTTTTCTCGGCTTGAATTTCGAAATATGAGCCTCACAAATGGTAAGGTTTTCTAAAAGTCTGTATCTCTTAAAAACTTTAAACCTAGTAAGAACAGGTGAAGATACTTTTCACATAATGCTTTCTGGATAAATAAAAAAAAACTATTCACTTTCAGAAGCATTAAGTGTTATAAACTGATGTATACCAAGTAAATGCTAAATGAATGTCAAATGAAATATAAACTATGAATGCATGTCTTTATTTTTATAAATAACAGATATTCAAACACCTTTAATGTTTTTGTATCTTGGTCATATGCTTAAATAAGGATCACAATGGTAAAATATCTAGGAGAAGAAAATTTTATACTAAATTTCCAGTTGAATTATTGCAATGGACATGTGCGAAGAGAATCAAATTTTTATAATATCTTGTTCAGTTACAGCCCTAATCAAGTCTGCAAATCATGGCTTTCTATGATGTAAGATAAATGATTAAGGGCCCATTTTGTTGTTAATATCCATTAGCACTGATGAGAGCCGAGCACATGTATCAGAGGCAGAATAGACTCTTTAAGAACTAAGAAACATTAGGTATATTAAACAGATAAGATATTTAAAATGTCTAGACTTTGATAGCACTTTCTTCAAGATCATCATAAGCAGAATACTGAAAGGTGTTAGCAATCCAATCAATGGAAGGCACCCCTTTTCTCTAACCCAGCAGTGAGAGCAATTGCTCCTGAATGACAAAGAGGGAAGCTCTTCTGAAAATGCTATCATTTGGTTGTACCCAAAGCTCTTCTGCAAATACTGCCAACTACTTGTAGTCATTGAAGACTTTAGAGCACTAGAAGAATAAATGAACAAGAGTACCACATTGCTCTCCACCAACTTGTGCCTGGATCTGTCTCAGTTCTGCAGGTTATCTTTTGTATTGAGAAACTTGTTAGTGCTGTCTTCTGTTTTTCTGTTTTAGAAACAATTTGCAGGATCTGTTTATACTAGCAGGGAGAAAGATGTTTTCTTTGTAGGGGGCTGATGCACTAGGAATCCCTCATTTCAGTCCTATAGCTTCTACCTAGCTAATAACTATTAAGTAAAATTTTAAAAGAAACAATTTCAATAATGTCTGTTTATTTCTTCCTAATTCTGTTTTCTTGTGAAACATCATGATGCCTGTGTGTGGAGCTAAGATGCTGAAGTGGTCACAACACTTTCCCTTCACATATTTATTTTACCAAAAATTACTTTGAAAGTCTAACTATGTGGAAGTCTAAAGATACCTTTTACTTTAAAACTTCCCCTGTTCATGGACAGAAAGATATTTTTGCCAAGCTAGCTTAGGAAAGGCAATACTAGCAAATAAAAACCTAAATTAAGGAAGAGAGAGTAAATAAATTTTTAATCATACAAAATTTAATACTTATGTTAAGGAACAAAATATTAAAAGTCATTTTACACAGAGTGAATTTATCTCAGAGCTGAATTCAAAGTTGGGCAGTTTTGAGTGATATGATAATCATGTTTTCCACCTTCAGTTGTACTAAGGGATTGAAATTTATATACTCAATAACTAGAAAAGAATCGTAAAGGATCAGACTGGAGGAACCTGTCTCCCTCAATTTTTTGCTGTCATTCCCACAGTGATTTTAATATTTTTCCTATGTCTTTGCTGATTTCTTCTGCCAAACATTGTTTTCAAATGCAGGCTGTTTTGAAATGAATACTATAAACTGCATGTTTCTTAGCATATACACACATTTTCCAGGTACTACAAGGAAATCTTGAACAACATAAAATGAAAACATAGAATGGCCAAGTCTCCTGCCAGTTCTAAACTTTACTAAACAGACTTATTTTACGTCTTACATTTAAACTATTTTTATCACTTAACTCAAGGTTTTTATCTTTCTGAAAGATAAAGGAAAAGAGAATCTTTCACAAATCAAACTAACATCACGTTTTCTTTATTTGTGGTTTTCAAATGTTTTGGGCAAAATTCCAGAAACACTTACGGATTTTATGCATTTAATTCATGTTAAACTGGACTAGTGATTAATACAGTATGCTTTAGGTTTTCTTTTTCCTCTGAATAGTGGCCAGAAATATTGTTAATTTATTGAATTCTTTGTAGAAAGTGATGTGTGCATTATGTGGAAACAGTAAGGTAGCTACAATGTGTCATATAAATAGATTCAATACCTTATGAAAAAAGTATAAAACTTAAGGATAACTGGTCTTTTCTTGGATCAGATCAGAGATGTGATCAATGTTTCTTCTTGTTCAATGATTAGAGCATAATTGAAAGAGAAACAAGGCAGTGAGTGGCTCTAGCTTTGAAGCCATTTCTGCAGCTGTATATAAACTACTATAGGCAGCTCTTTCATTTGTCTTTTTAAAAATGAAATATAGTCATGCATGTGATGATATTTGTCTTTTTAAAATTGGAGTTTTAAAAATAAGTTGTTATAACCATTTCAGTTAAAGAAATATCCATTTGTAGTCGTTTACTTTATCAATAAACTCCAGTTTGGGCACTTACATGGAACTGAAATATTCTGTTTTACTTTTCATGATTATTACAAATGATTTAGTAGGAACATACATCTTCTATTACATATTACTTATAATTATAAAATGACAATGCCTCAATTCTATTCTACACCATATGTATTTATTTTGTGAAATACAAATATTTTCTTCTGATGAATGAATTAAAAATGTGAAAATTGTAACAGCTTTAAACAATATCATGCCTTTTGGAGGTTGTGATTCCTATACATTTTTCACAAGCCACCATTTTCCTAGGTGTCTGTCACCAAGCTAGCAAAGTTTTTTTGAAGTTAGGTAAAATGAGGACGTTTGAATTATGAAAAGTTTGTCATATACTTTTCAGTGGAATGCTGTCTTCCCTCATGCCTCTTCACTGAACAATGTTAACCACATATGACATTCAAGTGATTTACCACTGTTAGTCACACATACTTCACAGTGTTTTTGCTAGCAGAAATGTATTGAACTATCCATGTGCTTGGATGGGTCTTCATTGTAATACCTGCTAAGTAGTTGACTTGTGCTGTCTTGCAATCTCTTCTGATCAATCTTCCACTGAATAAACAAATTTCACTATAGAAAACCTCAGTCCTAAACAACATTTGCAATTACAACCTAAATAACTAGCAAACCATTCCAAGTAAAATGCCAAGTACTTGTGAATATCTTGTGCAAGAATTCATTACGTAAGCCATTATTATACATGTTATGGAGCAAGAGGTTTCTCCTCCTACCTGTGAAGCTAATAAAACTATCAGAATATTTGTAAAATGTCACAATTTTAGAGCTATGACCCAGTTAAAAGTATTATCAGTATCACAGGTAATTTATGATCAAAATTTTTGTGAATGAATGACTAATGGGAAAAAGGGATTGGCCAAACTTGAAAAGGTGCTTTTTAGAAAGAAACTCTATCTTTTAAGATTCTGTTATATACTGAACTACTGATCAACTTATTACATAAATAATCAGCACGTATTCAAACCAAGTTTCTATGATTCTGTATAATCAATCAACACAAAAACAATTATGAAAGGAGTAGGCCATGATTGAGCGGTCATTTCAGTGCTGCTACAATTGTTCCTGATGATGTTGCCTGCCCTAATTCAAGGGGTGCCATTCCTTTCCTGGTTTCTGGGTATATAGCAATCCCTCCTCCCTATTTCAGACTTTTGGAAGTACCCAAATGGAAAGGCTTTATAAGGCTGCCTTGACTAAATTCTATTATTACTTAGGACTACCCAATAAATTTGTATTTTCTTTCTGATAAGGCAGATATTTTAACCCCCTTTATAGGATTAAGTTAAGCATTAGCATTAACTACATTTCAGTTTATTAAATCTATGTTTTTAAATTTATATGTAAGTTTAAAAAATTTATTGAAATACTGTATCATTTGAATATTTGGCAGTGAGGTTTTAGTAATGAAGAATGCAGTAAGGTTTTACAAAGCTTAACTTGGCAGTCTTGACTTAATGTTCCCCTGCACTGAGTGTACTTAATTGTTTTACACAAAGTCTGAACTTTGCTAATACTTCTCTTTGGGCTACTTTTCTTTCTCCTTGAAAAACATAACTTAAACACTGGAGTGACACTGTGTTAATATTAAGGAAAAAAAATCTATGCTGCCCAGAATCTTCATCAAAAAACTGAAAAGATGTCAGTACATTTAGAGGGCAAAAGAGTGAAATTTGAGAAAAAAAATATGGTTGCAGAAAACCTCTAGAGGTTATCTTTCTGCTTCATCCTGCTGGCTTCAGGCAAACTTTACCTAAACTATTGTAGGCAGATGGGTATCTGGACTGTTTTTAAAGATCTTGAGGGAAGCAATTCCATAATCTCTTAATATCCTTCTTTATATCTAATCTTTTTGCTCATTTAATTTAGTTTATCTTCAGCAGACATGGATAATGTTACCCTTTACAATATAATTCATCATAACCTTGATAATTGAGATATTATTTATATATGAAAGAGTTTTCTCGGACAGAAAAGAATATTATAATTTTAAATGGAGACTTTAACATTAATTGTCAATGTAAGAGAAACATAAACTTATAAATTTTTAGAACAATTGGAACCAAAGATAAAATCTGTTTTTTAATGAGAAGATAATGCTATCTTTGGAAGGGCCTCTAACTATTTTTCTTTATTGAAGAAAAGTTCTACTTCCAAACATGGATAGAATCTTCGAACAATCCTAAGTTCTGAGATGTGTAAAATTCTGGCTTTCGTATTTAGTGTTTAGTACTGTTTGCACTGCAGGTTTGTAACAAATTTATAACTCCACTTACACATTGTCACTCTTCTAATTATTGTTGGCAGATAAATGTGGACCAAACAATATTAATTTTTTCAAGGTTTGAAATTGAGGAACTTTATATTTTCACCTTTCCCAAATTTTCCTGTAATTTTAACAAAGACACACTAAGTTTGCAATTTTAAACATTACTATAAAATAAAGACATGTAAAAATTATAGTTATATGCAAATTAGTGTGGTCCTTTTCTAAGAAGTTAAGCTAGTAGGCTGCATGTTTTTTTTTTTTTTTTTCAGTTATAATAAAACTCTTTATTTGAAACTGTTATGTCTCATTTCTTTAGCACTGGGCCAGCCGGACAATAGAAATGCATAAAATTGTATGGATGGAAAAAATCAACCACTGAAAACACAGTCCAAATTTTTTTTATTGTATAATGTTATACAAATAAAACATTAAATATTTTATTTTACTTTTAGTTAAAAAGGAAGCAAATACCTAAAATATAAGATATGCTTAATTACTTCAATTACCTTTATATTTCATTAATTACTAATCTTGTTTGGACTCACAAAATGTTTTACTTTCTTTTGTTGTAGTGTCAACATTGGTTTTTGTGTATTCTGTTGAAAGGCATCTTTTAATATTAAGCAATGCTTAGCTTGCTTCAGTTTACAATGGAAAACAGATTTCCTCAAATACAGGTACTTCCCAACATGTATAAAAATTTTTCCCTGTAATCCCAGCACTTTGGGAGGCCGAGACGGGCGGATCACGAGGTCAGGAGATCGAGACCATCCTGGCTAACACGGTGAAACCCCGTCTCTACTAAAAATACAAAAAACTAGCCGGGCGAGGTGGCGGGCGCCTGTAGTCCCAGCTACTCGGAGGCTGAGGCAGGAGAATGGCGTAAACCCGGCAGGCGGAGCTTGCAGTGAGCTGAGATCCGGCCACTGCACTCCAGCCCGGGCGACAGAGCAAGACTCCGTCTCAAAAAAAAAAAAAAAAAAATTTCATAAGAGTTTGTGTAATCTGTTGAATTCTGGTTTTTAGCATCATGTTTAGATTTTTGAACTATATTGCATGGTATTTCAGCAGCAGATCATTTGTAACTCTTCACGCATACTAGCATACTAGCTTCTTTTTGTTTAAGAATTTGGTCTTCAAATACAGAATTTGTGAAATGTGTTCAGTCCATATCTTTTGTGTTTGTAGAACCATCTTGGCATAGAAAAATGAGCCAAATGTCCTGTGCCATTTAAATTTCCCAAAGATAAAGTTTCTCTGAGAGTGAGTTATTCAAATCATAAATTTGTGTAACTAGTGCAAAAACTATTGCAAAGACATTTAAGCAATTCTGACGGATAAAATACCAACTAAAAAAAAAAAGCCATGTTTTTGATTGGGTTTTCACTGGTGACAGGTGTTAAGTTACTAGAATTACAAGCATTATTTTCAATCCATTATGTGTATGCATGTATATATGTGTGTGTATGTATATACACATATGTCATCAGCATTGTGCCCTATAAAAACTATGAATCTCTGAGTAGTAGAGCAGACTAATAACTGGGTTTCCAAATCAAGCAAAGCATCAGAATATCAGTGGTTCAAATTATAGGAGTATATCCAGCAGAAATTCTTCATTACTCTCTTCATGGTGTGTTTCGTTGCTAACTTTTTAGCTCAGAGAGATGCCTCATGAATGATACTGTGAACACATGTAAAGTCTCTGGCCTCTCTCCTAGTAAGACATTACTGCCTTAGATTGAAGTTTCATACTACTGCAGGAGCAGTGCTCTTATTCATGCTCATCAATTAAATTATTATGTTCATCTCTTCAGGATTTTTCTCACAAAATAAATAATGTTCTGAACTTGTGCCTGTCATGGTACCAAGGACTTAAAGTCCTTTGGAGACGTCAACATTCTCATCTACAGCATGAATCATATTGCTTCATAGGTGTTAATATTTAAATTTGGACTTTCATCAACTGTAATAGATAGCTCAAACTAATTTGTCCTGTAGTTCTCAAGTCTGTCTTCTACACTTTGAACTCCATTTTCAGCTACACTTGTATTTGCAAATACTTGTTTCTATTTGGGGCTTATAACTTCTGCTATCCTCCATAGACACTTCTTTATGAACTTATCAGCTGTAAAAGGCTTTGATGTCAGAGCCATTTTTTTTTCAGTTAATACACATTTGCATTTTACTACAGCACCACCACTTTTATTTGCATTTCAAAATAAGTCCTGTTTAAATATCAGTCTTTTTCAATTAATTAAACATTTTACCATACATATTTTCATGAGTTGGTCAGAATCTTTTTATATAAGCAAATTAAGTGGTAATCTTTTGACATAGACATGATACATTGGCATATTAAACACTTAGAATATTCAACACGTCCACAAATAAATATACATTCTCATTTTTCATAAAACATGGGCCCTCTTGCCTTATCTTATGTTTCCTGCAGAGCCATGGATACAAGACAAATTTCCTTCCATTTTATTGGACGAAAAATAACAGCATGAGTACTATGATAAAAAAAATACCTAATACTTGACCTCAGTGGCAAAGAGAAAATGGGGGATGGTGGGGACCAAGCAACTGAAGAGAGATTATATGCCACTTAAGAGGATGAGCTACAACCCATTTTTAGCTCGTTGATGCTACATAAGAATTTCTACATGGTTATTTAGGTGAACCTAATATATGGAGCTGTATGTGAAACATCTTGCCGATAGCAGAGTAGACTAAACACAAAATACCCAGAGGGCAAATATGGCCCAAGGACCACAAGTTGGTGAATCTGCTTTAATCCTTTTTTTTTTTTTTTTGAGACCGATTCTGGCTCTGTCGCCCAGGCTGGAGGGCAGTGGCGCGATCTCGGCTCATTGCAAGTTCTGCCTCCCGGGTTCAAGCCATTCTCCTGCCTCAGCCTGCCGAGTAGCTGGGAGTACAGGCACCCGCCACCTTGCCTGGCTAATTTTATTTTATTTTTTCTTTTTTGTATTTTTAGTAAAGATGGGATTTCACTGTGTTAGCCAGGAATACATTTTTTTTTTATTCATAACAGAATTACAAGCTTTACCACCCAACTTCACCACTAGGCTTTTCTCCAAAAAGCAACTCATAATTAAAAAGAAAATGATACTGTCCTTAGAGAGTGAATATTTTGCTTTTGTTGATGATACACAAAAAGAATCTTCTGTATACTTTCAAGAAAGTTTTGAAAATGTTTTGAATTTGTGAGGATAGCAAGTATGCACTCTGGAGTCTAATGACCTTGGGTATATAAACCTTTTGTTTCTATAATCTCACCTGTAATATGGGGAAACAATGGTTCCTACTAATGTGACTATTGTAGGAATTAAATGAATAAACATGTGACAATTCTAGTATACCTCCCTCCCACTAAAATAATAGACTTTATTTTTAAAAGTAGTTTTAGCTTCACAGCAAAATCGAGCAGCAAGTACGGAGAGTTACAAATATTCTCTTACTTGACACATGCACAGACTCCCCCACTATGAATATCCCAAAGCAGAATGGTACGTTGGTTACAATGAATAAATCTACATTGACAGATCATTATCACCCAACGTCCATGGTTTACATTAGGGTTCACTGTTGCTGTTGTGCATTTTATGGATTTGAACAAATGTATAGTGAGGTGTATGTACCATTATAGTATCACACAAAATAGTTTCACTTCCCTAAACATTCTCTGCGTTCCGCCCCTTACTCCTCTCTAACTGCTGGCAACCATTAACATTTTTACTGTTTCCAAAGTTTCACCTTTTCCAGATACTCATATAGTTGGAATCATACGGTATGTACCCTTTTCAGATCGACTTTTTCATGTAGTTATAAGCATTTACGTTTTCTCTATGTCTTTTTATGGCTTTCTAGCTCATTTCTTTTTAGTGCTGAAAAATGTTTCATTGTCTGGATGTACTACAGTTTTCTGTTCACTTACCGAAGGACATCTTGGTTGCTTCCACGTTTGGGCAGTTATGAATAAAACTACTATAAACTCCCATGTGCAGGTTTTTCTATGTGGATATGTTTTCAACTCATCTGGTTTTAATTTTAATGAAGTTCAGTTCATCAATTTTTCTTTCAAGCATTGTGCCTTTGTTGTTTTTTTTTCTGAAAAGTCATCACTACGTCCAAAGTCATCTAAATATTCTTCCATGTTGTCTTCTGGAAGTTTTACTGTTTTGTGTTTTACATTGAGATACAAGATCTATTTTGGGTTAAGTTTTGTGAATGATGTGCATGCGTGTGGATTCAATACTTTTGTTTTGCATGTAGGTGTCCAGTTGTGTTAACATCATTTGATGAAAAGATTACTTTTTTATTCATTGTATTGCCTTTGATCCTTTGTGGAAGCTCAGTTGATTATATTTGTGTGGGTCTATTTCCAGGCTTTCTATTCTGTCTCATTGACCTATTTGTCTATTCTTTCACCAATACCACACTGTCTTGTGCACAGTAGCTTTAGAGTAAATTTTGAAGTAGATGGTGTCAGACCTCCTACTTTATTCTTGTCCTTAAATATTGTTGCTAGTCTAGGTCTTCTGCTTCCACATATGAATTGTAGAGTTCAGTTTGTCAATATACACAAAATAACTTGCTGAAATTTTGTTTGGAATTGTGTTAAACTTATAAATTAAGTTGAGAAAAATTTAGATCTTGACAATATTGAGTTTTCTTATCTATGAATGTGGAATATTGCTCCATTTATTTAGGTCTTCTTTGATTTCTTGCATAAGAGTCTTCAATTTTCTCATATAGATATTGTACATATTTTGTTAGATTTATATCTGCCTGAAGATTTTAGTAAGCAATAGCTATTCTGATTAAAATAATAAAAATAACATCATCATCTGAAAGTGACATATTCCCATTGATCCATTTTAAGGTGGCAATACTGATTTAAATAAATATGTTTCAAAAAACCAGCACTCAGTGGTGAGTACATGGGTATTTGTAATAACATCTATATGTTTGTCATGCTTAAATATTAAATAAATAAATAGATGTAAATATGTATATAATTTTTAAGTTGCACAACTTCACTGTCATTGCATAGCATAGACCAAAGCCATATATCTTAGTTTTAAATCCAGGCTTCATAATCTACTAATCATTTAAGCTGGGGCATTTTACTTAACCTTTTTGGTTCTAAACTTCATAGCTATCAAATAATAATAATAATACATTAGCTTATTTGGTTGCTGAAAATTCAACATATAAAACAATGCCTTATACACAGTTTATAACATATGACCATTAAATATTATACTCTTTTAGTCACTTCTTAAAAAAAGGATTATTTTTATAAAAATAAAGTATATATATAATTTCAGATATGAAAGCAATATATGTTCACCACAAAAACTGTAAAATAATATAAGGAAACATAAATAAATGTCCTGATGATCCTGACACATAGAGATAACCACTATTTACATTTCACTATCTTTATTTATGGCTTTTTTAAAATTAATGTCTTTTCTTTGGTTTTATTTTACATAGTTATATTCCTATTATATTTACAATCTGGCACCCTGGCATTTTTTTTTCACTTAGCATAATGACAAGAATTTGTCCATTAAAAAGAAATATTGTTTTAAGTAGATGGGAAACATTCCACTCAATAGTTTTTTTTTTTTCCTAACAATCATTGACCATTTAGATTGTGTCACAATTGTGTTACTCTCAATAATATTCATAAACATCTTTAAACAAAGCTTATTTCCTTAGGATATGTGATAATGAAAAAATTAAGAACAATTTATATTACATAAACATGTATATTAATCAAATCAATAAAATAAAACTGAGTATGCAGGTACACTGTAAGTTGAAAGTAGGGAGGCTTTATATAAAGATAAAATGAATAATTTTACCTTCACTCAGTGCAGAACACTTGCACATATGAAGTTATTAAACCTCTAACAGTCAAACCTCCCAAAGACTCAATAACCTATATTCAAATATGCACACATCTTCAATTTCATGAACTGTACATGAGCATTAATATCATAAAAGAGTACATACTGTGTGATTCCAACTATAATGACAATCCACAAAAGGCAAAACTTTGGAAAAAATAAACATATTAATGATTGCCTATAACATCTGTATGTTATAGCCTCATAAAGAATAACACCTATTTAGGGGAAAATATACTCTGTTTTTATGTCTAACGAGGTATTCTTGAAGTAATGTTGGATATAAGTTGGAAGAGATCCTAGAACCCCATTCCAGGCTTCTCATACTTTTTACTACCAAATAGTCCTTAGGTTGTCTCTGACTTCTCCTATCTACTTCTCAAACTCATTTCCTGTAGTATAGGTTTTCTCACACACCAAGTTATACTATGAGGTAAATATTGGTCTCATTTAAAATTAATCAAAGAAATTAAGCGTTTTATCACTGTTTTTGGGCAGTATAAGATTACCAACATGATATCAATGAGTGATAAAATTCCAGCCAAAGACAAAGAAACTGATGCATTATAACTTATGCAGAATTATGTTTAGAAATGTAAACTTTCATTGGGATACCTGAACAACTAAAATTATTTCAAAGTACGAAGTACTCATTCAACATATAGGCCATCTGGTACTTAGAAAGGACAAATACCTTGAACAAAACCACATCTCTTGGCTTCTACTTTGATACATGATCGATTACCCATGTTGATTTTTTTGATAATTTAAATGAACTTTAATTTAGTTATTTATAACAATTAAGAAATTGTAGTGAAATAAATTATAATGAAAGGAGAAGAAGAAAAACAAGTTAATAGGTAAATTACAGGTAATATTGATTTTATAAATCTAGTGCACATCACTGTTACAGGTGTTAGTTTTATGCCATTCTGCTTTAGCAAATATGAATGTTTTTATTTGTATGTATGTGTGAATTTGTTAAGATTCATTTATTTTTATATAAAGAGTGTGATTTTCTTTTGAATCACTCATTCATAAATGATATGAATAGAAAGTGAAAAACCTTGGGCTGATCCTTATGATAGACACCAATTTTGGAAAATGCTAAATCCATTATTGGTTCCTAATTACCAATATCCTACAACAACGAAGACCAGTCTTAGAGAGCCATAGAATCTTCCCAACCAAATCTGTAATATCAGTGCAATGAATCAAGAGTGAGCTGTGAGCCTTTTAAGTGCTTAGCATTTGGTGTTTAAACAGTAAAATTAAGGTAGAGTTCTTCAGGTCAGTAGTTTTATTGAAGAGGGTAGGGAAGGGACACATTGGCATTTTCAAAGATCCAAAAATTAGGAGTTGGCTTCATCCCTTTCCAAAGAGTGAGAAGTATACAAAATTCCTTCAAAGTAGACTTTACACAAAGCACTAACATTTAACCTAAATACATTTATCTTTTAGTACATCAAGTTCTTAATTGCCAAGCATATATTACCAAACTGAAATTGAAGCCAAATGAATATTTTATATGCAGTCTCCAAAGGGATAAGAATTAAAAATTAAATTAAAGGCACTTGCCAATGTTTTAATTTGCCTGTTAAAAAAGCAAACACAAATATTTGATGCTGACTATATTTAAATTCTTTAAATCTAACTCAGTCAATCACAGTAGCAGTAATTTGCAACTAAATAGGATTTTCTTGAATCTTACAGGGAAAGAATGTTGATGCCAACACCACCACAATGGCAACTGTTTTCTACTTATTATTTTACTCTCACTTTTCTGTCATTGGGAATACTGTTGGGGAGCAAGAATAACTAACACTTTTTGAGTATTTATTATGTGTCTTGCATTCTTCTGAGTACTTCCTATGCATTAGTAGATACTATAATCATTCCCATTTTATAGGACAAAAACCTGAGGCACCAGCATATTGATTTGTGCAGGATCACACAGCTAATAATAAGTAACAGTCTAGAGATGAAACCCTTCCTTATAATATTGACACAATACTGTAATGCAGTAAAGCCTTAAAGCATATTATATCTTGTCATGTCAAGTAGGTTTACAATTTTTGACTCATTTCCGATTGGCTTGGAATATGTCACCACACACCCAACAATATTTTTATATCCCAAAGATAAAATGAAGATTAGATTTAATTATACAGCAGCCCTCTAAACATTACTTCCACAAAAGAGAAAAACTAATTTTTCTTGTAAAACATCAGTGAGAATGCTAAAAAAAAATTATAGGTTATACTACTTTGTTTAATTCCCCTTTATGGGAAATTAAATCAAGTTGTGCTAAGTCCATATAACATAAGGCTGTTATCCGTGGGTTGCTTTGAATTTTCTTTAAATTCCTTCCACGGCACTGTATTTATCCCAAGTAAGTAAATCCTTTTAAACCCCTATTTTGTGGCTATCTGCCATGTGCTCTTATTACCAAAGGGTAAACCTAATGTTTAACTACGTCCTTCTATTTGCCTTAAAGAAAAGAAAACCCTAATACGTCAATTACAGCCAGCTCTCAATTATCTGTTGTCACGGGACAAAGACCACAATAGCAAGGATAATTTAAATCCATGAATAATTAGAAAGTCTAATTTTGCCATTATTTTTATTCTTCCCTGTAACAAATCTTTCTTGTTTGAACTGAAAATAGGTAGAAAAAAATAAACTCAATCAAATATTATGGTTTATTTTTTAAAGTCTCTGATATAGACTAGTGAAAAGGTTAATTGGGAGAGAAATCTATCCAAATGCATCCAAAAACTGAGTGAAGAAGGTAATCGGTATGTAAAAACCCCCATTATTCATTCATTACGTAAGAGATTCTCAGGTGAATTTAGGGGTATATGAATTTTCCGAGAAAGAAGCCATACCCTCAAATTTGAAAAGTTTTAGATTTATTTATTTCTTTTTTCGGATCTGATCAGCTCACCAGTCACTGGGCTGATGCCATCCCATATTCCAGTGATATTAGCACCTCCATTGACATCTGGCAGGATGCCTTCTGTCAGGAGCCTTATAGCCAATCAGAGTTGATGATATTGTATTAATGGTTCCATAATAAAATGAAAAAGATGGCCTTCATTTTGATGAAAGCTGTAAAGTAGCTATTGTGCTTGTTTGGTATTGCAAGGCCCAAATGTATTATTTATGCAATTTTTCTTTTGAAAGAAAAACTGAAAGAGCAGATTTCATTTTATAGCATTCAGTCAAAGCTATTGTCTCATGAATGTGAACATTTCTGCATTTTATTTGCTCAGAGTGTAGAAGGCATTTTTTAGAGATCATCTAAGTGGGGATTTAAAAATTTAAAAACTGCTTTTAAAATAGGTAGGCCCTAATGGCTGGATCTATTGTTCATACTGGTAGATAAGCTAAATCAACACTTGCCACATGAGAACTTGCACTTAGTTGGAGGTATAATTTCCAAGGTCTTAGCTAGTCATTAAGACTTCCTGTTTGCCTGTTCTAAATAAAGAGGAAAAAGTCAGTAATTTTAACATAAAGTAATGTATCAGGAACAAATGCACAAAACAATAAAATATACTTTTAAAATACGAAATCTATTTTGTCTAAGTACTTCATTCTGTACTTTTCATATAGGAGTTTCAGTCTGCAGAAACAGGATTATACTAAAAGAAAGTAAGTAGAAAATAATCCATTTACAGGAAAAAAAAAGGAAACCAAATTTTAATGAAAAAGCAGATTTAAAATAATAACATGATATAATAACTTCTTGGTAATTTTATTCAAGTAGCCAATATCTAATTTGAACTTCACAGAAAGTGCAAAATTAGTACAGGTTGAGTAGCCCTTGTCTGAAATGCTTGAGACCAAAAATGTTTCAAATTTTGATTTTTTTTCTGGATTGTGGAATATTTGCATACATATAATGAGATTATCTTGGGGATGAAGCTCAAGTCTAAACAAGAGTATATTTCATACACACTTTATAGCCTAAAGAAAATTGTATTCAACATTTTAAATAATTTTGTGCATTAAACAAATCTTAGGTACTTATGAGTAGAATTTCTACTTGTGGTATCATGTTGGCACTCAAAAATTTCAGATTTTGGAGGATTTCAGTTTGTGTTTTGGGATAAGGGATGCTCACTCTGTATTAATAAAGTAGGCAAAATTATAGAGGTAGTCAAAGATCAGTGGTTGCCAGGAGCTATAGAGAGGGATGAATAGGCAGAGTATTTTTAGAGCATTGAAACTACTCTGTATAATATTACAATGATGAATAAGTGTCATTATGCATTTGGCTAAACCCATAGACTATATAACACCAAGAGTGAACCCTAATGTAAACTATCAACTTTGGGTGACAATGATCTGTCAATGTAGGTTCATGCGATGTAACCAATGAGCATGTACGGGAGCAGGGAATAAATGGGAAATCTGTAACTTCTCAGTTTTTCTGTGAAGCTAAAACTGCTCTAAAGAAAGGCTTAAAAATAGAGACATGCCATATCTTCATTCTTGGCCAAAGATCTTGTTTCTTATTGTGCTAAGAAAATAGGAGTGAAGAAGATAATTTTACCCTGTTCCCTCTACCATGTTTACCCACCGTTGTTGTCTGAATGTTTGTATCTTCCCAAAATTCATACATTGGAACTTAATCCCCATTATGATAGTATTAACAGATGGAGGCTTTAGGAGGTGATTAGGAGCCCTTATGAATGGGATTAATGTCCTTATAAAAGAGGCCTGAGAAAGTTTATTTGCCCCTTCTGCCCTTTGAGGACACATAAAAGGTGCCATATATGAGGAACAGGCCCTCATCAGACACCAAAATTTCCTGTAACTTGATCTTAGACTTCCCGGTCTCCAGAACAGTGAGCAAGAAATTTGTGTTCATAAATTATGCAATCTAAAATACTTTGTTTTGACAGTCTTAACAGACTAAGACCTTTACTTACCTGCATCTGTGTTTATCTACTCTGTTTTCTCACCTCTGCCATAAATGAACTATTTAGTGCTCCTAACTAAGGACAATCTTCTTGTACAATAAATCTTATGCATTCTTGCCTATGCAACACTATCACTTTAGTAATTATCCCTTCTATTGTGGGTATCAATTACCGTTTTTCTTTCTACTTGCTGTTATTCCTCCCATTAAAAAAACAAAAACTCTTTCTTGATCTCCTTTGCCCTCTAGTTATCATCCCTCTCTTTTCTTCGATTTATATTAAAATTAATCAGAAGAACTGTCTATAAATAACCAGTCTCCAGTTCTTCTAGCACAAGTTTCTCTTCAATCCATTCCATTGTTTTGGATACTCATTACTCCACCAGAAGTGTCCTTTTCTTTGTCAATGAGTGCCATGTTTCTAAATTCAATGCTAAATTTTCAGTCCTCCTCTTATTTGATTAGTCAGCAACATTTGACATAGTTGAACCTTAAAAATTTCTACTTTTTGGGTTTTTTTTTTTTTTTTTTGCTCTTGCCTGAGGATTGTTCTTTTCAGTTTCCTTTTCTGATTCTTCATCACTTCATAACATTGGTGTGTCTCAGAGCTTATACCTTTTGTCCTTTATATTTCAGCCCTTATACCTTTTGTCCTTTATATTTCAGCCCTTATACCTTTCCTCCTTTATATTTCAGCCCTTATACCTTTTCTCCTTTATATTTCAGCCCTTATACCTTTTCTCCTTTATATTTCAGCCCTTATACCTTTTCTCCTTTATATTTCAGCCCTTATATCTTTTATATTTCAGCCCTTATACCTTTTCTCCTTTATATTTCAGCCCTTATACCTTTTCTCCTTTATATTTCAGCCCTTATACCTTTTCTCCTTTATATTTCAGCCCTTATATCTTTTCTCCTTTATATTTCAGCCCTTATACCTTTTCTTCTTTCTATCTGCAGTCATTGTTTTGGTTTTATCCAGTATTGTGGTTTTACAGTTTTATTCTCAGATGGGGTCTCACTATGTTGCCCAGGTTGGTCTTGAACTTTTGAGCTAAAGTGATTCTCCTGCCTCAGCTGCTGGAGTAGCTGGAATTACAGGCACGCACCATCACTAGTATCACGGTTTCAAGTGACATTTATAACCTAGAACCTTCCAGCCTCAACTTTGACCCTATATTCCAACGCTGAATATACAAGTACTTATTTGAAATCTACATTTAGATGGGTAATAGTTATCACTCAAACTTAGCATGTGCAAAGCCACTGAAACCAGTTCCCTCTAGTCTTTACCATCTCAGAGAATGGCAACACCATTCTTCTGGTTGTTTAACCCTAAAGCCTTCTACTCATTTGTGCACATCCATCAACGAACCGATTAGCAAATTCTAACACTCGACCTTTAGAAGATATTCAGAATCTGACAACAATCACAATACTTTCATCACTACCACCTTAATCAAAGCCGATATCATTTCTCACTTGGAATATTGCAATAGTTTCCTCTTCAACCTTTTTTCTCCGCTTGTCTTACTCTTCTTAAGTCTATTTTTAAGAAATTACACAGAGTAACTGAATGAAAAAAAAGGGAAGTCCGTGTAACAAGTCTCCTTAAAGCCCTTCAATAGCTTCCTGTATCACTTGGAATAAAAGCCAAATCCTTCTCGTAGCCCTTGGCCTACACAGTATCACTTCATTGTCTTTTTACTCTCAGGTGTTGCTACTCTCCCGCTTATTCACTCTGTGCCAGCCATCCTGTCCTCCAGCTTGTTTCTTGAACACACCAGGCATGCCCTGCCTCAGGATATTTTCATAGACCATTCTCTTCAGTGGTAGAAAGATAAATTTAAATTTTGGAGTTCCTCCACATGGCTCCCTAATCCTTGCCTCTTCCTTTTTCCTCACAGTTACGTCTAAGTGTTTTGAGGAGCATTAGCTTACATCGTATTGGGTTCAATGCACAGGATGTGCACCTTGCTTTGGTGTCATCACTACCTACTTTAGTATGTGGGATTTCAACATGTGACTATTAGGAGGACGTGAACATTCAGACAATAGTAGGGCCATAAGAGAAACATGTTCATAATTAGATGGAATAAAACCATCAGTTTTACTCAGGGGTAGGCTTTAAAGAAGAGATCATTCTTAGACCTTGTAAACATAAGCATTTCTCTGAGTACATTTCTATTATTCAGCAAATTTTTAATTTTACTCTGAATTTATTATAATTTGAAGGACTTCTATAGACAGGCTTCTGTCCATAATTAAATTAATGTAATGTATCAGAAGAGTTACTTGAAAAGTATTGATCTCACAGTTGTATTCACAGTAGGTAGGTAGGTGGTATATGCAACTACAGGTCCTTTGTTCCAGTTAAATCCCTGAATTAGAACCAGGAATGAATGCACAGACATCTTTACCTGATTATCATTGGTAAACCATTTCTGGCTATTTAAGATAAGTTTTCCAAAAGCACTTGTAATGTCTCTTGACTCTAGCCTTATGATTAAGAATGAGAAGCCGAATCTTGTCTAAAACTTGATTTAATTAAAGGCTTTCAGGAATATCTATTGAAGATTAAGAAATATTGTTGATTAATGCAGAGTTATAGGGATAGAGAAGATAACATTTCTTTGGTGAACTTAGCATAAGCACAGCCTAGGCTCTCATATATTATGCACATGAAATGGTCATCTTTTCAGTTAAATGGAAAAGAGATCCATTAGGTTGTATGACAAATATTTATTCATCCCCAACTGAATGCTGCAAGAGGAGTAAAGATAGAAAGTAGTATCAGAATGCATCATAGAATCTACACCGCTCAGTCCATGTTGTTAAGCATTTAAGGTTTACACAGAGCAGCAGTGTGCTGCAGCAGTCACATTCCAAAGTGATTTTTCTGCAATCAGAGTTTCATTCATTACCCA
This sequence comes from Colobus angolensis palliatus, assembly GCF_000951035.1. Classification (NCBI taxonomy): domain Eukaryota; kingdom Metazoa; phylum Chordata; class Mammalia; order Primates; family Cercopithecidae; genus Colobus; species Colobus angolensis. Next base: position 12,620,928 of record NW_012112030.1, read on the forward strand.
ATTTTCATGCAACTCCCCTGGCATTTGAAATATGTTTCAAGGTAGACTCCCGAAGGGCTTTTCCCCTCCCATAATAACTGATCTGCAGTGTCCAAAGATAGATCTAAATATCTTTGGTGCAAATTACTTGAGGCCTGCAGAGCATGATTCTCTGTCATCTTCATCACATTTCATACCTACAGAACTGATAACAGATTAATATCTAGGCTGAAAATATTTCATCAGCGTCTCTGGCTAAGGCACCTTGCATTATTTTATCTAGGGGCACCAATAAAAGGAGGAGGGGGCCCAGAAAGAAAAAATTTATTTGCACTCAGAGAGGAGAGAAAAAAAGAATTTCCTCTAGTATTATGAGAAAGGCGACAAAGCTGGTCCTGGCAAACTTCTCTGCTCCGATTATGTATACACTTTTATTCAATCATTGTATCGCTCCATGTCTGACATTTGGTCAATAGTGCAATCTACCACCGATCAGAATAAAACAGCCACCCCAGAGCACCTTGGAATTTCATTAGTTTCCTTTCAATGTAGTCCTTATAACTAGATGTTTATTTGGAAACACAAATTTAAAGTTCAATTCTGTGCCCTGTCAATATCAGTAAAAAGTCAAGGATCCTAGATGTTACTGTAAACCTGTTTTTTTCTTATTTATTTATTTATAAAAAAGAGTTGAGGGAGGGACAGTAGAGCATAAAAACAGTTACTAAAATTAAAATTTAAAATAAAAAATGATTGAAAGCAAATTTTACTCATATGGAAGATATATTTCTTCAATAGTCTAGGTTATGATAAGTGCAAAAATGCGAAAGTACCCAGAAAATATTTTTACATGTGCATTCAGTATTTGTATATTATAAAGGATGTAAAAGTGAAGCTTAGTGGGAAAATAGTATTCTCAACACATAAAATAGTTAATTACAAGGAGGGAGCACGATGTGGTGTAAGGAAATGGATTTGGTTTTCTCCAAACATTGATAGTAGCCCAACCACATATTAGCTGTTGACTTTGACATAACTTTTGTCTAAGCCTCAATTTTCTCATCTGAAAATGGGGTTAGTGACGCCAAACTTGAGCTGGACAAGAGATGAAATATATAGTAGCATATATCTAAAGCAGGTCCTTTATATTCATTTCCTCTCCCTTCCTTATTTTCACAATATTCTGAATAAAAATTATCTGAGTATCTTATTACTTTGAAAAGATTTTATTCTACTTGATACATTCTGTTCCTCAATTATAGATTTGTTTATTCAACTTTCTTTCTTTCGTTCTTTCGTTCTTTCTTTCTTCTCTCTCTCTCTCTTTTTCTTTTCTTTTCTTTTTTTCTGAGACAGAGTATTGCTCTGTAGCCCAGGTTGGAGTGCAGTGGGGCGATCTTGGCTCACTGCAACCTCTACCTCCTGGGTTCAAGCGATTCTTCTGCCTCAGCCTTCCAAGTAGCTGGGATTAAATGCATGCACCACCATACCTGGGTAATATGTGTATTTTTAGTAAAGATGGGTTTTCATCATGTTGAGCAGGCTGGTCTTCAGCTGCTGACCTCATGTGATCTGCCCGCTTTGGCCTCATAAAGTGTTGGAATTACAGGCGCGAGCCACAGCACCCATACAAGATCTATTTTGTATCAAATGAATTGATGTTTTAAGGCTATATAGGAACAAATGAATGAGTTAATTAAAGATCAATAAGAACTAATATTATCATAAGACTAAGTCAAATGATGCAAATATTCATAGTAACACCTTTTTAAGAAAATAAATTTGGTTAGTCATTAGAAGATTATCTTTAACTGGGCTAATACCGGTTTCATATTTTAACAGAGTAAGCTGAAAGGATATGATCAAGGCATTATTGCTATGTCACATACAGATGTAAAATGTTATCTGCTTTTGAGATAAAAAGAAATTCCAATAAACTCATAAAAGAGACCAAAACACGTGGTGCAATTGTGGGATTGACAACTTAAAGTCTTTGAATAAAATACATTTTATTTCATCATAACACATTTTTAACTTCTTTTCATTTATACCATTCACAGAGAGTAACATTCATATTTTTTCCTTGTGCTTTTTTTTGGTTTTATTTAGAAGCTTTGGAACTATTTTCTAAAAATTATTGTTTGTAATAATAAATGCAATATTCAACTTCCCATTCATACTTTAGTTTTGACCCTCAGTTGCAATTGTCTTTATATGCTTCAAACCAGGTAAATATTACTCTATATTTTATTTATTTATTTATTTATTTTATTTATTTATTTATTTTTAGACGGAGTCTCGCTCCGTCGCCCAGGCTGGAGTGCAGTGGCGCGATCTCAGCTCACTGCAAGCTCCGCCTCCCGGGTTCACGCCATTCTCCTGCCTCAGCCTCCCGAGTAGCTGGGACTACAGGCGCCCGCCACCTCGCCCGGCTAGTTTTTTGTATTTTTTAGTAGAGACGGGGTTTCACTGTGTTAGCCAGGATGGTCTCGATCTCCTGACCTCGTGATCCGCCCGTCTCGGCCTCCCAAAGTGCTGGGATTACAGGCTTGAGCCACCGCGCCCGGCCTCTATATTTTATTTTTACCACAACAATGATGTGAGATATTGTATATGAAACAAAATTCACTTTCTGCAGATTATAAAAAGTGGAAAAACATTAGAACTCTGTAACGTTAATCACTGCAAAATAGGGACTTAAATTTTATATGAAACTGTGCATTTTCCAGTGGCTTTTCAAATCAAATTAATGCAATAATTATAATGGTAATTAATATTTATTGGGTTCTTATGTGGTAGGAATTCTTCAAGTTCTGTATGTATATTAGCTCATTTAATCTTTACAACAAACTTTATGAGATAGGCATTATTGTTACTCCTATTTTAATGATGAGCCTATGGTCACAAAGATACTAAGAGGCAGAACCAAGGCATGAGTCAACGCTGTCTACCTCCAGAACCTGAGCTCTTACCCACCATTCGTGCAACAAATAGTCGGTATGTCATTTTTCTATGCAATGGAAAACTTGAAGATGGGAATATAAGTAGCTCTTTCAGCATGATCTACTAACAGAATTGGAATTTGAAGATAAATCATAAAACTTTTAACGTATTATTGTTCTGAAAAGACAACAGGGTTATTAATATAATAGCCAACTTTCAAATTTTCATGAGGGACAAGTATTTACCAAAGTTTGAATGAAACATAAGGTATATGAATGGAAAATTTATGAAGATTGAACGTCTCTTTTCCATCTGTAATCTTGAATCCAGAGTTCACTTGCTGTTCTTAAATTGTTTTTAAGAAATGTGCAGTGGCATTGGTTCTCTTGCTTCTCTTGCATTCTTTCCCTTTGGGAACAATTTCTCCCCACTGCATGCATTTCTGGTAGAGCTGTCAATCAAGAATTTGCATTCCCTGCCACAGCAGTAGGCACATAGTGCTTAGTGGTCAATTAGAATATCTCAAGTAGAATATCTTAACTCAAGGAGCAAGGTGATTGGTCCAGGGATAGACAATCCAAGCACAATCTGACAGAGGTCTTTAAGGGGAATTGACATAGAAGCTGGGAAAGACACAGCTTTTCTCTCCCTGGGATTTAACTGTGGGAACCACATAAATTCTGGAGCAGCTGGAGACCATCTGGCAGCAACAAAGAGAAAGTCTAACTGAGGGAAAAGCCCCATGAAGTCAGGCACTTGTTATAAATGGAAAGGAAGAGATGAACCTTGGTGACACATTAGAACCTCTGGCCAACCTTCTTGTTCACCATTGTTCAGCTATACTGGCTTTCTGTCTAATTCTATATTCTATCAAGCTTATTTCTGTCTCAGGGACTTTGCCTTACTGGTTGCCTTCACGTATGCTTTCTTTTCCCCAGATATTCACATGGCTTCACTCCCAACATCCTTTTTGTCACTTAGATCTCATATGAATTTTCATCTACACAGAAGGTACTTACTGGGTCATTAAATCTAAATGAGTTATCATATTTCCTATTCACTGTTTATGAGTTCACTCTATTATATTTTCTTCACAGAACTTTGTACTATCTGGCATTGAGTGGCACAGTCCAGTAGAGTATAAACTCTGTGAGTGTAATAGAAAAGGATTTCTTGTGCATGTTTATGTACCTAGCATAATAAGCAACAGGCTGGCATATAAGAGCTGCTCAGTAAATATTTGTGGAAAGATTAAACGTAAGGCAACAGACTTAAAAAATAGTTTGATTTCAGTTTCTTTCACACATGACTGAATATCCCTTGTTCCGTATTATATGATACTATCAGACAGTCTATTCAGATGATTTTTAAAAGATGTTTATAAAATCTGGATGAAAAAATCAACAAATCCTCACAGAATTGTTTCCATTTTACATGGTAATTTCATAGCCTACTGGACTAACTAGATAATCAAGAAGAAATTGATAAATTCTTAGAAGCATATAACCTACCAAAACAAAATCAAAGAAGAAATAAAAAGCCTGAACAGACCAACAACAAATAAGGATATTGAATCAGTTATTAAAAACCTCTCAACAAAGAGAAGCTTAGGGCCAGATGGCTTCACAGGTGAACACTACCAAATATTTAAAGAAGAGCTGGCCAGGCGCGGTGGCTCAAGCCTGTAATCCCAGCACTTTGGGAGGCCGAGACAGGCGGACCATGAGGTCAGGAGTTCGAGACCATCCTGGCTAACATGGTGAAACCCCGTCTCTACCAAAAAATACAAAAAAACTAGCCAGGCAAGGTGGCAGGCGCCTGTAGTCCTGGTTACTCGGGAGGCTGAGGCAGGAGAATGGTGTAAACTCGGGAGACGGAGCTTGCAGTGAACTGAGATCCGGCCACTACACCAAGCCTGGGCGACAGAGCAAGACTCTGTCTCGAAAAGAAAAAAAAATAAAAAAAGAAGAGTTGATACCAATCTTTCTCAAACTCTTGCAAAAAAATAGAAAAAGAAGTAACACTTCCAAATGCATTTTATGAGGCCACCATTATACTTACACCAAAACCAGAGAAAGATATCGCATCCACACAAAATTACAAGCCAGTATTCTTAATGAACATAGATGCAAACATCTTCAGTAAAATAGTAGCAAGTTGAATTCAACAGCACATTTAAAGGATTATACAACATGTCTTAGTGGAATTTATCCCCGAGATGCAATATATGAAAATAAATAATTGTGATATACATTAATGGAATAAAAGATAAAAAATACATGCTCATTTCAATAAATACAAAAAAGGTATTTGACAAAATTGATCATCGATCCATTTTGTTGAGATCCATCATCTCAACAAACTAGGTATGAAATGAACATATTATACTAAAGGCCACATGTGAAGAGTACACTAATATTATAATAAATGGGAAATAATGAAAAGCTTTTTCTCTAGGATCTAGTGTAAACCAAGAATGCCCACTATTGCCACTTCTATTCAATATAGTACTGGAAGTCTTAGCTAAAGCAATTGGACAAGAAGAAGAAATAAAAGGCATCAGAATTAGAAAGAAGTAAAATTTTCTGTCTGCAGATGTCATGACCAAATATTCAGAAATGCTTAAAGACTCAACAACCAAAAACAAAACATTGTTGGAACCAATAAACAGATTGAGTACATTTTCAGAATACAAAATTAACATACAAAAATTAGTGGCATTTCTATACACAAGTAACAAACTATCCAAAAAGAAAATGAAGAAAACAATATAATTTATATTAGCATAAAAATGAATACAGTATTTAGAAATAAGCTTAACTGAAGAGTTGAAAAATTTCTACACTGAAAATTATAAATTATTGATGTAATAAATTAAGGAAGACACAAATAAAGGAAAAGACTTCCCATATTTGTGGGTTGCAAAATTAATATTTTTAAAATGGCCATAGTGCTCAAAGTAGTTTATAGATTCAATGCAGTCCCTATTAAAATTCTAATTACATTCTTTACAGAAATAGAAAAGACAATCCTAAAATTCATATGGACTCGCAAAAGGCCCCAAGTAGCCAGAGCAATCTTGAACAAGAAGACAAAAGCTAGAGGTATCACACTTTCTAATTTTATAAATATATTACAAAGTTACAGTAATCAAAGCAGTATGCTACTAGCATAAAAACAGATATACAGATCAATGAGACAGATTAGAGAGCTCAGAAATAAATCCATGTATCTATGGTCAACCAATCAGGAAGGTGCCAAAAGCACATAATAGGAAAAGGATAGTCTCTTCAATAAACAGTGTTGGGAAAAATTGAATATGCAAATGCAGAAAAATGAAAAAATAAAGTGAGACCTTCGTCTCACACTATATGCAAAAATCAACTCAAAATGGAATACAGACTTGTATTTAAAACCTGCAAATATAAAACTACTAAAAGAAAACATGCATATGAGCTTCTTGACATTGGTCTGGGCGATAATTTTTGAAATATGACATCAAAAGCACAAGCAAAAAAAAGCAAAAATAAAGTGGAATTATATCAAACTAAAAAGCTTCTGTACCAGCAAAAGAAACAATCATCAGAATGAAAGGCAACCTATGAATTGAGATAAAGTATCTGCAAATCATATATCTGATAAGAATTAATATCCAAAAATGCATAAGGATGTCATACAACTCAAGAGGAAAAGAACAAATAATCTGATTTTTTCATAGACAAAGGATCTGAATAGACATATTTCCAAAAAGAGATAAAAATGGAATAAAACAGGTTTATGCAAAGTGCCTAATATTACTAATCCTCAGGGAAATGCAAATCAAAACCACAATGAAATATTACCTCTCACCTGTTGAGATGGCTACTATTAAAAAGATAAAAGATCACAAATGTTGGCAAGAATGTGGAGAAAAGGAAACCCCTGTAAACTCTTTGTGGAAATGATAGCTGGTACGGTGATTGTGGAAAAGAGCATGGAAGTTCTTCAAAAAATTGAAGGTGGAACTACTTTATGATCCAGGATGATTCAGTAATCCCAACTCTGAATATATATGTATACACACACACACATATATATATATATATATATATACAAACACATAAATATAGATATATATACACACATATATATAGATATATATATATCTCTCTCTCTCTATGTGTGTGTGTGTGTGTGTGTATATATATCTCTAAAGGAAATGAAATCAGATTGTGAAAAAGATACCTACATTTCTATGTTCATTGCAGCATTATACACAATAGCCAATATATGGACATAATGTAAATGTTGACAAATGAATGGATAAAGAAAACATGGTATGTGTGTGTGTTTGTGTGTGTGTGTGTGTATACATATAGGCAGAGATAGGATATTTTTTAGCCTTAAAACAAAAGAAAATCCTGTCATTTGTATGAAAATGGATGAACCTAGAGGATATTATGCTCAGTGAAATAAGCCAGATACAGAAAGACAAATACTGCATTGTTTCACTTATACATGAAATCTAAAATGGTCACTCTCATAGAAGTAGGGAGTAGAATAGTGGTTGCCAGAGGCTGGCAAAAGGGGAAAATTGGGAGATGCTGGTTAAAGGGTACAAAGTTTCAGTATTGCAAACAAATAAGTTCTGGAGAGCTAATGTACAGCATGTTGACAACAGTTAACAATTCTGTATTACATACTTGAAATCTGCCAACAGGGTAGATCTGGTGTTCTCATTACACATGAAATAAATAGTAAAAGAAGAGGAAGAGGAAGGAGGAGAAGAAGAAGAGAAAGAGGAAGAAGGAGAGGAAGAAGGAGGAGGAAGAGGAGGAGGGAGGAAGAGGAAGGAGGAGGAGAAGGAAGGAGAAGAAAGCAGAAGAAGGAGGAAATGACTTGAGGCAGGTGATGGATGTGTTAATTAGCATGATTGTGGTGATTAGCTCACAACATGTATGTATATTAAAACATCAAGTTGAATACTTTAAACATAGAGAACATATATTTGTCAGTTATACCTCAGTAAAGTAAAAAACTTAATAGGCTACAAAAATTCCAGAGTCGTTATTTTTAAAATTACATTTACAATGTTTTATCAATTAATACATGAATACATCTTACTTTTATGTCACTGTAACTAGTACTATTCTAGACAGTAACAAAAAATAGTATTCTAGTACTATTCTAGGTAGTAACAAAAATATAATAGAAAATGAAGATGAATGTAGCACTTCGGAAATGAGCAGGCGTAAAAAATAAATGAGATTACTGTGATTTGAATATGGATCCCAAAGCTGACGTGTTAGAAATTTGTTAGAAACGTGATCCTTAGTGCAACAGTGTTGGGAGGTGGGACCTACTGGGCGGTGTTTAGGTCATAATGGTTCTGCCCTCATGAATGTATTACTGTCATTATTGTGGGATTAAGTTTATTATCTCAGGAGTGGGTTTTTATGAAAGCATATTTGCCCCCTCTTTGCCCTCTCTCACTCTCTCCCACCAATGTGAAGTCTTTCATCATATTATGACATACCAAGAAAGCCCTTGCCACATGTGGCCCCTTGAAGTTTGACATCCCAGCCTCCAAAATTGTGAGCCAAATACACTTATGTTCATTATAAACTACCTAATCTGTGGTTTTAGCAATACAAAATGAACTAAGACAGAAAATTCGTATCAAGAAGCAGGGCTGTTCTTATAACAAATACTTGAAAATGTGGAAGTGGCTTTGGAACAGAGCAATAGGTAGAGGTTGGAAGAGTTTGGAGGACAAGGCTAGAAAAAGTGTAGATATCTGTGGAGTATTAAGGGCAATTCTGGTGAGGACCCAGAAGACAAGACAATTTAGGGAGAGTCTAAATTTTCTTGGGCTTTATTTAAGTGGTTGCAATTAGAATGTTGATAGAAAAATGGACAGTAAAGGTGATTCTGATGAGATCACCTTTCATCTGACGAGATCAGATGAAACTGAGAAACAAGGTCAGCTAAGTAGCAAAGCACTCATGGTGCTGCATGGCTTCCTTTGGATACTTACAGGAAAGAAATGATTTAAAGGTAAATTTTATAATTAAAAGGGAAGCAGAATGGAAATATATGGAAAATTCTCAGCCTGACCATGTAAAGAATAAAAAAGCATGTCTGGGAGATAATACAAAGGGTGTGTGGCCAAGAGATCATTTGCTAAGGAGATTAATATGGATAGAAGGAAGCCAGGTTCTATTCATGAAGACAATGGGAGAACGTCTCCAAAGGCATTTTAGAGATCTTTAAGGCAAACTAGGGCCTTAAGGGCAAGTTTTCAAAAGAGATGCTCTTAGGACCTCAGTATACACTGTCCTATGCCTTGTAAGTCTGTTCTCTGATTCTGGGGCAGTGCCCTTTGGCCACCTCAACTGTGACTCAAGCAGGCCCAGGTATCGCTCAACTTGCAGATATGGAAGATACATGCGATAAACCTTGACGGTGTCCATGTAGTGCTAATCCTGCAGGGATGCAGAATGCAAGACCTATGATGGCATGGTGGTTTCAACCTAGATTTCAAAAGATGTTGTGAACAGCCTGGGGGCCCAGGTACAGGTTTGTCACAAGTGTGGAACCACTGCAAAGACTCCCCACTAGAGGAATGCTCAGCAGACCCATAGAAGCAGGACAACCACGGAGAGTCCCCACTAGAGCAATGCCTAGTGAGCCATTAGAAGTGAAGCAGCACCCCCACACCCCAAAACTGTAGGGCCACTAGCATGCAACTTCAGTCTGGGAAAGCTGCAGGCATGAGTCTCCAAGTCATGAGAGCTGCTGGGTGGATTGAGACCAGCATGGCCACAGAGGCAGGGCTGTCTGAAGTTTTGGGGCCTGACCCTCACCCCAGTGTGCCCAGGATGTGGGACATGAGTCAAAGGAGATTATTCTCCAACTTTGAGGATTAATTGCTTTCCCTGTTGGGTTTTGGACTTACTGGGGAGCAGTTAACCCATCTTGCCCTTTTCTCCCTTTTGGAACAGAAATGTCTATTTTACGCATGTCTCACCATAGTCTTTTGGAAGTATACAACCTGTTTAATTTCACGGACTCATAGCTGCAGGTGAATTTGCCTCAGGATGAATTATGCCTTGAGTCTTACGTCTGATTAAGATAAGAATCTGAACTTTGGACTTTTCAGTTGATCCTGGAATGAGTTAAGAGTTTGGGGGCTATTCGAATGTAGTGAATGCATTTTGACTGTGAGAAGAACATGAATTTTGGAGGCCAGGGTTGAAATCCTGCAGTTTATATGTATTCCCCTAAGTTCACGTGTTTGAAATGTAATCCCCACTGCAATAGCATTAAGAGCCGGGGCCTAATGGGAGGTGTTTAGGTCTTAACAGCTCTGCCCTCATGAATGAATTAATGTTGTCATCATGAGTTTGAGTTTATTACCATGGGAGCGGGTTTGTTATAAAAGCTAGTCTGGCCTTCTCTTGCCCTCTCTTGGTTTCTTTTGCCCATGTGATGCCTTCTGCCATGTTATGGTGTAGCAAGAGGGCCCTCACCAGATACAGTTCCTCAGCCTTGGGCTTTCAGGCCTCCAGAATTATGATCCAAAGAAATTTCTGTTCATTACAAATTACCTAGTTTGTGTTGTTCTGTTATAGAAACACAAAATGAAATAAAAGAGGTTAATATGAGTAGGAATAGTATACATTGAAAATATACTGGCATAAAAGAAGGATGGAATCATATTGCCTGGAGTAATCAGAGAAGATATTTTGGAGAGTATAAGACTAAATCTGGATCTGGAACTGTGGAGAAGTTTCTGATGATGAATGGGGGAGGAAATAGCTCAAGTTAAGGAGAAAGGTGGAGTTAAATGCAACTTTTGCGAGGCACGGTGAGGAGTGTACCACAGTCCACTGAAGAATTCATGTGGGGAATTGAGAGGACTAAATTGATAAAGTCAGGTTATTAGAGGGCATAAATTAGAAATATTTAGCTTTTATATTATTTACTCTAGAGATTCTTACACAGAAAAATGATCCCATGATAAATACCTTAGGAAAATTAATCTGGCATTAGTATGCAGAAAAGCTATAAGAGGAGAGGGTTTAGAAAACTCTGTGGAAACATTGATCTCAGCTCATATGGGAAATATTGAATTTGTTGGAAAGAGTGGAGGTGGGGACCATATGCAGAAGGAAGAAAAGACAGTTCATTCAAATTGAACTCTCGACATAAAATATGAGGAAAAAGCAGAGAATCAGGATTACTCCTGTGCTTCTGTGTTTGGAAGAATGGGGAAAAGATGAGACCATTGATGGAAATATACAAGTTGGAAGTAGAGCTAGTTTAGGAATAATTATGAGTTTGGTTTTGATAATGTAAAGCAGTGGTAACATAAGTAAGTGTTTCTAATAGCAGTTCTCAGTTTGGGGTTTAAGCAAGAGGTCAAGGTAAGAACCATAGATTCGGCAATCAGCAGCATTGAATCCATAGGGATCTAGGTCCAACTTATGCTTTAGGCATAGTAGGCATAGTGCCTAGGGCTTGAAATACTTTTATTGACCCAGAAACACATGCTAATTTCTTTTTAATTAAAAGGAAAAATACAAACTTTAAGTCAAAAAAAGTTTTGCTATATAATATTAATATATTTGTCTTTATACCAATGCAAGTGTAAAACATAACTTAATATCTTGTTTCATGAAAGAAGGGGCCCAGGAAGACAGAAGTGCCTAGGGCCCATGAAAATCATTATGATGTCTTATAGATTGAGCTATGATGATGAAAATGAATTGTTAGGATGTGAGCAAAAGGCAAAGAATGAGTCTTAGAGCAATGGTTCCTAAGACTTGTTCTTTCCTTGACATATACATTTACATGCATAACTTGCCTAAAAGCATGCATGGTGGTGTGAAGCATACATACTAAGTCCTCACTAAATAGATACTGAGTAATTGGGCATGTATTTCTGCCAGCAGGAACATGATGACTATTTTATCCACATCATGGTGACATGGCTTGCAACCTCTAGCCAATTTTCTGTACATGGATCCTATCAATCCCCCAACTCCCTCCTTTAAGGGATCAATTAAAAAGAAGTAAAAGGAGATGTTAACTTAGCTTTCACAATCATTTTTCTTTGTTTAGATAGAGCATTTTCATTTTTTGAATCAGAAAAATAAAATCACACAAAACTATTATTATAATGGTCTTAAATATGAACATAGTGATAAAAAAATTCAGCATTCACTTGAGAATACTAATGCAAAATTAAATGGTATGTTGTTTAAGAATGGTAAGGAAACTTCTTCATATACCTGATTAGCCACCTGATTCTTCAGGTCTCCAAAGTGAGCTGTTAATGTAACATAAGGATGCAAAATATACTTCCAAAGCTCTGGGTCCCTACTCTATTAGTGATTTATGAAAAAAAGAAAGCATTTTATATGTTGTATTTTTGTTAAGTATATTTTGTTTTTCTGTTTTTCTATGCTGAACCCCTCCTATGTCAAATATCACAAAATTGCTTTGAATTTTACTCCTGAGAAGACATGGTATTTAAAACTTATCTACAATTAGGTTGACCAGAAATTAATTCCTTGTTTTTGGTACATTTCTAAACTGTGCTCCTGTTATTCTTCAACAAACTTTGCTAAAGGAAAGATTACATTTCTTTAACACTGCAAATAATAAAGTTGACTGTGTATTTGAGCAGGTTGACAGTTTCACTTACCAAACTCACTGGAAATTCTGAAAACAAATAGTGGGCTGACAATGGTTGAGATGACAACAGAAATAATTTCAAGCAGTAATGAAAACATATTTAAGCTAGTACACACAACAGTACAAGCCTTTTCTTTTTAAATGGTATACAAAGGAAAGCAATCAAAAGAGGAGGCAATGTGCCCATTAGGTATGGCACAAAGTCTTGGCCCATTGCAATAAGTTATTTACAAAATCAAGTTATGCATCCTTTGTCCTTACCAGCAGGTGCAGCTATTAAGCAGGAAACATTCACATATAATATGGCCTTGAGGGGAAAAATAGATGGTTTCTTTTCCTTTCCCTTTTCACTACAAATGCCTAACACCAGCACGATAATTTAATAATTCAATTTTCATTTATAGAAAAAAAATCCATTTATTTGGAGTATTTTTTTTTTTTTTTTTTTAGAGAGAGTTGCTCTGGTTGCCCAGGCTGGAGTGCAATGGTGCGATCTCCCTTCACTGAAACCTCCTCCTGCAATGTTCAAGTGATTCTCCTGCCTCAGTCTCCCGAGTAGCTGGGATTACAGGCGGCCGCCACCATGCCTGGCTAATTTTTGTATTTTTAGCAGAGATGGGGTTTCACCATGTTGGCCAGGCTTGTCTCAAACTCCTGACCTCGTGATCTGCCCACCCCAGCCTCCCAAAGTGCTGGGATTACAGGCATGAGCCACCGCACCCAGCCTGGAGTCTTAAAATCACTAAACTCTGAATTCTTATGTATGATCAAATCTTATGTTGCATATTTACTTAAGAAAATGCCTTTTTTGGTCCTCTATTTTCTTTATGCGATTAGTTTTCCTTCAAGTTTTTAGCAGAAGCCTACAACTGGAGTGTATGTTTAAGGGGAGCAGAATCAGCTGTACATTTCCTCTTTAATAAAGTGAGCTATCCCGGATATGGTAAAAGCAGCCCTGTAGTACTGAAAACTGACCAGAGTTTACCTCTAGAAGTGGGATCATAATCGGAGTGGGTGCTGGGTGGTGGTTTTGTGGTGTCTACCTTGAGCTAGATAATGGAGTAACAAATGTGGAAAGCACCCAGTTTGTCAACAATGTCCTTGGAAAGTGTTCAGAATGCAAAAAAGAAAAGGCTGAAGAACCTAGAAATTATGGGTTTAAGGAGCAGAGAAGCAAATGACATATAGTTGTGAATGAGACAGGATGAAATTCAGCAACGAGCAACGTTTTACAAGCAGAAAGATAAGAGAATCAAAGAACGATCAACAGTACCAAATGATAAAAACTGACAACCTTCCATTGAATTTGGAATTAGAATAGTTTCAGGGAAACTGGTATGATATAAAATGAGAATGCAGTGGGTTGTATGACTATAAAAGGTAAAGCAAAATTAAATTTCCTTTGAGTATCTTGGGTGTAAATGGAAGAAGCAAGTTAGGGCAGTATTTGGGAGAACGAATGACTCTTAGAGAAGAAAAAGGAAATGGAGCACAATGACATGAGAAAATTTAAAGAACTAGATGAGAAGGGAAAAAAGAAAAAGGTAACACACTACGAAGCAAAGTCTCTATGGGTTCCCAGAGGTCTTGGAGGAGGTGGTAAAAGTTAACCTCTGAAGCTCAGGTGACAGTATTACTTTTGATGGGGAGGTATTCTCTTTCTGAGACAGCAAGAGAGAGAGGGAGATATGTGTAGACATAGGTAATTGGCTCTTTGTAAAGGATGGGCAGAGTTTCTATTTTACCTTCTTCATTATCTTTTTTTTCCATGAAATAGGCAAGAACACTTGCTGAGAGTGAGAGTAGCAGAAGTGTGGTAAATACCTTGAGTTGAGTAGGAAATCTTTGAAATAAATGCAGATATCTTATAGGCAGCTGGAAACCATAATTATGTAGGGTCACCATCCATACTGTTGTCTACATAAGGGCTTAAAGTGAATGGTAAAACTAATTCATAACTGACTTTGCAGAGACAGAATAATAGAAGAACAGGGAACTGATGAAATGACTCCTCCTGAGAAATTGGGTGAAATGGTTAAAAGGGTACAGTATATGAAGGGCAGCTCTTTAGAGTCAGTGTTTCTTATTGATCTTTATGACTCCAAATTGAGCAAAGAAACCAGCTTGTGACAGGCACAAAATAAATGATAGTTAAATGAAGGATGTCATGAAGTGGCTAATGCAATCAAAGAAGTGTCTATCTTGATGACATTAAATATAGTAATAATAATCCTACTACCAATAATAATGACAATAATAGCACACATTTATTGAGTGCTTATATGTGCCAATCACTGTTTTGAGCTCTTAATTTGCATTCTCACTTTTAATCCTCACATCAGTGACATAATATTGCCACTTAAATTTTACAAGGGAGGATCAGAGAGATCAAGGAACTTGCCAAAGCCACATAGATAATGAATAGAGGAGTGAAGGTTTAAATCAAGAAGTCTAATTCTTAAGCTCATGGTCTGTAGAGGAGAGAACAAGAAGTATAGGAATATATGACTGAAGAGATGATATAGAGGTTTTAAGATTGATTTTGTAGCCACATTCTCCTTCATTTACTCCTCTCCTACTTACTGTTTACAACACCATGTCTAATGCACAACAGATATTTGATAAAAGGTTGAGTGATTGTATAATAGAGGGTTTTGACAAGAGATGTAGTGGTGTTGCACATTTAAATCACTACATCATTTAAAATAGAGTAATAGCCTTTGAAATCTTTTTATTCTAGCATAAATATTTTTAGATGACAAATATAAAACATAAACGAGATAATCAATAATTATCAGGCAATGATGGTAGCCTTGGTGTGTGATCTTTGTATGTTAATATTAAGATATTTTCCTTAAGGGTGGGGCTGGTCTAGTTTGTCCATCACTAGGACATTACAACTTAGGTTGTAAGGTTTTCTTGCACTTCGCTGACTCTCAGATTTCTCGTTGAGGTACCTGGAACTATGATGCTACCCTACTTTATTGGCTTATTATTAGGTAGAATTTTATTTAAGAATATAAAACAGGATTTCACAACTTTATTTGAAACCCATGCTCTGCTTTAGTAAATGCAAACATCACAAGTTCTACTTTAATGTTATTGGGAACAAGTAAATCCTGTGAAGAAGAGGAAATCAGAAAAATGGGCAACATGTTACTTACAAATTACAGTCTGACTCCTACCCTCCCTAGCTTTAAGAATCAGTCTTCAAACATTTGAAGTTTAAGGTAACTTATGAAATTGAAGAATAGAAAGAATCTAGACCAAAGTTATGTTTAAAATGTTATGTTCCCCTTGTTGCCTGTAAATACTCTTGGTAATTTCAGTTAGGATGCTATTACTTTAATCAACCTTACTTAGGTCCTTGAGATCTTAAAACTAATACAACATTTTTCTTCTACACATATTTTCTTCAGTTTTATTAACACATTAATTCAGACTGAAATCTGAACGTTTAAGTTTGAGAGATTAGACTGGAAAAGATCTAATTATAATATCTTAACGGGCAAGGGATCAACCTTCTGCCATAACTTTGTGTGCTAATATAGTGTTTCCATAGTATTTCCCTTATATTTACAATATTTAGGGGAAAAAAGCACTTGAACAAAAAAAAATTCAACAAATATATTTGAATGAAAACTCTGTAGGTGAAAATAATAGATGTTTAGATATTTTTCTTTTAATATTAGCTTCCAGAGAGCAGAAAATAAGTTAGATATTTTAGATAAAAGATTTCCAATAGAATATATAATGCTCTATGGGGATGTTTTTGAATGATACATATAGAAAATTTATTGGAAGAAAGGAAATTGAAGCAAATAAAAAAGACTAATGTTTTACTTTTCAGCGCATTCAAACATAATTTCAGCAGCACAATATATAAGTAATTCTTAGTACTAAGAAATAGACTAAATACTTTATTTTAAACTATAAAATAATTATAACTCGATATTATAATATTGAATTTGATCATGTTCTCCAAAGAACAGAGGAAAAAAGAATTGCAGATATTGAGACAGCCTTGAAAATAAGAACTCACACATATGTTTAGAGTCTAAAAACATCAGATTACTCTCTTTACTATTTCATTTCTGTTTGGTGTTCTCGGGAACCAATTTCTCTCAAGCTTCCAAATCATTTTTTTAAAATTTAATTTTGAAAGAATTTTTTAATTATAAAAATAATTCAGGCTTATTTTAGAAAAACTGGAAAACATATTAAAGTAAAACAAAACAATTGTCCAAGCCCTTCCTAGATAGAAATACTGCTAGAATTTTGGTGTATTTTCTTCACTCATCTTTCAAAGTTTAATTTAATTATGAGATTTTTGGGTTTGTCTTATTTTGTTTTTATTTTAGCAATTATATTTTTATTTTCTGGAAGTAGTGTTACACACATAGAAAGAGTTTGTAATGTAGAAGGGAGAAAAACATGAGGATCCCATATAGGTCTAAACTAGGCGAGGTATGAGACAGTAGAGAAGGAGTAATAAGGAATGGTGCATTCATTGGATAGTCTAGGTTTATTTTGACTTACGCCAGTCTGGGCACAGTGGCACACACCTGTAATCCCAGCAATTTGGGAGGCCAAGGCTGGTGGATCACTTGGGGTCAGGAGTTTGAGACCAGCCTGGCCAACATGGTGAAACCTCATCTCTATGAAAAATACAGAAATTAGCCAGGCTTGGTGGTGGGCACCTGTAATCCCAGCTACTCAGGAGGCTGAGGCAGGAGAATCAATTGAAGTCAAAAGATGGAGATTGCAGTGAGCCAAGATAGCGCCACTGCACTCCAGCTTAGGTGACAAAGCAAGACTCCATCTCACAAAAAAAAAAAAACAAAAAAGTAAAGAAAAATTATTTATGCTGCACAAACATTGGTTTGCAGATGCAGTGAGTGGCTCTGCTCCAGAGGCACTCAGGGACCCAGGCTGATGGAGACTTAACCTCATGAAACACTGCCAGACACCATGGCAGGGCAAGAAAAGAGGTGGGAAATCATACAAAAGCGTTGAACTGCTTGAGCCAGGAAGTGACATGCATCAATGCTACTGTGTTTTCCCTGGCAGTAGTCACATGGCTCTCCCTAATGGCAAAGAAACTGAGAAATGTAGGGGAGCAAATAAAACATTTGATGGGTGCCACATTCTCTAACACAGAAACAAAATGAAGAGATTTATATTTTAACATGTATGTAAGAGTTTAGGTTCCACGTTAGCCCTGATTTGATCATACACAATCTATGCATATAACAAAATCGCACATGTTCCCTATAAATGTGTGCAAACAAAAAATGGAAAAAAAATCCCACTTTAAAAAATTTTTCGAGTTGCCCTGACATCTCATCTCCTTTCACAGGACTCTAATAACATTTACAATCTTAGTATGATTAAAAACAATTACATAAATAATTATATTGTCTTAAACTTTTCTTAGTTGCATGTTTTCCTACACAGATTTTCATGCACAGAATAAGAGTTAGGTAACATTTATTCCATGAATATTGGTCTGCAACTTAAATATTGTAGACAAGATAAACTAAAGATTACTAACATATAAACTGCTATTTTGATATATTAATGATATACCTTGACAAAAATAGTATCCTATGTTTTTGTCTCTGCTTCACTGGAACTACATCATTTACCTTCTCATCGTGAGTGGTTTTCCATTCCTTAAATAATGAAATCCATGCTTCCTCATATGACATATAAAATTCTCCAATCTCTGGCCCTTGCTTACATCTCCGTTTACCTCCTACCTGACATTTTATGCTCTCAAGGCATTTTTAGTATTTCCCAGTACACCACACTGCTTTTTCTTTCAGTGATTTTGCTTGAACAGTCTTTGCATGGATCATCTTTCTGAATGTCAATCTCTTTTTCTAGAACACACCAACATTTCCTGATGAATTTCTAGTTGTTGCCTAAGACTCAGCTCAGATGTTATCTTTTCCTGGGATAACTTTCTGTCTTATTTGTTCAAATAGTACCCTGTGCAATAATACTCTGTCGTGGAACCATCAGCTTATAATGGTCTCTTACATGACTGTCTCCTTTACCAGATGGTGAGCTTTCCAAGGCCAGTGAATAGGTCTAGTTTATCTCTGGACTCTGGTACCAATCATAGTAATTAATTTATGGATTTGAAGGTTAGATGGTTGGATCCAACAGGTAGAGTAGTCTGAAAGCCTTTCCCTTTTCATTTTCCACAGTCCCTGAAATGCACCCTTCAAACCACTCTTGTTTGTTTCATTTTATTAATTCAGTATGGGGTCTTGTAAAGTTGGAGGTTACAGACAACATTAATTCAGAGTGCTTTTAAATAGGATGGAATTTTGCACCATGTTTCAAGGATTGCTTTCTGCATCCTGGTACAGAGGGGTCAGTTAACTTTACAGTGTGCCTCAGGTAGGCACATTATGTTCCTTCTCACCCTAGTAGGGCTTTCAAACTATTATGCCTTTCCAAGAGCCAGAAGTACAGATTCTATGAAAAATGAATTATTAATGTCTGATTTTCACAGCTATAAAATATTTTTGCTCAAAGAGTAGCATTTCTTCCATGCTCTCAGACATTCTTCCTTAATATAAAATCCTGACCCTTTAGTAAGGTGTCTTTTTGAATCACAGATTTGCTGACTTTAATAAACACACTGCTGTTACTTTTAATCAGCATACAAGTTGAGTTTGGAAACTTTGTGGTCTGATGACAATAAAAACTACAAGTGAATAGTTATAAATAAATATATAAATAAGACTCAACACTTCCTATGCAGAAAATGTAGTTTCAAGGTAAGTTCAAAGAGGGGCCTTTTTTTTTTTTTTTTTCCAGAAAAAGGTTCTCTGTATAAGTGTAGATCTCTATTTGACCAAGGGAATACTTATGTACAGTAGGAGACAGTGCAAAGCTTTCTGTCCTCTTAGATTCTACATTTCTGTCCTCTCAACCCTACATGTGGTTTTACACTGTTAATTACACTATTTGCTCTGTTTCGTATTGCATTCAGATCATTTACCTCAGATCTAGTTAAAAACATCTCTTTACCAGTAATTCAGCATTTAAAAGTTAAATTATTCAGAATTAAGAAAATTAAATCAGTTTAACATTGTTAACTAACATTTGTAAATGAATTTCAAGGCTACTGATTATATAATCTTCTCAAAAAATATCCAATTTTTGTTTGCTTGCTATTCTAATTGCTCTTAAGTCAAATGATGGGGACTTTTTGTTCCCTGACATTTATGTTAGTCACTTACAGAAGCTCAACTTGGGCTATTTACAGGATCCACACATCCACAGAGCAATTAAGCTTTGTCTAGCAGTAGGTTTCAATCTTTGTTCAGTAAATATAGTTGCTGTAAATGTAGGGCAACTTGCCTTGTTTTTTGAATTGGAAAAAGTGCAACCATGGTTGCTTCTGCCTAATCTTTCTGTAATAGCTCAGCCTCATGGTTACCCATCAAACTACACTTTTGAAGTTCATTTATTAAACCACAGAGGAAAAAAGTTTGAAGCTTTATCGGATCATGAAAAACCAAATACAGTGTCTCTTTCTAACAAAGGCTGTTACAATTCTGAAGGTGATTTGAAACATGACATTTTTAAGAGTAACCTCCCCTAGAATGGATTTTCTGTGTTGGTTTCCAAAGGGAAACCATCTAAAATGACACCTCCTAATGCTGAAAGAGTGCGTGAAGCCCACGTAACTTTACCAATGCCTGGGTTTGCCCAGAACACTGCAATTAACCTCTGTTTCAGCAACTGTGACTGATATCATAAGAGGCACCATAAAAAGGGTCCAGGACTTTGCCAGGCTTCTCTTTGTTCCTTTTCAGCTTCATATTGGGGGTATGGTCTCTGACAGGCTTCAATATATCGCTAGTCAACTATCTTTCCTCAAAGTTTACCAAATTCTATTCCTCATTTGAATCTGCTTAGAACACACACAGTGACTTCAGACAAGAAGGACTCTCCAAAAGTAGTTTATCAATAGAGATTAAAATCATTGTTTTCTCAATGAAGTATCAGGCACTGTAAGAATAAACAGAAATTACAAGTATGATCTCTGGCTGAAAATGGCTGCTTTCTATCTAGATAGAGATATATAACATGAAAAACATAAACCTTACTTGAGAGAAGGAAAAACATGAATAGAGTCTTGTCTTTAGTAACATATTTTTTTCTTCATGTATTAACATGAACTACTTTATGAAATTTAGCTATACCTTCGATGCCATTTTCACATTCAAACCTGGTTTGCATGCCTTCTGTATGGCAGTCAGAGTACTGGATGATTTTACATACTGGTTTCCAGAAGGTGTAAAGTTGGAATAATTATCTCCACTTTACAGATGAGAAAAGTAAAGCTCACAGTGTTTAAGTAATTTAGCCACTCTCATTCAGTTAGTTTGCTAATAAGTCTGGATTCAAGCTCAGGTCTACTCAGGGAGTCTGAAGAGATGGGCATGGAGCAGGTACGTGTCACTCTAGGAGGTGATGTGACAGCTGATACTGTGATGACAGGGAGGTGCTGAGATCTGAGATGGGGAGTGGTGGGTATGATACCCACAGAAGGTGCCAAAAGGGAGAGGCTGGTGATGAAGGCAGCAAGCAGCAGGTCAGTTTGTCTCAATGGTATCCATTTACTGCCTTTTAGAATCTTCCAAATCCCCCACTAAACACATGGTTGAACTCTGTCACTGCAAGTACTGGTAACACCAAGCAGAAATATGGAACTGAATGAGCCCAGGATTTGCAGTCAGATAGATCTTGTAAATTGTTTCTTCACTTATCAAATATGTGTCATTAAACAAGTTAATCACTTAACTGAATTCTAGTTTTCTGTTTTATACAAATATGACAGTTACCTCATTGTGGATTATATTAAATAATAAGTGAAAGCACTTAGCACAGCTTCTGTCACCTAGTAGGTGCTCAGTAAATGCTAGTTTACTTTCGTCTTTATTTTATTCACTTTCCTTTCTTTTTCCTGTCAACTAAAACATTCTGATGATTGCTTTATTCAGACTCTTCCAGCTGATAGAATCATATTAGTATATTTCTCCCCAATATGGAAACACATTTTCATATTCTGTGGTAAGCTCTTGGGATTTTGTGACACCTTACTCTTGCACACTATTACACATATTAGTACTTGTGTCTCTTCCCGGTGTCCGGTAACAAACAAATACGTTGAAAGACATAGATTTTATGTATTATCTTGGAGACAGCTGAAAAGAATTCCAGGAGCAAGTAAACAAAGGTAACCATGGGAAGACTCTGCCTCTGCGAGCAGATTGAAAATGCAAAGCAGAAGGTCATTGCAGTCCTAGGGTAGCTGGAACTCCAGACTATGGCTTAGTGAAGGATTCAACTCTCCCTCTAATTCCCCCTGAAATCAGCCTCAGTGATGTTCTTCTAGCTAGTCTCTGTGGATCTAGTCTTGTTTTCTCTTTATTTTTTTCTTCACACAGCAACTAGAGTGATGTTCATTGATTTGTTTAAAAAGTATTTCACAACTCACCATTGCTGTTAGGGTAAAATCTGAAAAATGTAGCTGGCATTAAAGTCCTTCAGGATTGTCCCCTTTACTCCTCCAGATGACTCTTGGCCATTCAAATCATATCCTGCAGTTTCAGGGACATATACACCATGTCCTTGACTCTCCACCATACCTGGTACATATGAGGTACTCATTAAATAGTTGTGGAATAAACTACTGTACTCAGACATTCTGCTCCCATTGATGTCTGACTTTTTTGCTAATTTAGAACTACTGCAAATAGTATTATAAAAGCTTTTATCCCAGGAACTTAACCAGCAACCAATTATACTAATATCAAGAATAATCTATAGCATAGATTGTCTAGCAAAAGACTTGACTGATGTGACTATGTTTTTCATAATTGCTTTTTGACCACCTATTTTCTTTGGCTTTTGCCTCTCTTTGTCAAATCTAGCTTTTTAGGCATCTATTCAAAATATCTGCTGATAAAAGGAAATTGTCAAGAAATGAATTATTTCTCACAGCATTTGAAACGATTTTACTAAGTAAAATGAGTCAATAATTGGACACAGTGTAAGCAAGCTCCACCTCCTGGGTTCACGCCATTCTCCTGCCTCAGCCTCCCGAGTAGCTGGGACTACAGGCACCTGCTACCACGCCTGGCTAATATTTTGTATTTTTAGTAGAGACGGGGTTTCACCATGTTGGCCAGGCTGGTTTCCAATGCCTGACCTCGTGATCTGCTGGCCTTGGCCTCCCAAAGTGCTGGGATTACAGGAGTGAGCCACCGCGCCCCTCAAGCCAGCTAATATTTAAAGAAGACTTCGTGATTCCTTACTCTGTGGATACTTAGAAATTGTTCAGTAATTTGAAATATTGTTGGAAAGGGGGTGTTTATCCCTGTTCTTAATCATAAATTGCAGACA
>NW_012112030.1:12648964-12656449 GCF_000951035.1 Colobus angolensis palliatus
ATACTAGGAGGGATATGAATGAGTTCAAGTAAATGGACCCTGATCTCAAAGGTCTGAAACTTGCAGTGAAAATTGAAAAACAAACATGCTCAGAGAAACCAGTGAAAACACTTAAAATGGCAGTAATTTCACAATTGCATGCCACTGCTTGATTGCAAAATGGTAAAATATGAGAATTAACGGACCACTCAGAGTGGAGTTATATTTAAATGGTAAGATTTCTTCGAAGAGGTAAGATTGACACAAAGCATAGAAAATACATCAATGAAAAAGCAAACAGTGTTCAGTGGTGACCTTGTCTTTATGGCCCTGATAATTCACTCATTATCCATGTCATACATCCACTGTGGGAGCAAGGGGATGTACGTATTAACCAAACTGAAACTATTATAGGGATATTTTCCAAGAACTGTATTTGCAGTGATGATAACTGCCATATTTATTGAATCTTTTCTATGTGCTAGGCATTGTGTTAAATGCTTTACATACTTCATTATTCAATCCCTAGATAAGTCTACAAAGTAGGTTATATTATCTCTGGTATATAGATTAGGAAGAAAAGCTTTAGAGAGCTTGTACAAGATCCGACTGCTATGGACTGGTACATTACTGAGCTAGTATTGATTGAAATTCAGGCCTGTCTTGCTCCAAAGACTCATTCTTTTCTTTAGGCCATGCTACCTGCAGTATCCCTGGAACATCACCTCAGGTACCAATGTCTAGCTGAAATATATCCTCAACATGTGAGCAGTAAGTTTTAATTTACTAACTTATTGATAGTTTGGCAAGCATTAATTGAGTGTTTATTGTGTGTTACGTGCTGTAAACAAAGCCAGAGAAGATAATACATTTTCCAGGCCTCTAAATACCCACGTTCTAGTAAAGGCAGAGCTCAATAACTGCCATAAATATTTAAGATACAAAGAACGCATTTCCAGGGATGAGAAGGACAAAAGCTTTGAGATGGTTTTATCAAAAAGGTAACATTTGAACTAGATCTTGATGGATGACCTTCTAGTTGGCCAGTTGCATAAGGCTGACCAGGCAGTAGGCCCCATGTACAGAGGTTTCAGAGAACTTCTGGTTGTGTAACATGGTCAGAGTTAAAAGTTTGTTGGGAATAGTGATTTAAAAAAATAAGGTAAGAAAATGAACAGGAGCTAAATTATAAAACATGACCTTTGTAAACCAAAAATAAAATTCTAAGAACCTCCCGTGATCAACTGACCGAATGGACCCCCTCTCTCAGCCAACGGGATTTCAAATAAACCTGAAAAACGAGTTCAGGCCATGATGGGAAGGGAGTTCAGACATGCCTCATTATACTCTCCTCCCGAATTCAGGCACAAGTTGCCAACATTAACGTTAAACCTGATATTTTAAGACTGACAAAACAGACTCTTTGTAGCAGTAGGATACCAAATTCCAACCTGACTGTAGCATAGCATCACATGACAGATAGCAGGCCGCAAAAGAAATCAAAGTATTTGGTTTTCTTTTCTTGTGATAGTTTGCTAGAAATGATAGACACCGCATGTTCTCACTCATAGGTGGGAACTGAACAATGAGACCATTTGGACTCGGGAAGGGGAACATCACACACTGGGGCCTATCATGGGGAGGGGGGAGGGGGGAGGGATTGCATTGGGAGTTATACATGATATAAATGATGAATTGATGGGTGCTGACGAGTTGATGGGTGCAGCACACCAACATGGCACAAGTATACATATGTAACAAACCTGCACGTTATGCACATGTACCCTAGAACTTAAAGTATAATAAAAAAAAAAAATAATAAAAATAATAAAAAATAAATAAATAAATAAATAAAGTTTTTTTACAGCACACACAAAAAAAAAAAGAAATCAAAGTATTTTACCCCAGATTATACTGTTTTGACATATTTTGGAATAGCTCAACATAGCTGTTCCGTCTGGGGAAAAACTGCATTCCATAGAGAATCTCCTTCTCTTACTGAGTCTTTTCTGGAGAGTTCAGCAACTTTCAAAGGTCTGAACAGGAAATATTTGCCATCTATTGTCTCTAACGATGGCCACCTATTAGATTTCATCAACATAATAAGAATCTTAGGCTGGGCATGGTGACTCATACCTGTAATCCCAGTACATTGGGGAGGCCAAGGTGGGCAGATCACCTGAGGTCAGGAATTCGAGACCAGCCTAGTCAACATGGCAAAACTCCGTCTCTACTCAAAATACGAAAACGACAATAACAACAACAAAACATTAGCTGAGGGTGGTGGGACACACCTGTAGTCCCAGCTACTTGGGAGGCTGAGGCAGGAGAATCGCTTGAATTTGGGAGGAGGAGGTTGTAATGAGCTGAGATCAAGCCACTGTACTCCAGCTCAAGTGATAGAACAAGACTCCATCTCAAAAACAAAGAAAAAGAAAGAAAAGGAAAAAAGAACCTGGTATCCCAAGCCCTTACCCTAATCCAGACACTCCTTTCTATTGATTCCAGGTTTTTAGTAGTAACTTAACTCTTTTAACCAATCATCAATCACAATATCTTTGAATCTACCTGTAAACCTCCCACCACATCCCCCCGCCTTTCTGGACCAAACCAATGTTTACCTCACATGTATTAATTGATGGCTTCTATCTCCCTAAAACATATAAAACGAAGTTGTAACCAAACCGCTCTGAGCATATATATTTAGGACCTCTTAAGACTGTGCTTTGGGCCATGGTCATTCACATTTGGTTCAGGATAAATACCTTTAAGTATTTTGCAAAGTTTGCTTTCTCTGTCGACACCTCATATGCCATAGCAAAGGTAAAAGATTTGACATATTATTAAAGCAGCGGGGACTCATTAACAAATTTAAAGCACAGAGTTTCTTGATAGATTTGTTTTTGAGAGAGAAAGAATAAAGAGTTGGTGAAACAGAAAGCAAACAAAGAGGTCAAAAAGAGGGAGAATTTAAATATAAAGTAGTGCAGAGAGGAGCTGTTTAGGAGACATAATCAAGAGAACGTGCTGGCTGATGGATAAGGAGCAATTCAGGATAGTTTCAGACTTTCTGCTCTTTGAGATTGGCTGAATGGTAGAAGGAGATAGGAGATATACGAGGAGGAGTCATTACGGGTGAGGAATTTATTATTGGATACTTTAAATTTGAAAGGCCAATGACACATTCAGGTATGTAAGAAGTAGTTGGATTCTGAATAAATGAGATATAAAACAGAGGAGTGGTATGAGGGAGCAAAATTGTTGTCTTCATTACTGTAGCGATTAGCTTAGATAACATGGCTTAATATGAGAGCCAAAAAACTCTGATAAAGAACTTCAAAAAAGCCGTTGACAGGGGGCGGGCCCATGTGGAAAGTTTTGGGAGATACAAATAACAGGGAAGATAAACAGAGGCTGAAAATAGAAAAGGGAGTTATCAATTGGAGCAACCTCCCAAAAGACCAGGAGAGTGATATCTAGAGCACCGATCACTGGGATTAGACACCTCCTATCTCTCAGACACTGAGCTACGTTCTGGGGATACATTGAAGAACAAGGAAAACACCGACTACACTTTTGTGGAGCAGTATAGTATGGGATGCCAGAAAAACAGTTGAACAAATAAACTTATGCAAATGATGCTCAATGCTAGAAGAAAGAAAAAAGTGCTGAAATGAAAAATAACTTGGTGAGGCACAGATGGGAAACCTATTTAGATTGAATGACCAGGGATAATCTCCCTCTGAGAAGATGGCATTTAAGCTGAGCGAGGGAAGGGAAGAAAGAATGAGCAATGTATGTGAAGAGCTGGGAAAGGCATGCTAGGAAGAAAGAGCTGGTAAGTTTGAGGAGATGGAAAAAGAGCATTGTAGTAATTCACCGTAAGTGAGGAGAGAGGTAGATACGGGCCTGATAACATGGGGTCTTACAAGCCATTTCAAGAAAGTCTGACTTATTCAAAGTGCAATGGAAAGTCATTGAAAGGCAGCATCATCAAATCTGAGTTTCAATATCATTATTGTTGTCAAGTGGAAAATGAACTGGAAGGAATCAGTAAAAATAATAAAATGAGGTAGAAGACCATTAGGGCATTCTGAATGAGAGAGGATAATGCACAGAATCAGTGTGGTTGTTGGAGACAAAAATGAATAGATTCAGTACATAGAATGGCTTATTAATGGGTTGATGGGGAGTGACGGAGAGAGAGGAACTGAGTATGATTCCTAGTTTGGTGACAACAACTGAGATAGGGATTATTGAGTGTGCCAGAGGACACATTGGAGCAGAAAGCAAAGGCAGAGTTTTAAGATGGTAAGTTTGGAGATACAATTTTGGAAGTGATCAATCTGTAGATGATAAAGCCATGTGACTAGATGAGTAACAGAAGGAACAGTGTTTTATTTAAAGAGAGAAAAAATGAATAATTTTGATTATGTGTATAAATATGTTTCCAGAAGAGGGAGAAACTTGAAGAGGCCTCTGATTAATTATCTATCTATCTATCTATCTATCTATCTATCCATCCATCCATCCACACATGAACATTTTTACCCTTGTGAAGCAGAAAGCAAGGCACCCTTCTGATGAAGAGGTGAGATATGGGGCGGAAGGCTTGAGAAGAGTAGTAAAATTCACAAATGAGAGAAAGAGAGATGATCACGAAAGCATAAAAGTATTGACAAGCCAGTGCATTGTGAGGGCATTGATTTATGGATTTATAACAGCATTAGCCCAATTTAATTAAATCCCTCCAGCATTACCCAAAGTGAATGATCAATCAGATTGATTGCTTCTGGAGTTTACAGAAAAAAAAATGAAAAGGATGTTTGTGGGCAAGGTGGGGGAGGATGATAATTTAAGAAATTACTATAGTGAGGGCTTCTGAGCTGAGATAGGATAGGAAGAAAATAAAATTAGAAGGGAATAAAAGACTGAGAGGTTCCAAGAGAGCAAGGATCTTAAAAGAAAGACTCTCTTGGATTAAAAATATCTAAATTTACACATTAAATGGAGGCGGAATATTGGACTGACGAGATAAAATGGACAGGATTTACAGAGTGATTGAAAATGGCAAATAAAAAGTAGGGAAAAATTTGAAAAGACTCTCAAATTTCCACCTTGGGTGATGGATGGAGAGTCCAATGCACCATCTAGGGACTTAGGACTCCTCGTTCCAAGGAGGTGATACCAAGCCTAGTGTTAGTCATGTAAGCTGGAGTTGCTTTTCAGATATCTGCATGGAGCTTGTAAGGCGGTTGAAACTGGTAAGAAGTCCTTGAAAGAATACAATTGAGGTTGAAGAATGGTAAGTATGTAAGTAGTAGAAGATACGAAATAGGTAAAATTGTCCAGGAGGTCAGTACTTCAAGATGTGCCATCATTTCAGGGAAAATTTTGCTGCCTTTGATCCCACATATTAATAGTTTCCTCCTCAAGTCTCTGTATTATCATAGAGCAACCATCTGTGTTGGTAAGATTCTCCAGCCACGGTCAGCTGTTACTGGCCTGGAGAAATTTGCAACTCCCAGAATGACCCAGAGACTTTCTCTCTTTGTGTTTTTATTCTGTTGCTCCAGCAATGATGGACACCTTTGGTCTCTGAAGGGCTCACATCTGTAAATTGGGCAAGACTCATTTTAACTGCTGGCCAATTTGAATGTTCTCGCAAATACCACGGCAAAACACGGGATCCAAAGACCACGCCGCTGATTTTCAAAAACTGTCATTAAGTGGTCTGACTTAAAGTTTCCATCAATGTAACAAAGCATAATCAACCTTCATAATGTAGTTTGCTTTACTCCTTTCATTTGGTGGTTAATGCAAACTTTGACATCCTTGATATCTCCAGCAACCATATATAAGCCCTATGGCTTTTTGTGGGAGGGAAAATTGTGCCCAGAGTCTAGACCAAGTACACATTCCTGGAGTAGAGCAGTAATGCAAAATCTCCTTACCTCATAATCTGGGGTTTCTGT
Source organism: Colobus angolensis palliatus (assembly GCF_000951035.1). NCBI lineage: Eukaryota > Metazoa > Chordata > Mammalia > Primates > Cercopithecidae > Colobus > Colobus angolensis. Next base: position 12,654,919 of record NW_012112030.1, read on the forward strand.
TTCCTGGAGTATTATATGAAAGTCACCTCTGCAATGCATTCAGCACAGTGAATAATGCACAGTAGGTACTCAGTAAATATAAGCTGTCCTCCCCTCTTTTTCCTTCTCCCTCTCCCAGTTTTAAAACTCATGTCTATATATTGGATGCATACATATGAAATTTGCTAACATCTCAGCTCTTTTTTCATATTTAGTATGTTTCAGAAATGTGTTATAGTTGGCATATGTTGGTAACAAATATCTATATTATAGTGAAGAATGATTCCATGCATATATAGATATACACATGTCATAAGCAGCTAAGTATATGGGCTTACACAGAGTGAACATTTCTTAGTTATAGCTATGACCTCTTAGATGGTAAAGTGCTGTATAAATCCAAGGTAATCTTTCTATTGGATATAGTTTTCACTTTCAATTTGATTTGTGTTTGTTGGATTTTTTCTTGAACTGTTGAGAAATGAAAATCATTGAGAGACTTACATCTAAATTTTCACCCTGTTCTTGTTCATTCATGGAGCATGATTTAGAATGTCAAACTTTTATTTTTATGTAGTTATTTGAATTTTGTGCAACAGCATACAGTCAAAATCTTTATCTTTACCATTATGAGTCCCCACATTCTATCAGCAACTCAATTTCTGATTTCATCTCTAATTGAAATATGTCCCCTATCCACTACTCAATAGTTCTGGAACACACATTGAACTTTCTCTAATTTGTGCTTCTGATTTATTGTTTCCTAGTACATGAAATTTTCTTCTTGTACTCTTCATCCTTCTAAATCTGATTCTTACAATACCTTTTCACTGGAAGGGACAAATTCTATCACTTGACTGTCTATGGATTAATTCATATTATGGAGATGGTTACAAATTTCGTATAAGGAGAATGACCTATACTTTTGACTTCTGATACATTCTTCCTTACATAACTCCTTACATATAGTAGGTGCTTAATAAACTATAGATTGGTTTTCTTTTAAGTGATAAAAGATAAATATATCTTAAAACAAATGAATAATTTTAGGGATTTTTAAAAATGTGATGGTAGATTAAATTAAAAAGTCCAATGTGGAAAGATAATAAAGTATTGATTAAAAGTATTAATGAAATAAATTTGCTAGATTAGAACCACTTAAATAACATTTCATATTACTAATGTCTTTATTATGTATCTCAAAAATCCAAAAGCAGATTAGAAAGTTAACAACTACATCCATTTTTCCTGAGCTTGTTAATACAAATGGATCTATGTAATTTTACTTTTTTTCTTAGCGAGTGAACTAGCGTGTCTGCTTATTAGTTAGCAAAGCCCTACAGGTGTGCACATTTTGAGAAAAATACATGTAACCATTTATTTTCTTCTAACCATTTATTTTCATGAAACTGGGTTTTGGCCAACTATACATATTTTAAAATCACTTAAGAACCTTATTACTTTAATTGAAAGTCTTCAAATAAATTATAACATAGTCTACAAAGAAAATAAGGCTCTTAGGATAGATACATTGTTGCCTTTTGCTTTTACA
>NW_012112030.1:12656661-12674151 GCF_000951035.1 Colobus angolensis palliatus
TTTCCCTCCCTCCTTCCCTTCCTTACTTCCTTATTTCCCTCCCTCCCTTCCTTCCCTCCTTTCTTCCTTCTTTCCTTCCTGATATATCTGTTGTCTATCTACTATGTGAAAAGTCCTTAGAATCAGGGTTTAATATGAAGCTTCATAACACTTTCATCGGAGTCAGGAAGACTGACAATTCAATATAAGTGTAAAGAAATGAAAACACAAGATAATTTCAGATTGTGATAAGATCTACGAAGGAGGCAGACATGGGGCTGTGATAGAGATGTACATACTCACATACTCATAGCAGTCAATGAATTTTCAAGAGATCATACTAAGGAGTATGGAAAAAAGCCTGTAGTACAGAGTTTAACGGCTACCCAATTTGATTCCAACTCTCCTTTGCCTGACAAGCAGAATATAATCAAAATAAAGAAGAAACAAGTGATTTGGGGTGAAGTAACTTTAATTGTCTTTTAAGATGCTTCTTATATTTAAAAACTGGAAAGTAAACTATAACTAGATTATCATATTGACTATGTAAAATATAATGATTATCTGAAAAATGTAAAAACTGGAGATGGGAATCTGGGTTGAAGACAGAATTACTATGTTTGTCTGTATGTATTTTTTTCCCTCCATTCTCTTTTTGTTGCTCTCGCTGAATGTTTATTATGCCAGGCACTGAGCCAGACTCTGAGGATAGAAAAAGTGAATAAGACATTGTTCCTCTCATCAAGGAGTTCACAGTCTAGAGGATTCATATGATACTTCACATTCCTAAGTTTAGCTCGCTTGGGAAGAAAAAAAAAAGAAGCGAATATAAAATTTCCTTGGGTGAAGCAACCTTGACCAAATGTAACTATGTAAAAAACCTGCCTAGAATCCTTCTCCCTCAGGAACCTAAATGAATCTTTCCCTCACCACATTCATGGCTCTGCTCAAGTGTTACATTCTCAGTAAAGTCTTTACCAGTCTTTGAAAATAGCATCCTAACTTTCCCCAGGACTTCCCTATCTTCGTTTTTCTCCTAGGCACTCATTACCTTATAAACACCCTATAATTTAATTATTGATTTATTTTTTTAAATATCTGTCTTATGCCTCTAAATGGTGAGTTCCATGAGATGAGAAGTTTTGGCTCATTTTGTTCATTCGTGCATACCCAGTGCCTAGTACAGTACCTGTCTCATACCTGGTGCTCAATTTATACTTATGAATGGAAGAATATTAAGATAATAGAAAAGTAAAATATATATTGCTTTTGAAGGATTAAGTAGAAAAGAAGCAGAAACAGTTATAATTAAGGCATTATTCTAAACCTTTCAAGGCTACCTCTGTACCTCCAGGTACTCGTTGCTATTTATTGCTACCCAAACCTTGGTAAAGTGTCTTCTGTTCAAATAAAAATAAATTATTTATCATAAATTAGACGGCAAGGATTCAGCCACAGCTCAAACTCTGTATGAACAGCTTTATCAAGTCATTTCTTTATGTTCTAGAGGATAGCTGACTAAGACAGCTATTCTCAAAAACTGATATTTAAACCATTATGGTTCACATGCAATACATTTATAATTCATCAATTAAAAAAGAAGTTTCTCTTTTACCTTAACTTCGGGAAAAATATTCTCAGAAATCTAAGGTTGGATCCTGTTGGCTATTGTATTGTTTTAAAGATAACAACACTACCGTATACATCTTGGTAGCATTTTTGAAGCTCTAGTAGCCAGATTTTAAATTTTAAAAAGTGTAGTTACCAAAATAAGACTTTTCCAGCATTCAAAAAGCTCAATGGGACTATATATTAAAGTGCAGTCCATTGATGGCTGTGTCTTATATTAAAAAAAAAAGAATTGTGTTATTGAACACTTTTAGAGGCCAAGGTACCCTGTTTATTTACAATAATAATGGTGCCAACTGTTATCTTAAGCAAAAGTTACAAGTAAGATGGATAATTGGAGTTTAAAAGGGAGGAAATGTCCTCCCTCAGGGAAGAAATATTCCCACAGAACAATTTTGCAGGTATCAGAGAATATGAAGGTGGTCGATGCCAACCTATTGTTCAGAGCCCTTAAGGGTGGAAGGCTGACTAACTTGACTGGGCTCTTAAAGCAAACAAACACAAAAGACATGGGACAATTGCATATTTAGGATACCAAATGTAGCTTTGCACACCAAAAACGCACACACAAAAGAAGGGCAGAGGTTCTTATTCCTGAGGCTCACAACTAGAGATTTGGTGGGAACTATGTAATTAAAAGGTTGTTGTATGCATTTTTTCTTCATTGCTTGGCCAGCATAAAGCATTTAGTAAAATCATGTTGGGTATATAAATACCCAATGCATTTGAATGATAAATCCATTTTCCTTGGAATGAAAGCAGGTAAAGGCATGGGTCCTGGGGCTAGACCCGTCAGGCACAAATGTTAACTCTACCACTTCCTCCTTGTGTGATTTTGGGCAAATTAATTAACTTGTATAAGTCTCAGATTCCTCCTCTTAATATAGGTTCATGATTATAACTCTTAGCTACACTGTCTCATAAGACTATTTTATTAAATTACACAATCCATGTGTAAGTTCCTAAATAAAATGCCTGGCATATGTTAAGATATCCATAAATGCTAGCTGTTGTTATTGCTATTATTAATATTATTCAGTCAAATCCATCCTAAAAATATAGAGACTTCTTCAAAATACTGAGCAATTTGAAAGGATAAAATATTTTAAATTTTCTTCTCTGTTATTCTAAGACTTTTAAACAGAGCAATCTTCTTAGAGAGCTTTATTACCATTGTTTTGAAGATATGTTGGTGAATGCAATTTCAGACTTCCCTGATGTTAAAATTTTGGTTGTAACAAACTATTTGAATGTGGAGGACACAATGTAGTTAGTTACATAACCAGACACTTTTGGTTACATTCAGAAACAACAACAACAAAAAAGGGAAAACAGAACAACAACAACAACAAATATATATATATATACATCTTTTTGAGATGGAGTCTCACTCTATTGCCCAGGCTGGAGTGCAATGGCACGATCTTGGCAGACTGCAACCTCTGTCTCCCGGGTTCAAGCAATTCTCTTGCCTCAGTATCCTCTAGGAGCTGGGATTACAGAAACATGCCACCACACTCAGTTAATTTTTGTATTTTTACTAGAGATGGATTTTGGCCATGTTGGCCAGGCTGGTCTGGAACTCCTGACCGCAGGTGATCCACCCGCCTCAACCTCCCAATGTGCTGGGATTAAAGATGTGAGCCACCCAAAATATTTTAAGAAGTAGTTCAACTGCCTTGAAAATCTTAGCTGTGCTTTAACATTACAAAGATATTTATACCATAAAGTCCTTTTGGTTTTGATTTTCATAAATTGTATGCTCTGGATGACACTTTAGATTTATACTTCTAACTTTAAATCACAATCACAGAATAATTCCTGGGCAACAGTCTCCCCGGTTCTCACTATATAGAGATGGGGCCAGGCATCAGATCCCTATCCTCAATAAAGGAGCAACTTGATCCATGTTAAACTGAAATACAATGACTATTTAGAGCACTAAAAATATACTATTTGGTTTCTTTCCTCTTTCATTGGTAATAGTTAATTAAATAAGACTGAATAAGAATATAACCTTTCTGTTTGTATTCTACTATAGTTTTTAGAATTAATTTTTCCTTTTTAATTTTCTCTCATTCATTTTTATTTTCAATAATAGAAAAATATTTCCTAGTAGAATTTCACTCACGGTTAAATTTTGGGATCTTCTGGGATATATTAGACCTCCCCAACTTGCCTTTGTGAAGAAAACAGAATCTTTAAAGCTGGTGGTGAACCATTCTCAGGGCAAGGTTTCCCTCTTCACTATTTAAGCTTATATGAATTCAGTGATTTCTGGTAAAGGTTTCTCTTGAGCAAGATAGTGTAAATATTTCTGGAGTGGTTCTATCCATACATTGCATTGATATAGACAGGAGGCAGGAGTGTGGGGTGCCTGTGAGGGCTCCACTCTCAAGTCTGGACCCACAGCCCTAAATGAGAACAGTCATTCCTATTTTTAATGCTCAGATGTTGCCTTTTGGTCTACCATGCCCACAATCCTGTGTCCATGTAAACCACAAACTGCTGGCTCCACGAGCAGAAAAGCGGCAGAACAGCATGGTGGCAGAATGGTGCAGCAGAGAAGGAGAGATGAGAAGAAGCGCTTGAATGACGAGAGGAATTTGGCTGGGGTTGGTCAGAGAGGAGATTGGCCATGGGACAGCTGAATTCCAGGGGAAGATCATCTTTCTCCTCCATCCCATTTCACGCTCCCCATCCATCCCACTGAGAGCCACCTCCATCACTCAGTAAAATCCCCGCATTCACCATCCTTCAAGTCTGTGTGACCTTCCTGGATGCTGGACAAGGACCCAGGTGCCGAGAGAGCAGATGTGAAAGGCTGTTACCCTAACTCTCCACTGAGATGGGTAACACTTAGCTGTCTCTAGACAGCAAAGATAAAAGAGTATTGTAACACCCCTAGACACTGCCTTAAGGCCAGACCCCAAAAGCCCTCACCCCGACTCACCTGCATGCTCCCCCTCCTGTAAGGGTTTGAGTGCGCAACAGCCCAGTGAATGAGACACCCCTGGCACGGGTCCCTCGAGGGGTCAGGGGACTCTCCTGTTTCAGTATCTTCTTAAATTAATATAAAATCTGGGGTTTTACTGATTTAATAACAGTTTAAAATTTCATATCTACATTACCATAAGAGATTACCATGGAGGTTACTGATATTAAAATTTAAAATAGAAAAAAAAAAAGATGTGAAAACAAATCAAGCTCTGTCCTCTGGATTTCCAGAATTATTTATTTATTTATTTATAAAGTGATGTGTTTAGATGCCTGGAAGGTGACCAGGATCAAGGTACACCTCTACCATGTCTTTGTGTCATATGAAAAAGGTTAATTTCATCACAACATTTTTCTATTACCAAAACATCTGTCTATAGGGAAGACTGATCTTCAGAAACACACACACACACACACAAATGTTAAATTGTAATAACTTATAAACTATGGTGCCTGGTGGACTCTTACTTTTAGACTTCCAAGATGAAAGTATCTCACAGGTCATCTCACTGATGAGCTGGAGTACTGGAGGGTTGGGGATAACTTGCCGGGGGATATTAGTAAGAGTTTAGATGAAATATAAAGGATCACTAGCAGCTGCAGGTCTATGCCAAGGCTGCTTGACTTCTCTCACAGTAGTGTCATCCCATAAGGCCCTGCTCATTCCTTTAGTATTCACACCTCATGGTTGTACTTTCCTTTTTTTCTTCTTTAATTGGAAAGATATACTGACAAGTACAATGGCTGATATAACAAGCATGTGTCTACCTCCCAAAGTGATTGATTTTTTTCATATTAGCCTCTTTTTGTACCTTGAACACTTCTCAGTAGTGTACTTTGCTGGTTTCAGCAGAGTGACAATACTCAGAAAAGGTAGCCCAGCATGTGTAATGGTAGATTGCATGCCATTTTTGTTATTGAACAGGTTCACAGAAATGGACTGCATCACATTAACAGAAATGCTTGTATGTTCAGGGCAGGCACTACGCATGATATTTTTCTATTTATGACTTTTTGTTCAGATCAGCAATGCATCAGTACTATAGTTTGTCTGTTTGTCCCTTCCAAACCTCCTGTTTAAATGTGATGTTGGAAGGGGGAACTAATGGGTTGTGTTTGGATCATGGGGATGGATTCCTCATGAATGGCTTGGTGCCATCCCTGAACTATTGATTGAGTTCTCAACATGTATAAACAGCTACATATATTTAGGAGATAAAGAACAAAGTTTATTAGGGAATTAAATTTGTCCAAGGAATTAGGGAATTAAATTGTCCCTTTTCAACTGGATATCCTGTAAAAAGCCAAGATGTATTGAAACATTGAATACAATCTCCTCTAATACCACAACTTTTCTCATGATGGCCCAGAATTTAGAAGATGCCAGCATCTTTTAACATCAGCAGCAGCAACTGCTTGGGTAACTGTACAAAATGCAAATAGTTCGTCTATTGTTAGAGTAAGTGTTAAATGTAAACCATACTCTATTATTTCTGATGAGAGGTGGTTGTTAAAGACAATGTGGCACCTCCCCACTCTTCCTCTGGCTTCCTCTCCTCCTATGTGATCTTTGCACACACTGGTTTCCCTTCACCTTACATCATTGGTGGAATCAGCCTGAGGCCCTCACTAGGGGCAGATGCTGGTGCCATCCTTCTTGAACAGTCTGCGGAACTGTAAGCCGAAGAAACCTCTTTTCTTTATAAATTACTTAGATCAAGTATTCCTTTATAGGACTGAGATAATTGATCTCAGGAAATTAAGCTCCTAAACATAACAGGGAATGGTTAGCATAAGAATATGCATTTGTCTAAATCAGCTTAAGAAAATACGTGGTGAAGATATACAGGTTTATTGAGGGAAGCAAATATCCTTGAACTTGACATAATTGAAAAGTGATACATAGGCCAGATTCTCCAATTTGGCACCACTCAGTATCCTATCTGCAAAAGAAGGAACCCTTTTACCCTGTGTGGAAAGAAGCACAACCACTCAGGTTGCAGACCAGTAGTAACTTTGTGATCCTCAATCTTCTTATCTGCAAAATGAGAGAGTTAGGGTAAAGATATAACTTTCTAGACTTTGGAAAGGAGTCTATAACCATGCCATGGAAGTGTCTTTTTGCTGCTAGTGATTAAGCTAAGCAGAAGGAAAGAGGCAAACAGTGATTTAAAATTTGAGTCAAGAAGCATTTTCTTTATGAACTAGATGGAGCCCTGGACTTTTGTGTAAAAAATAGGACTCAATAATGACTTCACTATTTTGGAAATCCAGTCAAATTATATATTCTCTCAGAGCTTTAATGTCTTCATCTTTAAAGAGAAGAACTCTATCTCAAGACATTGTTTTTAGGGCTAAATGGAATCATGAAGGCACTTTTGAATAAAGGCACGTTGTCAACTATTTTTATATGAAGACATAATTACTTAAAGATAAATCCTATATTACACCAAAAACTTACTCTCAATCTATTTTCATTAGTATTATTTCATTTTGAAAGCAAAACTTTCCTAAAGCAGGAGTTATGTTTGCTTAGTTATATGTAATAAAGAAAAAAGGAAAGAAAAAACCAAAGAAAAGAAAATAAAAGGAAAGGAAAGCTTTCCTAATTCCATCAAGTGTCTTAGCTCTTTTAGTGGGCAAAATTATACACTCTAACATCAAAATATATAAACAGTTATATATATAATTAGGAGATACAGAACAAAGTGTATTAAAAAATTAAGTTGGTCCAAGAACTGATTCCTTTTCAAGTGGGTATTTTCTAAAAGGCCAGATTGTACTAAAGCACTGAATACCATCTCCTCTAATGCCACATCTTTTCTCATCATGGCCCAGAATTTAGAAGATGCCAGCATCTTCTAACCTCAGCAATAGCATATGTAACTGCCCAAAATGCAAACGCATATATGGAAAGTGCCAGCAATAATTTAGAAGTGAAACAACACACCCCACATACATGAAGAAAGTGAATAATGGTATGAAGAGTTTTTCTCTTTTTTACATGCTCCATAATATTGAATTACTTTTATTCTGTAGGTATGTCTTAAAAAAATTGAAAAGGATAATCATTTAGGTAAATGTGTTTATCTTTAGGCACAGGTGATAATTAAGTTTATAGGAAATTATGAATACTACATTTATCAAGAATAAATCTGGTTTGATTGTGCCATCAAGCTGGAGTTTCATCAAGCTTTAAGCTTGTATCTGTGAAAGAAAAAAAAATTCTGTATTAATTTTTAAAGACAATTTAAAGAAAGTGAAGTTTAAAATACATGTACTAATTGCAAATGCACATTTTCATTTCACTGAAGTGCAATGAAGTGCTTTTGCTTCACTTTCACACACACATTCACATATACACAGAAATATACATAAATTAGTATGTGATAACACGTATCATGAAAGGTCTTTCACATTGGAAAACACTGATCTCTACATGTGAGACATTTTTCTTAGGTGCTAATGATGTAAAGAAAATCTCTGACCTCAATGTGCAAGGAGGTACCATCTGTACAAAAAGAATTATAATTTGATAAGGTAAATAGTGAAACGGAAGTGTGCATAGGGCCTAAGAGAACTCATAGTAGGTATCCCTAAACCATATTTTCTGATGGTGGACTGGAGAGGTGACACAGAGTAGAGCAGGAGTTGACTGGGCAAATATGCTAGTGTTTGTGCCTAGAGGCCAGATATTTCCAGGCAGAGAGAACAGCAAGTGCAGTCTTCATATGTTCTGCATACCCGTTTCTGATGCCTATTTACTTACTCATCGCCATAAACGGGCATTCCTGCCTTTATGCCCCAGCACTTTCAGCTTGTTGTCTTTGAACACAAGCTTCACTTCTGTACGGCCAATGTCTGGTACAGGCCTTGACATTTAATAAATAATGAGGGGGCAATCTAGTACGATGAAAAAAACATTGAATTTGGGGTAAATTCTGAGTTTGAATTCCATCTCTTGCACTTAATAGCAATACATAGAATGAATTATATAACCTTTTGAGACTTACTTTTATCTTCTGTAAGATGAGGATTGTAGGTACCTAACTTTGGAATATGTTAGGAAGAGTAAATGAAATAATGAATATAAAGTATGCATCAAAGTGCCAATTGTATACTAAGTATAGGATATGTGATAGCTATAGAGGATATTTCTAGTTATCTATTAGTGTATTGTCTACTCATCTAATTTAGTAAAAGTAACCTTCTGAAATTTTGATTACATTTCCTAGTCTATGTTGAGTCTAGGAGTACTAATACGAATCAGTTCTGACCTACAGAAGACTAGTGAAAAGTTCTGTTTTTTCCTTCTGGTTGAAAACAATTACTGGAAATTAAGGGGCAATTTTATACTATGCGATCGAAGCTACCATCATGCTTTAAGAAAAAAAGGATGTGTATCCTTTAATCTAGGAGAACCCAGCTCATGACCACAGACCTGTTAGGAAACAGACTGCGGAGCAGTAGGTGAGTGGCAGGTGAATGAACAAAGCTTCATCTGTATTTACAGCCACTCCTCATTGCTCTCATTACTGCCCGAGCTCCGTCTCCTGTCAGATCAGCGGTGACATTAGATTCTCATATGATCGTGAATTCTATTGTGAACTGTGCATGCAAGGGATCTAGGTTGCACGCTCCTTAGAAGAATCTAATGCCTGATGATCTGTCACTGTCTCCCATTACCCCCAGATGGGAACATCTATCCACAGGAAATCAAACTTAGGGCTCCCACTGATTCTACATTATGGTAAGTTGTATAATTATTTATTACAATGTAATAATAATAAAAATACAATGAACAATAATTATAGTGTGCTTGAATCATCCTGAAACCATCCTGCCCTCCTCAGTCCATGTAAAAATTGTCTTCCACAAAACCAGTCCCTGGTGCCCAAAAGGTTGAGGACCACTGCTGCCTTATTACATAGTCAACCTGAAGCTCCTACTTCTGAACTCTTCCCATGAAAGAATAAAACTGTTAACTTTTTGACTTTTTCAATACTGGTAGAGTAGTAGTAGTAGCAGTTATTATCAATAACGGAATTGTGGTATTGGTAGTCATTGAAAGTTCAAATTCATAGAGTTTTGAGAGAGTATAGTACATCCGGGTAACTGTACATGGGTTTGCAAGGTGTATGGTGAAGTTAGGGGAGAGCGAGAGAGCCATAAGAACACTGGTAATTCACGTTAAGGACTACGGATTTAAACTACTGATTCATTTTAAGCAGGAGTGTGGAATCAGATTTCACTTCAGATAGCTCATTCTGCTCAGAAACAAAAATGATTAATAAGCATTCCCTCTTAAGAACGAGAGTCTGGATGCAAAGAGTCTAGTTAGAAGACCTACTCAGATATTCAAAAGAGAAAAGTTGATGGTCTAAACACAGGTAGAGGGTGTAGGCATGGACATGAATAGCTGGTCCAAGATACATTTAGAAGACAGGTTGTTTCCAAGACTGGTGACTTTTCATGTCAAGGATGACTTAAGCAGAAGAGGAAAGAATAACTCAGATTGTGAGCTTGGAGTAATAGGTTGAGTGCATATTTGGGTTGCGAGATGATTTCTGTTTTGGAAATGCCAAGTGAGGTGCCTGAGGAATATTCATTTTGAGATATCTTGTAGGCACTTATGCATTCAGCATCACTATCATCACCACCATCCACCATCACCATTGTTATCACTGTCATCATTCTCTTCATTATCATCAAATCAAATTATTCTAGGAATTTTGAATAAATCACTTGCATAGACGTAAAAAATAGAGATCTTTTCTAGAAATGTGTGGTGTCATTATTTTTCTGAAACTACTTATAAAGTACTTGGTTAGGTTTGGAGGGATGACATGCTACAGCAACTGAGAACAGACTCTTTCAGCTCTTTATAATGAGTGTCAACATGCCTCTCATTAATTTATTTACATAGAGTTTTAGTTTGTTGGAAAAAAATTTCTGCCTTTTCTACTTATTATCCATGGAATTTTGGGCAAATAACTCTATTTCCTCATCTGTAAAAAGGACAGCTACTGGTGTCTACCCTAAATATATATCAGTAAAATTCATTAAACTGTTTCATAAAGTATAGACCACTTATATACATTTGTGATATAATTTTTACCATGTCATTTTAAGCACATTTATAAGGTTTTAAAACCTCTATTTTTATATATAAGGTTGCACAAGATGATATGCATGGTTCTATGGCTCTAAGATTTTCAAATGTAACTTGACATTTTAATATTCATATTTTTGGTTGTCCACAATTGTTTTTGTTAAGTTTTTCTTAATTGCAGAGAATAATGACCCAAATAACCTTAAGTAAAAAGCAATTTGATAAGAGGAGACACATATTGGAATGGGAAGACAAAAGTCAACAGGAAAGGACACAACTATCCTTCTTCTAGGGTCTGCAATGATATATTCACTCTGTCCCTTGGTCTTTCTCTTTCTCTCTTTTTCAGTGATTCTACATTTCAATTTAAATTTTATCTGAAGACCAGCTTTTCTATTTAGTCATTGTTCCTATTTCCTCATAATTTAGACTTGTGAATGGATTTTAACTTCCCATGGCCTTATCCCACCTCTTACCATTCGTATTATATTATTTTGACCAAGCATAATACAAAATGTGGCACCTGCCTTCAGCAGAGCCTTAACCCTAGGTCCTTCTTCAGCAGTGATGTGGGATGATGAGCAATGATCATCTCTATTAAGTGTGCGTGGCATCATCAAAATCGCTTCAGGCAAAAAACACAAGCATAGGGAATTTAGCAAGATGGATATGACTATCCCCTCATCTATTTTGTGCATTGACTACAGATCCATACTTTATTATGACAGCCCAAAATTATGTAAGCCAGGGAACAAAACCTCTCTAAAATGCAGGGGAAAAAACAGGTGGGAAATAGAGTTGAATGAAGGTTGGAATTTAAGCATAAAAGACAGACTGGGCAGAAAGTGGTCCTAAAAGTGATATTACAAAAATGGTATTTCTCCATATAATATAGTTTTTCTAATCACGGAGGGAACAAAAAAATTGAAACACTAGTTTATGAAACGTACTGAAAACAAAAGGAATCTCAACACCGTGATTACCAATGACCTGAAGATCAAGAGCATTTTCTTGTCAGATCATTTAGCCTGTGGTTTTCCCAAAGACTCCTCTCTAGAACTAGTGTCATACTTTGGTAATAGCACATCAAAGACTCTGTAGCTAGTGTCTTAATAGATAAAAATTAGATGTCAGACACATCTCCAGGTCATTTAATCTTTTTTATTTTATCCCTCTAAAATATTTCTGCTAAAGCACCCAAATAACACGACTAATCTTTAATAATCCAGTTAGTATTTCCACAGAAGATTTGCATGTTTCACTAATATTTTGGTGGCTGCTTCTTGAGTTTATGACGGATCAAACACATCAAGAAATTTACTATAATTTTATTTTGCATCAATTTTCTAATATATTACCAATAGTTTATTAGCCACTAAAATATCAGAACTTATCTATTACTTAGCAATACAATTTTCTTAATTCTTAGTCACACTTCACCCTAATGCAGATCTCTCAAAAATTTAGTTTTAATTCAATACGAAGGATAAAGAAAATCAGATCCAATGTACAAGCAATAAATACGTGGCTCTTGCCATATTAATAAAATGCAAAATAAGAAAAACATCAAGGAAACAAATTACCAGTTTTGTTTTTATAAAAATTAAGCTTCCAGAGGCCAAGAATGTTGTCTAACGCATGTAAAACGTTGTGTACTGTTGGCACTTGGATATTAAAATTCAATATTTACAACTGAAACATAATTTACTGAGCCATTCCAATGCACAAGCAAATGGGATGTATTGAATATCTTGGGACTGCTGAAATGCACTTTGATTTTATGCAACATCTTGTTAACTTTATCTGTTTTTCATAGCGCTTTTTCATTAGAGGGAGGGCAAGGGGAAAATTGGATCAAGGTCTTGGGTTTTAATACTAGGCATCAACACTACGAAAAAAAATCAAAGACACATTAATAAACTAAATATTACCTCCCACTGCTCTCTGGCTACCAGGCACACACATTTCTTTCCATTGGACTCCTAAGAGGGCCTTCAATAAAGTAAAACTGTGATTTTGACATTTTTCTTGCTCGCTGCCAGGAAATTCTAAATTGAGTCCCAGTTGTTTTTCAGATTAATCCATTGGAGAAAAGAGAATCTGAACACAATATTTTACAACTTTTTGAAAATGCATTTAGGCTAAATTTAGGTCTGGGTATATGTATGTATCGCTAATTATAAAATGCTTCTCTTACATCAAGCACACCCTAGGAACATGGCTGTTAACAAAAGATGAGATAAGGCATTTCTAACATGTAAGAGCAAATTTTCTGTGAATAGTAGGAACCAAGTGTTTATTAAAAATATTTTTAAGACATGATATATTTAAAAAACTGGTCTGCTTTCAAGAATTGACCTGTTTCGTCTCTTAAAAATCATAAAAATAGAGAAAAACATCTAGTGATAGCTTTGCTTTTTGTGTCACATCCAGGAAGAAAATAATACTTTTTATGAAACCTTACTCAATGAGACTTGATGTTTTATTTGAGTTCTTCATTCATATGTCAACCAGGTAAATGCACAACAAGGTGCATTTCAAAATCAAAAGATGCTAGTGATTTCCATATTTGCTTTCTGATCTTTTCTAACACTCTAGGAACAGCTCCCCAGGAAGGGCACCTCGAAGCCTTCACTGGCGAGGAATACAGTGGGCTCAGTCCCTAGATATGTGCTGCAAGGAGCACATTACACCTGCGCAATTCCCATTGAGAGAAATGGAAAGGAATTGCACTTCCAGCCTTTTTAAGAGCTCATTTGGTGCTTCACATGAGACTTTATTAAAAATAGCGCAGCTTTCAAAAACCTTTTAAGGCACTGGATGCTTTTTAAAAATCTAATAAATATGGATGGCTGATTAAAAGAATGTATTTTATATACTGTATGGTAATGTTCTTTCTTCTCTTCATTTTCCATCTTTCTTTGCTTTTGGCTTTTCTGAGGCTTCAAGTAATAAATGGGTGCTTTAAGAGGACCCACCACTCTCCATAGCACGAATTCCTTCATCCTAGTGGGAACTCTGTCCTATCCTTTGCCCTACACCAACCACAAAAAATTGCAGTTTAAATTTAACGAGTACTTAGCACACACAAAATCGAATTGATTTTCCCAACAACTTTTAAGGTAGATATTATTCTCAGTTTGTAGAGTGGAAACTGAAGCTCAGAAAGGATTAGTAATTTGCTCAATATCACATATCTAGCGGGTGGCACTGCCAATGCTATTTCAAAACAGGTCTTTTGGTAGTGATGGTTATTGTGGTGGTGATGATAATAATGTCAGGTATTGTGCAAAGTCATTTTCATCTATTCTCTTCTTTAGTCTTTACTTGATTGTGTATGAGTTTTATATTCCAACCTCAAAGTTGGTGATTTTCCCCCTACACATAAGCAAAGTCTACCAATTAAAGGTTTTATTGAGAAACACTGATAGGACCTAACAATGGGAGTAAATAATAGCTCTTACTATAGACTTACTGTTTTTCTGCAGGGCTCTGAAAACAAAACTTGTTCCTCCCTAAACGCTATTTTCTGAAGAGTCCGTCTTGTTACCTGCTTCCCTTGTCGTTTCCAAGTTCAGACATTTGTAAAAAGAAACTTCCTTAGAAAACTGTCAGCTTAGAAAACTGTTTTATTTGTCCTTTTTTTGTCTTCAAGTCAGGAAGCTTGGGCAGAAAATAGAAGAGTCAGTAAAGTGGTAAGTAGAATGACTTGGATAAAGTAGCACTGGAACATTGAAAATCCATGTCTATCAGGAAGTCTAAGCAGGGAGACCAGGCAGGCTTCTCAGGCAGAGCTGAGGTCCAGGTTTCCAGAAGTGCTGCTTGTGCGGAGGGGTGATCTGAGCACAGAAAAATCTGTTTCCCACTTTTACAGTCTATTACATAGGGGTAGGAAGTGTTTGATCAAAACCTTAGAATATCTAGGTAGGTGATAAAGTCTCTTTTAAAAAGCATTGAAATACACAACTTTGGTGAAATCCTTGTGGCACAGGTGAAGTGACAATTTCCTTCTTAACTGAAGATGATCAAGGATGATTCCCAACTTCTCTTCTGCCATAGCTTTTTCATCGATCTCCTCTCTTGTTCTACCAATGGTGAAAGAGAGTCTGCATCATTCTCATAACTGTGTTACATACAAATAGGAAATTATTGTTCCAGGTCTAAATCATTTTTTCAGACTTTCTTGGCAAATATAATCTTCTCTTCTTTTATTTTCATTTCATTCAATTCTCCTAAATACTTTCTAATTTTAATGCTGTATACATATAAAATGCCAAATCATAAAATTGGTTTTACCTAAAGTCTACAGAAAAGTGATTATCTTTTTAAAAACATTTTATATAATTCACCATTTTGCAACCTATTAAATGTAATTTGATTTAAAAGTTTATTTTATAGATTCGTGTTAAAAAAGGAAGAAAACAAAAATATGAAGGAGAGTTTCTTAAAAAGGATCTTCCTATAATTTTAGAGGTACTATAATAAAAACAGTTTACATAGAAAGAATTCAAATGACATTATAAATTATGACATATACTCAAACACTTTTTATGCATGAAAAACAATTGTTTTATTTTAAATTAATATAAATTAGTCATGACTATATGTTTGTAATTTATCAAGTGGTTTTTTATAGTTCAACAGAAAGTAGTTTAAAGGACCATTGGAAGACAGGTTTTTTTTTTCGGATAGAATTTTTATCCCGTGATGACCTGGTCTCACGTGGTTCCAGAATTCATAGCTCTCATGTCTTTGGCTATGTATCCATGGGATAAAAGGATGACTTCTACATCTTACAACGTATACCTCATTAAATGCTTACAGTCTCACACAGGGACCAATTGTTTAAGGCAGCATGGCAATATAACCTTTGGAAGATTGGGTCTTGTTACCTGTTTTATAAAGGGCTTTTAAAAATGATTTTGGTCAATTCTTCATCCTTATTAGGTCACTGACTAAAGGATAAGCTCTTCCTGCTCTATAAGTTTATCTTCATCAATGAAGGACTTATATATATCACTAATTATTTCATTAAAAGGATATAGTACAACACATTATGAAAACTGTTTAATAAATTATTTTTTTGCTTGGTAAAATTTAATTGTTCTAATTATTTTTATTTCTTGTTTTACTATTTCAGTATTGCCTTCTTGAAAGAGGAATCGCTAAGGAAAAAACCACACACACACACAAAATAATGTCACCTATCTCTTGGTTAATATGTACCAACTGGACAGACCCAGTTGAAGAGATATTTTTGAGTTTGTGAAAAATCTAAATCATGAAATATTTTCAAAGATAAGCAAAGCATCAAAAAGTCATGGTGCTCTCTGGGGAGGACAATGAATAGATACCTTTATATAATTTTATCAGGTACATTAGAAGTGATGTAAATAGAAGCAAATAATATATTTATATACATTTCTGCATTGAAAAACTAATAAAAATATTTCAAAAACATGCTATTTCTCAGTGTTTCTCTCGCTATTAATTCTCTAGTTGTTTCTTTATTATATTATGCACTATGCCCCTGGCCAACATTACCAGCATCAAATTTACAGGAAAAAATAAAATAAAAGAAAAATAGAAAGTTTAGGAAAAAACTCTTACATTTTCTTAGGAATTTGAAAAATAAGAAAAGAGGATTTAATTTTATTTTAGACTATCTCAACTTAGTTTAGTCCTTAGAAAATTAGCATTTCATGCCAGCATAGATTTAAAACAATGAGCCAAAAGTCAGTTATAAATAAGCAGTGCAGTAGAAACTACTTTACGAATGTGACTTAGTTTCTGCCGAGAGATCTGCTCTTAGTCTGATGGTTTTCCCTTTGTAGGTAACCTGACCTTTCTCTCTGGCTGCCCTCAACATTTTTTCCTTCCTTTCGACTTTGGTGAGTCTGACAATTATGTGTCTTGGAGTTGCTCTTCTCGAGGAGTATCTTTGTGGCGTTCTCTGTATTTCCTGAATTTGAACGTTGGCCTGCCTTGCTAAATTGGGGAAGTTCTCCTGGATAATATCCTGCAGAGTGTTTTCCAACTTGGTTCCATTCTCCCCGTCACTTTCAGGTACACTAATCAGACGTAGATTTGGTCTTTTCACATAGTACCATATTTCTTGGAGGATTTGTTCATTTCTTTTTACTCTTTTTTCTCTAAACTTCTCTTCTTGCTTCATTTCATTCATTTGATCTTCAATCACTGATACCCTTTCTTCCAGTTGATCAAATTGGTTAATGAAGCTTGCGCATTTATCACGTAGTTCTCGTGCCATGGTTTTCAGCTCTATCAGGTATTTAAGGACTTCTCTACATCGGTTATTCTAGTTAGGTTAGCCGTTTGTCTAATCTTTTTTCAAGGTTTTTAGCTTCTTTGCGATGGGTTCAAACTTCCTCCATTAGCTCAGAGAAGTCTGATCGTCTGAAGCCTTCTTCTCTCAACTCGTCAAAGTCATTCTCCGTCCAGCGTTGTTCCATTGCTGGCGAGGAGCTGCATTCTCTTGGAGGGGGAGAGGCGCTCTGATTTAGAATTTTCAGCTCTATAAGCCAGAAGGGAGTGAGGGCCAATATCCCACATTCTTAAAGAAAAGAATTTTCAACCCAGAATTTCATATCCAGCCAAACTAAGTTTCATAAGTGAAGGAGAAATAAAATCCTTTACATACAAGCAAATGCTTAGATATTTTGTCACCAGCAGGCCTGCCCTACAAGAGATCCTGAAGGAAGCACTAAACATGGAAAGGAACAACCGGTACCAGCCATTGCAAAAACATGCCA
>NW_012112030.1:12675596-12675918 GCF_000951035.1 Colobus angolensis palliatus
AAGTCTCAGGGTGCAAAAATCACAAGCATTCTTATACACCAATAACAGACTAACAGCCAAATCATGAGTGAACTCCCATTCACAGTTGCTTCAAAGAGAATAAAATACCTAGGAATCCAACTTACAAGGGATATGAAGGACCTCTTCACGGAGAACTCAAACCACTGCTCAACGAAATAAAAGAGGACACAAACAAATGGAAGAACATTCCATGCTCATGGATGGGAAGAATCAATATCAGGAAAATGGCCATACTGCCCAAGGTAATTTATAGATTCAATGCCATCCCCATTAAGCTACCAATGACTTTCTTCACAGAATT
>NW_012112030.1:12676761-12677104 GCF_000951035.1 Colobus angolensis palliatus
CACCATGGAATACTATGCAGCCATAAAAAAGGATGAGTTCATGTCCTTTATAGGGACATGGATGCAGCTGGAAACCATCATTCTCAGCAAACTATGGCAAGAGCAGAAAACCAAACACCACATGTTCTCACTCATAGGTGGAAACTGAACAATGGGAACACTTGGACACAGGAAGGGGTACATCACACACCAGGGCCTGTCGTGGGGTAGGGGGAGGGGGAGGGATAGCATTAGGAGATATACCTAATGTAAATATTAATGGGTGCAGCACATCAACATGGCACATGTATACATATGTAACAAACCTTCATGTTGTGCACATGTATCCTAGAACTTCAAGTAT
>NW_012112030.1:12678080-12689990 GCF_000951035.1 Colobus angolensis palliatus
AAAAAAAAAAAAAAAAAAAAGAAAAAAAGAAAAAGAAAAGAATGGGCCTTAAAAGTATGATAAAGAGAGCTGAGAAATGTCATAAGAGCAGTCACTACTTTTACCTGAATGCCCATACTTTACTTACATCACTTCATTAAATGCATTCAATTATCCAGAAAGACAGGCATCCAGATTCTCATTTTACAGTTAGGCAAACTGAGGCTCAGATAAATTAAAATGTTTATAGAAGATCACTCAGACATTAAGTGGCAGAAAGAGAATTTGAACAGATTTCAGGCAGGAAAAATGTGAAATTAGAATATAATTTGTAGACCAAATAAAACTGGTGTTTCAAATAGGCAGAACTAAAAAATTATTTACAGGTGGTATAAATGAGAATTCCTATGAATTTCCAAAATGTCCATTTACAACTTTTCAATGGGAAAACTTTCTAACTATAACTGACTAAGAGATCCTTAGAGGTCCAATGACACTATTAATGAAATGTTAACTGCTTGTCCTATAGTTCTAGCAGGTCAATTAAGTTTCCGATCTATAACAATACCATTGAATCTGGGATCAAAATGTCAGATTCTGGCTATCTTCTGAGTGAAATCCTGGTAATGGCAATACTGTACATTGTAACCACCACTTTGATTTGTATATCTCTTTAAAATAATAATTTTAAAAACAGACAATAAGAGAAGTGCTACATTTTGAATATAGAGATAAAAGAATTTGGCTCTTAATTCCTCAGAATTAATTTTCATGGTCAAAGGGTTGAAAGCTTCATTTTAAACTATATACTCATTAAAAGCCTATGGCTTGACAAAGACCCAGCTTGGCAAGCATGGTTGCTTGAAGTTAAAAGTGTTTTATGTTTATATTAAAATATTTGATGAGATAAAATAATACTTTGGTTAAGTTATATAATGTTTTGATGTACAGATATATTTCTTCATTAAGTTTCTGAGTATTAAAAAAACTTCTTGTGTTTCTTGGGATTTGACTTTAAATATACAAATGCGAAATTAAGGCAGTGAAAGAAAGTTGTAGTAATTACTTTTATAGATGGATATCTAATGAAAAAAAATGTGATTCTCAAAATAATCAACAGTTCTCACTGTGGCTTCGTTCCCAGACAATGTGATCTCATTAGTAGAGATGAAGTTATCAAAATTTACACTCAGGACTCTATTTCTATGTACACACAACACTATAGTTAACACGAAGTTACAAGGTCAAATATTCCATCTCAACTGATAATTATTTTTCTTTACAGACGTCTATAAGTGTCTCTATTTCCACTGCTGGTTTTAGTTTTTATTAACCCTTTCACCATCTGTGATGGTAGCATACTAGTGTCATTGTGCTTCTCCTCTATACAACTCCTAGAGAGATTCTTTTAAAACAGTCAGGAACTTCCTGGCTCAAGAAATTTAATGGGAAGACATACAAATGAAAAACAAACATATGAAAAGGTACTCAGCATCACTGATCATCAGAGAAATGCTAATCAAAACTACTAGGAGATACCATCTCACCCCAGTTACAATGGTTTAGAGTAGAAAAGCAGGAAATAACAAATGCTGGTGAGGATGAGGAAAAAAGGGAATCCTGGTACACTGCTGGTGGGAATGTAAGTTAGTACAACTACTAGGGAGAACAGTTTGGAGACTCCTTAGAAAACTAAAAATTGAGCTACCATATGAGCCAGCAATCACACTGGTGGGTGTATAGCCAAAAGAAAGGAAATCAGTATATTGAACAGATATCTGCACTGCCATGTTTATTGCGGTACTGTTTATAATAGCTAAGATTTGGAGGCAATGGATGTGTCTATTAATAGATGACTGGGTAAAGAAAATGTGGTACATACACATATTGGAATACTACTCAGCTATAAAAAATAATGAGATCCAGTCACTTGCAACAACATGAATGGAACTGAAGATCATTATGTTAAGTGAAATAAGCCAGGCACAGAAAAACATACATCACATATTCTTTCTTATTTGTGGATCTAAAAACTCAAATCAACTGAACTTACGGACATAGAGAGTAGAAAGATGGTTACCAGAGGCTGGAAAGGGTAGCTGGGGGTTGGGGAGGAGGTAGGGATGGTTAATGAGTACTAAAAATATAGAAAGAATGAGTAAGACCCACTATTTGATAGCACAATAAGGTGACTATAGTTAGTGATAACTTAATTATATATTTTAAAATAACTTAAAGAATGTAATTGGATTATTTGTAACTCAAAAGATCAATGCTTGAGGGGATGGATGCCCTATTCTCTATGATGTGCTAATTTCACATTGCATGCCTGTATCAAAATATTTCATGTACCCCGTACATATATACACACCTACTATGTACCTACAATTTTTAAAAATTAAAACATTAAATAAAAAGAACTTTAATGAATTACTGATAATTAAAGGAAAAAAATTACTCCTCCTTGGCATGACATTCATGTTTCTCTGTGATGTGATCTCAGCCTATATTTCTCTCCATACCACCTTTAAGAAGAGTTCACCATTTCCCAAACCTGCCCTTTACTCTCCTATCTCAAAGATGTCTTTACACATTTTCCTCTCCTGTAATAACACCCCACTGTTATTACATTAATCTAGAAAATTATTATGTACTGGATTAGTTCAAAGTTTACTTTGGCAATGAAGCCTTCTCTAACCTTTTTGGTCTTCATACTAAGAGTGTATCTGTCTGCTCCTGTGTTTCCAACACGTTATTTCTTCTCGACCCAGTGATGTAGCTCTTTCTTTCTAAATTATATTTATTTATGTACCTCCTATTTCATCTACTAAATTTTAAGTTTCTTGAAGTTAAAAACTACATCTTAGCAGTCTCTATATCCTCTGAAATATCTAGCAAATATGTTATATTTGTATTTTTGTATATATTTATGTTATATACATATATTGTATATATAGTATATATATCCTCTGAAATATCTAGCAAATATGTCATTTTTGAGAATTACTTTCCATTCTGCTTATTAATTAAATTAAATTTAAATTTAAGCAGTTAATTTGAATGAGGTTTATTAAACTGATTATAATATTCATTGTATGAATATCATATTTTGAGAATATACCAGCCTATAAGGTATTAACATTTTTCCCAAGTATTGAATTTTTCTCAAACCATCGTGACTTTTCCCATTGCACATTGTTGAACATAATTGCAGACAATGGCTGTTGATTGGTGGTGCAACATTCTATAGAAAGAGCTGTTTCTCACTACAGTATTCACTCAAACAATAATCAGTGCAGAATTTTGAGTTACATGAGAAAATAAATGCAATAATCAGAAACACTGTTTTAGAGCCTTTTTTTCTCAAATAACTTCTGTATGAACTCACATGCCTCAAAGTATTTAACAGAACCCCTACCACCTCCATCAAAAAGCATTATATAAAAATGAATTACAATGGAACTGAGTTCACGAGTTGCTTCCTTTTCCCCTTGTATAACTTCAGTCCTGTGGGGAGTGTTGTACTGTGAGAGGCTAAGAGTATTAAATATGAGAGACATTTGTATATCTTATAGCTGGACTACTACAAAAAGGTGAATAGTCAAGGCAAAAGAATTTCTAGCAGACAGAAGGTCTAGCAAAAAAAAAAATGAATCCTGGATGGTGAAGGGAAAGGGCAAGAAAGGGAAAGCAGATAAAGAAAGTAGGTATGAATTAAAAGGAGAATTCTCAGTGCCTATACAAAGTAGACTTGAAATTGACTCAAAGTGATCCAATATTAAATGACACTTACAACATCTTCTATATTCTAAGTGGCTTGGAATAGGACTGCATTCTTTGTGGCCATACTTATAATTTATACTTAAAAATTCAGACTTAGAATTTATCTTACTGCTCCTTGTTCCCAACACATTATTTCTTCTTAACCTAATGATTTAGCTCTTTCTTCCCTAAATTATATTTATCTCCTATCTCACCTACTAGATTTTAAGTTTCCTGAAGTTGTTATTAAATAACTTACTACAGACAACTACCAAGTTCAAATGTCTTTCCAGTCCCTGTGGTCATCGTGGAAGGTTTGTTGAAGAAACAAATTAAACTGAAGTTGAATGAATAAATTTCAGGTCTGATGCATAGAGTCATTGAAAACAATCCAATGTATCCCATTTTTACAGAGGGTGAATTTAACAAGCTTTATACCAGTGCGTTTTACATTGATTTTGAACAAAATTTTAGAATTAACTTTTTAAAAATATTAAAAGGGCATTAGAACAAGAAAGTGAGAATTACAAGGAAATATAACATGTCCAATAAGAGTAAGTCATGTTAGACTAACTTATCATTTTATGATGGTATTACTAGCCTGAGCAATAAGGGCAAAGCTTCAAACACAGAATAGTTTCCTTGATTTAAAAATATCTTCAAGGACCCAGGTCACTTTGAACCTTTTATTCTGCCATTTTACAGCCTTTTTCTTTGGATTTTCCTTCATGGGAAGTAAGATGGTTAATGCAGCAACAGTGGATTCCACAAAAAATATCCTGGAGCCTCTTTAAGGGCCTTTTCCTTTTTATCAGAAGTTTGTCTCCCAAAAGCTATAGAAGCACACTCTGTTTTAGGTCCAGTAGAAATGGGTCATATCCTCATGCTCTCTCCCCTCCAAAGTAGTACCGGGAATGTAAGGATCTGGAATATTTATCCTCTATAGTGGAAGATGGATTCTGACAGCAAGGAAGAAGTATGAGGAAAAGCAATTGCATGGACAGCCATATTAGCAGAATAATGCTAGCTGCTGTAACAAACAAAAAGGACATACACTGGTTCAAACATGGTAGACATTTGTTTCTTGTTTCAAAAGAGTTAGCATTTATGAGTGCTCAGCTCTCTTAAGTAATTGTTTAGAGAACCAGATTTCTTCCATCTTATGGCTCATCTATCTTCAACAAATGACTTTTAAGTTCACTGTGTTGGCTTGCATGAAGCCAGCAGAAGGCAAAAGGGTGGGGAAAAAAAAAACAAACAAAAGCATGGGCTTTTAAAGTCCATTGCCTGGAAGTCACACACACCACATCCAAACTGATTCCACAGGTGAGAGCTAGTCAATTGCCCTCTCAGCTCCCTACCAAAATGAGAAATGGTTGCCCCAATTAAGCTGAACTTAGCAGCAACCAAATTGTGAATGAGAACTGAATATATGAGTAAGTTAATCAAATAGTTTAATGGTGGACTGATTGTATTTCAAGATTTTTGGTTATGAATACATTATCACTCCAGATGGATATATCTAACAGAATATCTCAGAGTATATCAGCACTATTTTTTTTTTAACTAATGACTTGAGGACATAGATGGTATGCTAATCAAATTTTTAGATATCTTGAAGTTGAGAGGAAAAGCCAACATGTCAGCTCAAAGTTCCAGGATCCCAAAAAGATCTCAAAAAATAAGAATAAAGGTGAAATTGGGGATAAAATTGCTGGAGTTAGGTCAACACATTCAGTGGCAAGCACTATTTAATTTGGCAAATATTTATTTAGTTATAATACTCAGAGCATTGTGCCAGGCCAAGTACAGAATATAGAAAATAAGGGTTAAAGCAGAATATATGAAAAAGAAAGGACAGTCTGAGTTGATTGAAAACCCGTATAAATTATTAATGTAGGATTCCCCCCCTTTCTATTTCCCTATATGTGAGAATGTATATATGTGTGTACACGTACATGTTTGCATGCTTATATACACATCTTAGGTTAAATTAGAAAATTAATAATGTACAGAACATTCGATGTTCTTTGTTTTTCAGATTTTTGTTTTGGGCTCTTGGTACAATACTTTAAAGGCGACAATGAACAAACTTGATTGTTTCTGGGAGAGTATGACGAAGTCGGTAAGTGAATTTGAAATAAATCACATGTATTTGCTCATTTATTCACTTATTTATGACTGAGTTTCCATTTATTTCCCTTCAAGGAAGTAGGTTATGTGTATAAATAATCATAGGATAAGGTAGAACATGGAGAAGTGCTTTAAAAAAATTAGAAGACTGAGAGAGATTTCTTCTAGCAAAAGAGATAAGGGCTGGGAGCTACCTCCCAGAAAGACAGATAGACCAGGATAACCAGGATACAGTCAAGAGGGAAGAAAAGTGGGGCTGTATTCCAAGAAGGAGGATAAAACTTTAAAACAGAGATTTCACTAGAATTGTAAACTGTTATCTGCAGCTCGAATGGCATGAAGGAAATAATAGGGGGAAAGGCCATTAAGGTACTTTGAGATAAAATTGCGAGACCATTGATTCTGCATTAAAATTTTTTAATTTTGTTCAGGAGTAAAGCAATTGCAAATATTTATAAAATTCTTCCTATTCATATAAATGAGGTTATAGAGGTCAAAAAGGTTTGGCCTGTGTTTGTTCATAGGAAGAATGGTAAAAAAACAGCAATAACACAACAACAACAAAACCAAACCTGTAGGTATTTAAAATACAGAAGAGAAAATTATGGTCTGCAGGATTATCATAGTGAGGGGGAATTAACCTCACTCATACTTTCTACTCATCTTTTATCCAAAGCTCCTACACCATCCCACAACCCTTAACTAGGATCAAGAGTCAGAAACTGCAGAAAGGCTTTTTAGAAGTGGGGTAAGGGTGGAAGTGTCTCATTATCAATCTCATTATCATTAAAAATACCTTAAATGTATAATAAATCCAACTTTAAAGGGTTTAAACCTAAGTTCATGACCACTTGCTGGGGCAAGGTAGAAGCATGAGAACATCTTGTGGAAAGTAAGGAATGAGCTTTGTAAGGTCTCTGTTCTGACAGAAGTATTAATATTATGATTTCATAAAATATTGTGTTTCCTTGCTTTTTCTCCTTCTTATGAAAATACATGTCACCTTCACAAAGTTTTAATTCACTTCAAATTTAGGATCTATTTTATACAAAATGATCAACTGAATATTAGGTGTTACTAACTGAGAGAAGAGTCTTATATAGTTTACAGAAACAGGAAAGGAAACCTTCATACAGTGCTCCATGTGGTCCCTTTCTATTATCAGTTTTTAAAAGTCAAATAGCACAAAGCATAACAGAAGTATAATATTCAAACCTAAGGCACACAGGACATGTACAGGGTGGAAAACTAGCAAACAATCACCTTTTCACAAGTCCTCTTATTGCACCGTTATCATTTTAATTTTATTCAGAGAAAGGATATCATTCATTGTTGCTCTGACATTCAACAAGCACTTCAAACATCTAGATAGCTATCATAAACTGGGTACTAGTTTATCATACCCAGTCTGAAAGATTCACTGTATTATTGAAGGATGTCCATAACTGGCACACACCTTACCTATCAAATATTATTCTTCCAAACTCCTCAACAGAAATTCTCCTGTCATGTCAAGGCGGCTGTTATTTACACTAATTTCATTGATGCCTCTCAACATTTTCTTGGAATGTCCTTCTTCTTATTTCCTAACTAAAAGTCAACTCATTCTGTATTTTTTTCTCACATCTTCTCAACTAATCTAGCCAACGCCAACTTCATCGTTCATTGAACATGACATAGTAATTATTATCTGAACTTCATATCTTGATAATCCTATCATATCTAAACTTATGCTACTCTCTATTTGCTCCATATTGATTTATTTTTCCTTCTCAGTCAGAATATATGCTCTACAAGAGCAGATGACACATTGCACATTAATTTTGCATTTTCTGGAATATGTGGATTGGTACTAGGAGTCAAGTGAATGTCTTAGGAATACTTACATAGTAGAGTTCAGTCTAACTCAGCTTAATAAGGACTTATATTTTCTTTGACTTTGAAAAAAATATTGTCATCACACAAAAATAACTTTGATTTTATATATTCTTACAAAATTATTAAAGCTAAAAAACACAGCTTAAGGATTTTGCTATAACTGTCTTCTCTTTTTTTTTTTTTTTTGCCTTTATCTGGCATTACTTTCTGTTATTTTACTGAATTCTTGCTTTTATGGTGGATTTGTCATAGAAGATTACGATACTGTCAAGAGGGAAGAGGGATGGGTTTGTATACCAAGAAGGAGTAAGAGATATATTACAATCTGTAAACAATGTTACTTAAAAAAAAAAAACTATTAGAGACGCTAGAAACATGCTCACTTATCTATAACTTTGAAAACGATCACAGGAATCTGTTTTGTGTGTGTGTGTGTGTAGGGGTCTGTCTGCAAATTGAACACATAACTTTTTGATCAAGTTACAGCAAAGAAAATTTTAAAAGTCATATGACACAAATCAATAATTTGGCTCTGATTTTTGAAATGAAGCTTCTACGACCTTAAACTTTCTGTCATTATACGATTGTTACTGTAAACCTAACAGCAGATGGTGAGGTCATGGAGAATAGAATAACAATATACATAATGTATGACAGATACTTAAAAGATATATTTGTTAAGTGAATAGAGTTTATTATTGTCACCATTGTTTTTACTTATTGATTATTTAGGTTACATTTTCTTTTTTTCTATTGGTTATTTGTCTTTCTATTAATGGTTTTCTATTTGCTTTCTTATCAGAAAAAATCAAATCATTTTGTAAAAAATCTTATGACTACTTTAAAAAAGCATATTCTTAGGTCTTTCTTTTAAATTTCTTCTACTTATAATATCTACCTGGACTGGGAATTCCTTGAGGAAAATGATATATGGCTTATTAACTCTTGCATTTCCAGCTCCTACCCCAGTATCAGGGATAGATCAGGAGCTACCCCACAGCATGGAATGAAATAAATATTAAACACACAAGTCTTCATTTTCCCAATATTATTCCCTTGTGTAGACCAATGTTATCATTGAGAAGTGATATTGACCAATGTTACTGGTTTTACAAGGATTCTAATATAACTGACAGTCTAACCCAAAATGCTATAATGCTTACCGGGAGGACTTTGGACTCAGAAAAGATTTTGGATTAAAATTATGGCTGACAATACAAGCTATTTGACATTGGACAAGTTACCTAAGCTTTTTAAGTTTTAGTTTCTTCAGCTGTAAGATAAGGATAATAAAGGCGCTAACGTCATAGGAAAGTGACAAACCTCAAATAAGTTAATGCATGTAAAGCTTGCCACAGACTAATGGCTCAATAAATATTAGTTATTGTTATAACTCTTTCCTTCCTGTAGAACAGAAACAATGTGCAGAAAAGATTTCACACGTGAACTAATTTATACACCCGTCATCTTCTTTACACTTTCTCTAATTCATTGATATAATTTCAGCAAAGGATCTTTAGTAACATAATAAATAACTTTATCTCAGCTTCTTTAGATTTGATACTATTAATCTCTGCCTTGAAACATGCTAATAGCAATAAGATCAAACAAGTTATTGAGCTGCTAATATGAGTTAGCTATTATGTTAAACACTTTGTATGCATAATCTCAACGAATCCTTATAACATTTTATGAGGTAAGCTCTACTATTATTTCAATTATACAGGTGATAATGTTTATAATTTCTCATAATAGCTCATGGTTTTCTCTTAGCCTATATCACATTTATATATTAATTTATATAATTTTTATGGTTATCTGTTTAACCTCTGTCTCACCATTAATCTGTAAATTCCAAAAGGGTAGAAACCACACTCCTTGAGGAAAAATCACTGTATTCCTAGAGACTTGCACAATTCTCAGTACTTCTTAAGAATTCAGTACATTTGAGGCTGAGGCAGGAGGATTGCATGAGGCCAGGAGTTCAAGATCAGTCTGGGCAACATAGCAAGAATCCTTCCACTCTCCAGCCTCTGGCCCTATTTTTAAAAGGAAAAAAAAAAAATTAATTAATTAGCCAGGTGTGGTGGCACACCTGTAGTCACACCTACTGAGAGGCTGAGGCAGGAGGATTGCTTGAGCCCATGAGTTTGAGACCAGCCTGGGTGATATAACAAAACTCTGTCTTAAAAAAAAAAAAAAAGTTTAATAAATTTATGTTGAGCTAATGAATGCAATAAGAATATTGCCAAGATACCAGTACTAAAGGGATGGCTCTGAGGTTCAAACCCAGAGCTGTCTGACTCCAGAGCCTGTATTCTTTACCATTAAACTGATTCTCCAGCTCAACACTGGTGGCTTCAGATGGATTTGTGCTTTATCTACCTCTCTGGTGAAGGTACTTTACCTGGAAGATATGCTTACCTCCGTCCCTGGCCATTACTTCTTGGTATCTTCTGTAGGGCTTTCTGACACCCTTTTATCATCCTTCTTTCATTGGTGTTTCCCAGGTTCTGGTCTTAGTTTCTGCCCTCTTACTCATCAGGACACCTCTTTGAGATCCCTGGCTTCGTTACTATCCACATCCTGATGACTCCCCTGTCCATATTTCCAGACATGGCTTAACTCTGGGACTCCAGATTTCTATATCTATTTGGGATTTTTACTTAATTCTTCATTTCGTATTAGCCTATGTATAATTGCATTATCTTCCCCCGACAATTAGGCTCCATTCCTTGTTCTCTATCTTTGTGAATAGTCCCACACAATCCAAAAGCTTCTTCCCTTTCTTCTTACTGTGTCTTCTTCTACATTTTAAGTGCCACTACCTCTGTTCAGCCACTTGCTACTTATCTCACAGTTTACTGTATTGCCCTTCCTTCTGTAGACTTCTAAATTTTCTCCCACTACTTATTTTTTCCTCCTGGTTTCACAGCTAATCAATGAGTGACTATATTTCCTAGGCTCTCTTGCAGAGTGTGGCTGGCTGTAAGCCTATACTCAATCCAATACTCTGTGAACAGAAATGTGCATAAATTCTAGGTCATCTCTTAAGGGAGAAATCAACTTTCTCTAGGCCCTCTGTTTCCCCCTACTGCTCAGAAATAGTAAAAAAAAAAAAAAAAAAAGGCATCAACAGCCACTTAGATCCTGGAAGACTTTGGAAGACTTGTGGAGTATGGGTGTCTCCTGCCCTACACAACTACTTTGCTCATAAATTGTTAGGTAAAAGGGAAATGCTCTTCTAATTTCCTTTAGAACACTATATTTTAAGGTCTTTTTATAGAAGCTTAGAATGTACCCTAAAAACTACATAAAATTAGTTTCTCTAACTCCAGTTTTTACTCCAATCTATTCCATAATTTTAAAGGAGTCTACTCATTCTAAAATGCAAGTATTGATAGGTCAATTTCTTATTTAAAATTTATAAGTGGCATTTGCTTTGCTTTATTTCCAAATTTTCAAAAATAAGCATATATTGATTTTATAATGATGAGGAAATAAGTAAACCCATTAGTGACTCCCTCAAGACTTTAAAATAAAGTTCAAGCTGCTTTATGGGACTAAAATCCCTTCATGTTTTGCATTCTGTCCATTTCTAGAGTCTTAACTTTTGCCACACCCTCACAGACCTCCTGGCACTGGAGTCCCTGGTTGGTGACAGGCCCTTGTATACATCTGCATCTTTACAACTTCTGCTCTCTCTCTCTGGATACATTTTCCATGTTTTCTGCTAGACTAATGGCTACTCATCCTTCAAAGCTTAGGTCTAGACTCAGGTCAATATTGGATTCTCCATAAACTCTTTTCTAATGCCTAAGGATTAGTTAAATACCCCTCATCTGTGTCATGACAGAATCCTATCAGTATCTTTACTGGGCACTTTCCACATTAAACTCCACCAATTTCACAACCAGACTTTGTCTATCCTCCAATAAAAAATGTGCTCTCAGCCCGGCGCAGTGGCTTACGCCTGTAATCCCTGCACTTTGGGAGGCCAAGGTGGGAAAATCACAAGGTCAAGAGATTGAGATCATCCTGGCCCACATGGTGAAACCTCGTCTCTACTAAATTACAGAAATTAGCTGGGCGTGGTGGCACGCACCTGTAGTCCCAGCTACTTGGGAGGCTAAAGCAGGAGAATTGCTTGAACCTGGG
>NW_012112030.1:12690405-12708028 GCF_000951035.1 Colobus angolensis palliatus
GTAAACCCGGGAGGCGGAGCTTGCAGTGAGCCGAGATCGCGCCACTGCACTCCAGCCTGGGCGACAGAGCTAGACTCCGTCTCCAAAAAAAAAAAAATTTAAATGGGATATATAATAAACATAATTAGAAGCTGATTAGAAAGGTATATTTTCTGTTATGTCAGCTTTCCCCAATGACCTTAAAACTTGCACATTGTGAGACTTTAAGAAGTTTCTGAGGAATATTATTTTTGATTATTCAAGAGATAACACTTTTACAAAAACTGAAGATTATAGAAAAGTTCGCAGTGTTTCATATAACAAATAATCAGTGAATGCTGAATTAATAAATGAGTGGTTGTTTTTGGTAAGTGTAGCTTATCAAACATTAAAAGACTGAATATAGTTTACAAATATGCTCAAAAGCCAGCGTTTTGGTCCTTGAACACAAATAAAATTTACAACTTGCCATATTGTTAAAAAATCTGTTAGTTCTTAGATTTCTTTGGTTTGGAAAGCATTAAAAAAAATCCCACAAATTGGAAAAAGATTGACTTTCTTTTTTAAACTTTCATATCAAAATTTTATAAGGTTCTTACAAATTATTCTAAAATTTTAGAATGCTAATTCTAAAGGAATTAACATTCCATTCAGAAATAGGGTGTTGGTAGACTTACATGTAAATTTGTTAGTAAAACTGAAACTGTCCCATTTATAAGCTGGTATTTTAAAATTTTTTAAAAAGTTTATATTTTCCTAGACCCTTTATTTCTTGCCCTAGGCCACGTTTGCACATAAGGACAAGTTCATTAAAAGTAAGTTACTTTTGTATGCTTTACATATATTCATTCGTTAAGTTATTAATACAACCACACTGATACGTTTTCTGCTGCAAATATATTAAGTGGTTACTGATCAAAGAGCAATTGTATAATCAGAGCCAACTGCACCGGTGTACAGTCTGCACAAATGATCGGGTGTTTAGAAAGTCTTTCGCTTGGTTATGCTTTGCTATTCGTAAGGACTCTGGATTTTCATTTTGTACTGACCTCCACAACTTTTGTAGCCAGTCCTAAGTGTAATTTTAAAAATTATCCTAATTTTGAACAAACTGTCAGGGAGTGCATTGTTAAAATGCCAATTTCTAAACAGCTACCCATAAACAACGAACCCAGAGTCCTAGCTGTCTGCCAGGCTCTGTTCACCCAGCTTAGCTGTCAGGAGTAGCACACGGGTTAAAAGAGAAAGATTCTCCTAAGTGTCAATCCCTCCTGCTGGCTCAAGAGAACAAAGCTGGCAGGCAAAGTGAATCAGATAGCGTACTGTGCACGCCCCAACTTCAGAATACAGTAAAGTCCATCGGTCTAATTTCAGCTTTTCCAGCCCTGGTAGTGCCCCTTTAAGTTTACTAAGTCAGATATACCTGTAAGCAAGCAGTCTAATGTTTTTGTGATCTTGCTGCTGCGAAAGTATTTAATAATAAGCCTCAGAAGTTGGGAGGTAAGAAAGAAATCTATGATGTCTAATGCCAAGGTGGTGTTCAATGTGTTGAAAGTTGATTAAATTTCCTTTTAACACCCCTTGAAACTGACATTTTGCTACCGTTTAAATTTTTTTCCCTCCAAACTATTTTTTTATACCCATGATTTACAGTGATATACAGCAAAGCAGTGGCTATGAATTGGCTCAAAATGATTCTAGGGGTAATGAGCAGGGATTGAAAAAGTCTGCTCGTGTTCATTTAAGGGAAGAAAAGCTAACTTTATCCTGCAACTGCATTCCAAGGCAGGGTCAAAGATTTCAGACTGCTCAAATAGTGCCATCCACATTTTATCGGTTTGAAGTGATAACTGGGTTCCAGAATCCCATAGATTGATAAAAAGAAAATATATTTAAATAGATTAGTGCATTTTCAGCTATCAGTTGCAAAATTACTTGCTATATTCACATGCTTCCATTTTTAAAGTTACATCTGTTTCAATAGAACTAGTCTAAATTTGAAAATTAAGAAATACAGCATATTTGTATATTTTATATCTCAAGTATCCGATTTTTTAAAGAAAGTTGTTGTTTTCATATGCATATCCATTATAGGAAAATGTGGAAGCTGGACCTGAAACCTTATAAATGATAGTGGTGGAATCTTTGTTGACATATGTAATTAGAGCCTTACAATTATAATGTAACTGCTCAAATAATAGGAAGCAGAATGCCTTGTATTCACAAG
Organism: Colobus angolensis palliatus; assembly: GCF_000951035.1. Lineage (NCBI taxonomy): Eukaryota > Metazoa > Chordata > Mammalia > Primates > Cercopithecidae > Colobus > Colobus angolensis. The sequence goes on from NW_012112030.1 coordinate 12,692,612, forward strand.
TAATGAATATATAGACATATATATAGACACTGCATAGAGTAATGCAGTGTCTTCTATGTAACTGACCATCAACTGTGATCATTACAAAGGTATTTATTTAATACCAACTGTGTGCATTTTTCCCACATAATTCTGTCTTATTTCTACATCAATAGTTAAAAAATAAAAATCCAGCAAGATTTTTCTCACACAGTAAGAAGACTCTAAAATATTCACTACCTATTTCTTTTGCTTTTGAGCCAAGCCCAGCAGTTCAGTTTTATAGAAAGTTCAACTCTATTCTACCTAATATATCTCCTTTTTGGAACGGATTATTTGAAAATGGCATTCTGTGTAGGAAGTACAGAAAACTAAAAGAGCAGAGTATCCATATAGACACTAGAATTTTTTAAAAAATTAGGATAAGTACTAATAAATAAGACTTATTTGTATCCAATAAGAGAAAGTAGGAAAGAAACTTACTTTATAGAGGGCAATATCCCTCCAACATACAGAAGTGAGGTATTGTACAATAATTCCCTATAGTAAAGCACAGGATGGAATAATCTTTAAAAAAATCACACAAAGCCTATCATCCACATTAAATTTCCACTTCTTGTTAAGACTCTAGTGCTTAAACAGATCTTAAGAACCCTAGTCTTTGACAGGTGGTAGGGGATAGAGAATGGACTAGAATAAGGAATAGTAATATCAGAAGATATAGTTGTGGTAGACCTTCATGGACAGAATCAGAATAACAGTGAAAAACCTCTGACCACGTAAGAATAAGTAAATGAATCCAATATATCATCTTCACAACATTTCTTATCATTGTACAATAAATGAATATAAATATGAATACAAGCTATAACATGCTTACAACCTTTAATTCCACACTGCAATTTATGTATCTCTGATATTTAATAATATTTCCTTCTAATACTATTTAAAGGAGCCTCAAATATTCTTTTTTTCACTTATATATGTGGCAGCTACAGAAAAGAATAATACAAATGATGACTGGTGACTCACATCATGAGCATCATTGCCATAGGTGACAAATTTCCAAATACGGTGAATGACTCTTGATAAAATTCAAACTAAACAAAGATGTAAAATCTTTCATAGATTTTTATTGTAATACATTTCTGGAAAATTTAGCCTATGGGGAAACTGTGCACATGTCAAATGGCAACAAATTCTAGACTCAGATAATTATAAATAGTTTACTTTCCCTATATGGATTTTTCATGGACTCTTCCAAATTTGCAAAGAATGTAAGAAATGCACTTCGTGTGGGGGACTGTTCTACTCATTCAAGGCAAGTGACATGCTGTTCCCCTTCACCAATCTTTGTTGAAAAACCACCCTTGCAAATTTCCATAATACCTTCTAGGGGGAGGTACCACCTCTATCATGAAAACTAGGCTCCATCTATGTGTTTTAGTAATTTTTTTGTTTTTCTGAGAAGGGGGTCTCACTGTGTTGCCCAGGCTGGAATTTGGTGGCATGATCATGCCTCCCTGCAGCCTTGACCTGCTGGACTCAAGTGATCCTCCAACCTCAGCCTCCTGGGTACTGTAGCCTGGACTACAAGCACATGACACCATGCCTGGCTAATAAATTTTTTATAGAGATGGAGTATTGCTATGTTGCCCAAGCTGGTCTCAAATCACTGGGTTGAAATGATCCTCCCACTTCGGACTCCCAAAATGCTGGGATTACAGGTATAAGCCACTGTGCCAGCCTAGTAATTTTGTGATAAATAATGTAGCCATATTTTCTAGTTGAGGTGTTTATATTTAGACTCAGATATGATACCATTTCTATATGAATTAATAGGGCATTTGTTCACTTATGAGAATCCAGCTTTACTGCTAATGACTGTAAGAAATTTCAAAGTAGAAATGTTAATAGTAACTTACTAATTTATATGGCCTGAGGTAGCACATAAATTGGGTAAGCAGTCAGAGAGAGCTGGTTCAAGTCTCACTGATGATTTTTACCAGTTCTGTGATCTAGTGCCGCATGTTTAACCTTTCTAATCTTTCATCACTTCATTTGGAAACTGGAAATAATGTTGTACTTTACATTTGTTGTGTTTTATAGAGGCAATGCAATTTTATTTCCCCTGAGACAGGGTCTTACTTTATCACCCAGGCTAGAGTATAGTGGCAAAATCATGGCTCACTGCAGTCTTGACCTCTTAGACTCAAGTAATCCTTCCACTTCAGCCTACTGGGTAGCTGGAACTATAGGCACACACCATCATGCCTGGCTAATTTTTTTTTGCATATTCTGTAGAGACGGGATTTCGCCATGTTACCCAGGCTGATCTTGAACTTCTGGGCTCAAGCCATCCTCCCACCTCGCCCTCTCAAAGTGCTGGGATTGCAGCAATTTTTAAAAACCCTGCTTAACAATTAACCAATATATGTTAGCTATTATTATTCTTGGTCTTATAAAAGCAGTTTTGGATTTGGGCTATATATTTCTTGACTTTTGCTTCATATACTAAAAAACAAATATGAGGAGATATTAAACTGCATTAAAAGCCATGGGATCTATCAAAGTTAGTAATGCAAAAATCAAAGGTAAAATGTGCTTTATAATGAATGTGATAAGAAAATGTGTGAGACATAAAGAAGCTATTTTTCTATACAGAAATAATTTTTAAAAATTGTTACGAATTCCACATAGCAAAGTATTTCCTTTGCCTTTTAGTGTCATGAAAGTGTTTGATTTACTCAACATAGGCTGAGAGGTGCCACAGTTAAATTCTTTCTGCTTTTGCCTCGACACCAAGTAGCAATTGAGCTCAGAGCCATTGGTCGCATGTTTTTCAAGACTGGGTAAGTCGCCTTAGCTTCCTCAAATCTGAGGTAGCATTTTAAAAACTTTTTTTTGTTAGATTAAACACATTTTTTTTCTACTTCAAACATCTCAAGCACCTAAATCAAACTTAACCCAAATTCTAAGTAAAGATGTAACACGTGTAAAGTATGAATCGACGGTTGTGTTCCCTCTATCCCACAGCATCTGAGGACTTCTTTTACAATAGTCATTTGGAGGGTGAAGTAAGAAAACAAAATACATGTTCCCAATGAGAGTTGTGACTTAAGCATAGGCCTTCTTTTTCCCCATGGCCCTATGTGCCCTTAATTCACAGCAAAGTAGTTGGGCTACAGCTTGTTCGATATTTAAATCTTATGGATTGGTAATACGGTTAGTAATGTATTCTTTTTAACAAAATCTATTACAATAACATTTGTGTATTGTGTAAAGGCTTTTTACCTATAATCTCTAAAACTATAATATGTATTTTAAAAACCTTGTTTTTAAATGTGCCAATACTCCTCATCACCCCACCACTGTATATGATTAGGGATTTGGTGGGGAACACTGTAACCTGAATTAAGTAATTTAGCCTAATGTTAATTTAATAAAACTGGTTTCACCTAGACCAATTTCTCGGCAGGTTTGGGATTTTACTATAAGTGGGTGATATAGTTTGGATGTTTGAGCTGTTCAAATCTCGTGCTGAAATGTGATTCCCAATGTTAAAGGTGGAGCCTAGTGGGAAGTGTTTGAGTCACGGGACTGGATCCCTTAGGAATGGCTTGGCGCCTTCTCCAAGGTAATGAGTTTATGCAAGATCTAGTTGTATAAAAGAGTCTGGGCAACCCCCCCACCCCCACCCACCACCCTCCACCCCCTTCTTTTTCTTGCTCCTTCTCTTACCACATGACATACCTGCTCCCTCTTTGCCTGCCACCATGATTGGAAGCTTCCAAGGCCTGACCAGAAGCAGATTTTGGCAGTATGCTTCTTGTACAGTCTGCAGAACTATGAGCCAAACTAAACCTCTTTTCTTTATAAATTAGCCAGTCCCAGGTACTTCTTTATAGCAATGCAAATTAGGCTAATACAGAAAATGGGATTACTGAAAGAATCCTGCAGATGGATTTATTAGTCTCTTTCTGACCAAGTGAAGTACCTGTTGGATCAGATTGCAGCTTTGTTCCATCCCTAATATCACAGTGCCCATGTCAAGGGTGTATGCCAGTCTTCAACTTTCTGTTTTTTCAGCCTCTGCTCTTTATTCCCCCTACCTCAGACCCCCCAGCCCAATTCTGTCCTCCTCCCCCATAGCTCATTTCACCACCTGGAAACAAATGTTACCTAATTTATCTGTTTACTGTCTGTCTTCAAAGGAACACAACGTCCTTTGGGGCAAGAGTTCCTTTTTTTGATCACTACTCTAACCTGTGCCTGGGAAATAGAACATAATAAACATTTGTTGAAGGAATAAACAAAGCAAAGGCTTTTCTTAATCTGTATTTGTATAATCAATGCATGAGACTCTTTTGCTTTTGTTGCCTCAAGTAGTCCACTCTAAAATTATACTTAAATATAGAGGAGTAGATAAAATTAGGGATTAACTGGGGAGCAGAATCACTATGTTATTTAACCCTATGTGGAAACCTGGGAAACGAGAAATCTTAGGAGACTAAATGAAGACAGTCCTTAGAAGCTTTCAGTGTACCCTTTCTGCATCCCAGACTACAAAGCCCTGAAACCTCAGAAAGTCAACACACACACATTTGGATTTTCATCAAATAGCTTTCCTAATAGTAATGTCAATCCTATGTATGACCAAAGATATCTCCCTTATATGCCACCTACATCTCTCCTAGGTGAGTAAGCATAGTTAAGACTCAGTCTACCTGTCGTCTTCTAGAGTAGCTAAGGGATAGATAGTTTTTCTTTTTCACTTATTAGTTTGGCTATCAACTATATTCACAAGTCGTGAAAGACTATCAGAGAAAGCCAGTTCATGAATACTTACTCCCACTTGGTATAACTGGGAAGTTAGTAAATGACCAGAGAGCAGAAGTCACATATCACAGAATATGGTACCTTACCAATTGCAATATTTATTGTCAAAACCAAGTGATGCACATTGTAAGGTCACCATATTTCCCCAGGAGGTCTGGGGATTAATAATTGCATAAGCATCCATATAATTTGCATATATTTGCATACTGTGCTCAAACTCCTCTGACATTCACATATGTAGAATAAAATAACTACCGAAATATTACAGAGGTTGCAGTAAGGCCAAATATTGAGAAATTCTAGAAGGTGTTAAGGGCTGTAATGGTCAGTGTAACAATGGGCCACTTTCTTGATTTTGTTCCTCACGTTAGGGACGGTTCCAGAGTGAGTCGGAGAGCACAAATAGAAAGAAAGAGGATCAACATGAAGACTGCTCTTGAAAATGGTTATGTCTAATGTTAATATATCGAATATTTAATTGGTTTAAGGCACCATACTACCTCCCTTAGGAATTGCTTTTGAGATCTTAGATGGTATTGAAGTAGAATTCTGTCTCCACATGGAGCACTGGTGCCAAAATTTCTACAGGAATGAGCTGCTTTTTATTTCTTCCATTGCCTTCCTTCTCTTCTAAATAATACTAACATATATACTGAATTCGGAAAAGCATGCTGCAGTTTCAAGTCCTTATTTTATTAAAGTTTAGGAAAATTTACTAGTTTATAATTCTGAGGTTCATAATTTCCCTTTAAATAAGCTATAGGTTAATGTGTAAAAACCCCTGCAGATTTTTTCCTTTGTTTAAATAATATCCTGTAATTCAAGTCAATATACTTTACAATAGCATGTTAAAAGCACATAGGAAAGCAGTTCAGCTCAAAATTAAGGTTTCTCCATCAGCATTTCTACTCACTCTGGCTATTTTCTGACACAAAGCTTTGGTCTCTCCTTTCATGATGTTATTCTGCAGTAGCAAAGCAAGTAACCACAGCTTCATAATGCTAAGCACTCCAGTGGGAAACACAAACAGAGTGCATAAACCAAAGTATTCATTTCATGAGGTTTTATTAAAAGGCTTCACCTCTAAATTGAGCTGTCATACACTGTTGGGAAACTTTTTACCACAGTTTATTTTAACTATGTAAAACATTAAAGGAATGGAATTTCTTCAGCTTTTCATATAATGGACGTGACCTCTCCTACACACCACAAGCAATCTATATCGCATTTAATCAAATTGGCTGGAGAGTAAAATCAGGCCATATGTTTTCCCACTTCCCCCAATTTTCAGAAATGACCCCAACCTCGTTAACATGCTGTAGATTTTCATGTATATCCAGCAAGCTCTTTGGCGTTCTTACTGAGAAACGATACTGCATGATTAAAAGATATCCTTCAGATGAGAAGGACATTGTGTAATTTATAAATCATTCATTTGTGACACAGCTTCATACAGTATTTCAAGGAATTGCATTAACTGCTTTTGCAGTCTCCTCAAATGTTGCTTTCAGTTGACGGTGTCATAGGTCATTACCGATTTTTTCCTTATGTGAGCAATACCAACTTTCTATTAAAAATACTAATTTCCACTCTACTACAGTATCTTTTGAAGTGGCATATATAATAAAAAAACAAGTTGCTTTGAAATATTAAAGGAATATATTTAACTGAAGGGTTTTCAGACAGGTTGTTTTTCTGTATTCCTGATGACAGAAAGATTTTAGCCTACAAAGTCAATAGTAAATTTTATTAAAGTCATTATTTTCCTGTTACAGTCCTCGTGCTTTAAATAAACTACAGCTGACAATGCTGTCTTACACACTGTCATACTGTAAAATGTCCCCTCTTTATTACCGCAGGGACAACTCATTTAGAACTTTGAAAGTGTTTTCACATTAGAGTTGCTCATTTGCAGAGCTGGCCTATGGCTGTGTTTAAAGAAAGTGGTTCATACTTCTATTTTTCCTCTAAATATTCTAGGGAAAAATATAAACTTGCCAACACAACATTTTTTAGATAAAGATGAATGTTCCTTCTCCATAGATAAAATATATCTCAATCTTTCCATATTAGTGTGCTTTGACTACTTACGACATTATTTTTCCCACTAGCCCGTTGAGTACAAGGAAGAGCAATACACTTGATACGTATATGACTGCTCTGTTTCAGGAATTTTAATTTTCCCCTAAATTGTATTCTTTAATAAAGAACGCACCTTCTCTGCATCATCACCTTGATCAACATAATCTTGATCATAGGAAGATATAACGGCCAGAGATTGCATAATCATCCAGAAAACATTTTCATCAAAATCAACAGGAACATGTTTATTATTTTGGAGCCATAGCATGTCATCCCAAGTTGGGCTCATTTAACACCCTGCATAATACACATCTTGTCACACCATCCTTTAGCATATATTATATAAATTTTAAATGAATTTTTCTTTTCTTCCCCACATGCATTCAAACTCGCACCTACTCACATACACTACTGTGAAGAGAACAGAAATAATCTGAGAAAGAAAAACAACTTGCCTTACATTTGAAGTCATTTGCATTCAATGCTACTAAATCCACGTGTACATCTCAACCTCTTTTCCTATTTTAAGGTATTTCTTGAAAGTACATCTATAATGTTGAGGGCTATGAAAACCAGATAAAAGTTTACCCTAAATTCTTCAAATTCACATGGTCAGAACTGCTGGACTCTCGTTTCTTCCTTTTGGAGAATAAAGCAGAGCAGGAGAGGCCAGGTGCATGGTTAACTCTCGGGATAGACACGGTTAGATTACTGTCTGCAGATCGAACGGGAGAGAGCTGGGTTTGAAATCAAAGACCTGCCAAGACACGGTTGGTCCTTTCTTCTGCCCTCCAAATGTGGCGTCATTTTAGTTTAGCTCATGCTGCATTCAGACCCAAAGGAGAAATGAGAACATGTTTATAAACCTTTGTCCTAGACCAATAAAGACTTGATCAATGGCAGGTCTTTGATTTCAAACCCAGCTCTCTCTTGTTCGATCTGCAGACAGTAATCTTTGCTGCTGGTCTATGCTTACATTCAATTCTTATTGGTATCTATTTCTGTGGACTTTTAGACTAATTTAAATAGAATGGAAACCATAACATGCCCTGCCTTGGAAAGATGCAATAATTCATTTCAATAATATACTGTAAATAAATAGTTTACATGTAATCCTTATGAAAGGAGAAATACATAACTAACAAATATTTGCATTTTTTTCTGGCTTATTTCTTCTCTATAGTACTACTAATAAGCTATGTTTGGCTATTTTGTATTTAAATTATCCATACTTCTCACCATGTGCACACATACATTCCACATACACACATGCACATATAACACTACCCATGATCTCTTCAATAATTTCAACAACCCTGAATTTTCCCCACATAGCTTCTATAAAGCTTAGAAGTCCAGCTAAATCACAATCATTGGAGTTCCTTATACCACATGGTGTGAACCTAGATGGTATCAAAATGCCTGATTTGTGATGTGTGTGTTACTGTTCACTTAAAAGTGCTTTTACTACCTTTTCTTATCAATGGAAAACTTTCAAGATATTTAAAGGCAGTGCCTTTAAACCTTCTGGCTGCAATAAAGCAAAAATGGCAGGTGGCTATATGAAAGTGGTAGAATATATTTAAAGAAAATCACTCATAGGGAAAAAGTGTAACATTGCTTAGAGTCCATTTATACACTTTCTATTGGGAAGAATGTGTTTTGGAGTGATGTGGGATTCTTTCCATTTGCTCAGTGAGAACATTAGCTGCTTTATAGAGCAATGTTGTTATTTTTAAGAAAGATGGGGAAATGAAACATTAGAAAACCTTCCTAGCAATCAGAAGAGCTGAGTTCAGCAATGATAAATAAAGAGTCCAGCAGGCTAAACTTAAAACCACAAATTCCTTAAATAGAAAAGATTAAAATTCTTTACCATTAGGCAACCTTTTTGAGCAACAGAGGAGATGGGACTTAATGCCTTTGAAGCAAGGCTCCTGACTAATTAGAGGAAAGGAGAGAAACAGATTGTGCTTGCTATTGTGAACAGGTTATTGAATGTGACCAATGCATACTTGTTAAAGAGCTGCAAGATGATATTTTGGCATTTGGGGGGAAAAAAAGGTGAATATTTTCAACTTAGGTCACTGAGACAAGTCTTTAAAATCAGTTTCCGTCAAATTTACAAGAAAAAAGCAAAAAGCAAACAAACAAAAACATTAAAAATTGGGCAGTGGACCTGAGCAGACACTTCTTGAAACAAGACATACATGTGGCCAACAAATATATGAAAAAAAACAAAAACAAAAACAAACTCAACACCACTGATCATTAGAGAAATGCAAATCAAGACCACGATGAGATACCAGTCAGAATGGTTATTATTAAAAAGTCAAAAAACAACAGATGCTCATGAAGTTGTGGAGAAAAATAAACACTTTTACACTCTTGGCGGGAGTGTAAATTAGTTCGATTGTGGAAGACAGTGTGGCGATTCCTCAGAAATGGTGACCTAGAGGCAGAGTCACCATTTGACCCAGCAATCTTACTACTGGGTATATACCCAAAGGAATATAAATCACTTGGTGAGGTGTGGTGGCTCACGCCTGTAATTCCAGCGTTTTGGGAGGCCAAGGTGGGTGGATCACTTGAGGCCAGGAGTTTGAGACCAGGCTGGCCAACACAGCAAAACCCTGTCTCTAATAAAACTACAAAAAATACAAAAAATTACAAGTGGTGGTGCATACCTGTAATCCCTGCTATTCAGGAGGTGGAGACATGGGGAACTGCTTGAACCCTGCAGGCAGAGGTTGTAGTGAGCCAAGATTGTGCCACTGCACTCTAGCCTGGGTGGCAGAGTGAGACTCTGTCTCAAAAAAAAAAAAACCCACAAAAAACAACATGAGTAAAAATCATTCTATTATAAAAATACATGCATGTATATGTTCACTGTAGCACTGTTTACAATGGTAAAGACATGGAATCAACCTAAATACCCACCGATGGTAGACTGGATAAAGAAAATGTGGTACATATATACCATGGAATACTATGCAGCCATAAAAGGGAAAAAGATCATGTCCTTTGCAGGGACATGGATGGAGTTGGAAGCCGTTATCCTCAGCAAACTAACGCAGGAACAGGAAACCGAACAACACATGTTCTTACTTATAAGTGGGAGCTGAATAATGAGAACACATGGACACATTGTGGAGAACAACACACAGTGGGGCCTGTCATGGTGGGTAGGAGGAGAAAAAACATCAGGAAGAACAACCAATGGATGCTGGGCTTAATACCTAGCTGATGATTTGATCTGCACAGCAACCACCATGACACATGTTTACCTATGTAACAAACCTGCACATCCTGCACATGTACTCCTGCACTTAAAATAAAAGTTAAAGAAAAAACCCACAAATTTATACATCTCAGAATAAAAGAAATCTGTTTCACTGAGAAGTTAGGTTCGGAACCAAGCTAAACAAGTACTACAATTTGTCTCCTTTTAACTCATACTTGCTATTTTGCTTCCTTGATGAGGAGTAGCCAAAGGGTCCTTACTTCCCATCACTCTGGCATTCACTGCCTCCACTAGCAGCTGTGAACCTTTAAATGTCCACATGTCATAAAGGGAAAGCTTTTACAGTTATACCCATCAAAGATAAAAATTCTCAAAATGTATCACTTCCTACAACAAAAATTACTTATGTTTAAGATGGTAATTACCATGTAAATGTGATAGTTGAACTGATAAATAATTTTTTTAAAAGGAGTGATTTTCACCATGGAAGCTGAGCTGCATCTATGAGAGAACAGCAAATACTTGGGCTGGAAAATGGTTGCTCCACTGTCACCATGTCACAAAGCCTTCGAACTTTTAGGAGGGATGGGAAGCCCTTGCATTTTCCCTATGAAGAACTGAGATCCTGACTTGGAAGGATGGCTTGCTTCGGTGCTTGGTACCCATCAGCAGGCAAGTGGATGAGGAAAGTTTCTTTTTTTGTTTTGTTTTTAATTTTTTTAATTATACTTTAAGTTCTGAGATACATGTGCAGAACGTGGTTTGTTACATATATATACACCTGCTATAGCGGTTTGCTGCACGCATCACCCCGTCACCTACATTAGGTATTTCTCCTAATGCTATCCCTCTTCTAGGCCCCCACCCACTGATAGGCCCCAGTGTGTGATATTTCCCTCCCTGTGTCCATGTGTACTCATCGTTCAACTCCCACTTATGAGTGAGAACAACCAGTGTTTGCTTTTCTGTTCCTGTGTTAGTTTGCTGAGAATGATTATTTCCAGCTTCATCCATGTCCCTGCAAAGGACATGAACTCATCCTTTTTTATGGCTGCATAGTATTCCATGGTGTATATATGCCACATTTTCTTTAGTTGTCTATCATTGATGGGCATTTGTCTGTCATTGATGGGTATTTGGGTTGGTTCCAAGTCTTTGCTATTGTGAATGGTGCTGCAATAAACATACATGTGCATGTGTTTTTACAGTAGAATAATTTATCATCCTTTGGTTATATACCCAGTAATGGGATTGCTAGGTCAAATGATATTTCTGATTCTAGATCCTTTAGGAATTGCCACGCTGTCTTCCACAATGGTTTAACTAATTTACACTCTCACCAACAGTGTAAAAGCATTTCTATTTCTCCAAATCCCCTCCAGCATCTATTGTTTTCTGACTTTTTAATGATCACCATTCTAACTAGTGTGAGGTCATATCTCATTGTGGTTTTGATTTGCATTTCTCTAATGACCAATTATGACGAGTTTTTTTTTTTTCCATATATTTGTTGCCCTCATAAATGTCTTCATTCGAGAAATGTCTGTTCATATCCTTCACCTACTTTTTGATGGGGTTGTTTTTTTCTTGAAAATTTGTTTAAGTTCCTTGTAGATTCCAGATACTAGCCCTTTGTCAGATGAATAGATTGTGAAAACTTTCTCCCATTCTGTAGGTTGCCTGTTCATTCTGATGATAGTTTCTTTTGTTGTGCAGAAGCTCTTTAGTTTAATTAGATCCCATTTGTCAATTTTCGCTTTTGTTGCCATTGCTTTTGGTATTTTTGTCATGAAGTCTTTACCCATGCCTATGTCCTAAATAATATTGCCTAGGTTTTCTTCTAGGGTTTTTATGGTTTTAGGTCTTACGTTTAAGTCTTTAATCCATCTTCAGTTAATTTTTGTATAAGGTGTGAGGAAGGGGACGAATTTCAGTTTTCTGCATACGGCTAGGCAGTCTTCCCAACATCATTCATTAAATAGGGAATCCTTTCCCCATTGCTTGTTTTTGTCAAGTTTGTCAAAGATCAGATGGTTGTAGGTGTGTGGTGTTATTTGTCAAGTTTGTCAAAGATCAGATGGTTGTAGATGTGTGGTGTTATTTCTGAGGCTGGTGTTCTATTCCGTTGGTCTATATATCGGTTTTGTTTGTTTGTTTTTTTGTTTTTAACCAGTACCATGCTGTTTTGGTTACTGTAGTCTTGTAGTATAGTTTGACGTCAGGTAGCGTAATGCCCCCAGTTTTGTTCTTTTTGCTTAGGATTATCTTGGCTATACGGGCTCTTTTTTGGTTCCATATGAAATTTAAAGTAGTTTTTTTCTAATTCTTTGAAGAAAGTCAACGGTAGCTTGATGTGGATAGCATTGAATCTATAAATTACCTTGGGTAGTATAGCCCTTTTTACGATATTGATTCTTCCTCTCCATGAGCATGGGATGTTTATCCATTTGTTTGTGTCCTCTCTGAATTTCCTTGAGCAGTGGTTTGTAGTTCCTCCTTAAAGAGGTCCTTCACATCCCTTGTAAGTTTTATTCCTAGGTATTTTATTCTTTTTGTAGCACTTGTGAATGGGAGTTCACTCATGATTTGGCTGTTTGTCTATTATTGGTGTATAGGAATGCTTGTGATTTTTGCACATTGATTTTGTATCCTGAGACTTTGCTGAAGTTGCTTATCAGCTTAAGGAGATTTGGGGCTGAGATAATGGAGTTTTCTAAATATACAATCATGTTATCTGCAAACAGGGACAATTTTACTTCCTCTATTCCTATTTGAATACTCTTTATTTCTTTTTCTTGCCTGATTGCCCTGGCCAGAATTTCCAATACTACATTGAATAGAAGTGGTGAGAGAGGGAATCCTTGTCTTGTGCCAGTTTTCAAAGGGAATGCTTCCACTTTTTGCCCATTCGGTATGATATTGGCTGTGGGATTGTCATAAATAGCTCTTATTATTTTGAGATATATTCCATCAATACCCAGTTTATTGAGAGTTTTTAACGTGAATGGGTGTTGAATTTTATTGAAGGCCTTTTCTGCATCTATTGAGATAATCACGTGGCTGTTGTCATTTGTTCTGTTTCTGTGATGGATTACCTTTATTGATTTGCATATGTTGAACCAGCCTTGCATGCCAGGGATGAAGCCAACTTGATCATGTTGGATAAGCTTTTCGATGTGTTGCTGGATTCAGTTTGCCAGTATTTTATTGAGGATTTTCACATTGATGTTCATCAGAGATACTGGCCTGAAATTTTCTTTTCTTGTATGTCTCTGCCGGGTTTTGGTATCTGGATGATGCTGGCCTCATAAAATGAATTAGGGAGGACTCTCTCTTTTTCTATTGTTTGGAAGAGTTTCAGAAAGTATGGTACCAGCTCCTCTTTGTACCTCTGGTGGAATTTGGCTGTGAATCTCTTTGGTCTTGGGCTTTTTTTGGTAGGTAGGCTACTAATCACTACCTCAATTTCAGAACTTGTTATTGGTCTATTCAGGGATTCAAATTCTTCCTGGTTTAGTCTTGGGAGGGTGTATGTGTCCAGGAATTTTTCATTTTCTTCTAGATTTTCTGGTTTATTTGCATAGAGGTGTTTATAGTATTCTCTGATGGTAGTTTGTATTTATGTGGGGTCAGTGGTGACATCCCCTTTATCATTTTTTATTGAGTCTATTTATTCTTCTCTTTTTTCTTCTTTATTAGTGTGGCTAGCAGTCTATTTTGTTAATCTTTTCCAAAAAACAGCTCCTGGATTCATTGATTTTTTTTAAGGATTTTTCATGTCTCTATCTCCTTCAGTTCTGCTCTGATCTATTTCTTGTCTTCTGCTAGCTTTTTAATTTGTTTGCTCCAGCTTCTCTAGTTCTTTTAATTGTGATGTTAGGGTGTCAATTTTAGATCTTTCCCACTTTCTCCTGTGGGCACTTAGTGCTATAAATTTTCCCCTAAACACTGCTTTAGCTGTGTCCCAGAGACTCTGGTATATTGTGTCTTTTTTCTCATTGGTTTCAAAGAACTTATTTATTTCTGCCTTAATTTTATTATTTACCTAGTAGTCATTCAGGAGCTGGTTGTTCAGTTTCCATGTAGTTGTGTGGTTTTGAGTGTTTTTTTAATCCTGAATTCTAATTTGATTATATTGTGGTTTGAGAGACTGTTTTTTATGATTTCCATTCTTTTGCATTTGCTGAGGAGTGTTTTACTTCCTATCATGTGGTCAATTTTAGAATAAATGCAATGCGATGGCTGAATAGGAACAGCTCCAGTCTCCAGCTCCCAGCACGAGCGACACAGAAGATGGGTGATTTCTGCATTTTCAACTGGGGTACCGGGATCATCTCACTAGGGAGTGTCGGACAATAGGTGCTGGTCAGCTGCTGCAGCCCGACCAGCAAGAGCTGAAGTGGGGCGAGGCATCACCTCACCTGGGAAGCGCAAGGGGGAAGGGAATCACTTTACCTAGCCAGGGGAACTGAGACACACAACACCTGGAAAATCGGGTAACTGCCACCCCAATACTGCGCTTTACCAGGGTCTTAGCAAACGGCACACGAGGAGATTATATCCCACACCTGACCGGGTGGGTCCCAGGCACACGGAGTCTCCCTCATTGCTAGCACAGCAGTCTGCAATCTAAGGGCAAGGCAGCAGCGAGGCTAGGGGAGGGGCACCCACCATTGCTGAGGCTTAAGTAGGTAACCAAAGCCGCTGGGAAGCTCAAACTGGGTGGAGCCCACAGTAGCTCAAGGAGGCCTGCCTCTCTCTGTAGACTTCACTTCTGGGGACAGGGCACAGCTAAACAAACAAACAAACAAAAAGCAGCAGAAACCTCTGCAGACACAAAAAACCCTGTCTAACAGTTTTGAAGAGAGCAGTGTATCTCCCAACAGGGAGATTGAGATCTGAGAACGGACAGATTACCTGCTCAAGTGGGTCCCTGACCCCTGAATAGCCTAACTGGGAGACATCCCCCACTAGGGGCAGACCGACATCCCACACCTCACACAGCGGGGAACACCCCTGAGACGAAGCTCCCAAAGCAATAATCAGACAGGTACACTCGCTGTTCAGCAATATTCTATCTTCTACAGCCTCTGCTGCTGATACCCAGGCAAACAGGGTCTGGAGTGGACCTCAAGCAATCTCCAACAGACCTACAGCTGAGGGTCCTGACTGTTAGAAGGAAAACTAACAAACAGGAAGGACACCCCAAGAGTACATAACCATCATCAAAGACCAAAGGTAGATGAAACCACAAAGATGGGAAAAAAGCAGGG
>NW_012112030.1:12710823-12711212 GCF_000951035.1 Colobus angolensis palliatus
ATTTTAGACCAATATCCCTGATGAACATTGACGCAAAAATCCTCAATAAAATACTGGCAAACCGAATCCAGCAGCACATCAAAAAGCTTATCCACATGCTTATTCCATGCTGATGGATAGGAAGCATCAATATTGTGAAAATGGCCATACTGCCCAAAGTAATTTATAGATTCAATGCCATCCCCATCAAGTTACCAGTGACTTTCTTCACAGAATTGGAAAAAAACACTTTAAAGTTCACAGGGAATCAAAAAAGAGCCCACATTGCCAAGACAATCCTAAGCCAAAAGAACAAAGCTGGAGACATCATGCTACCTGACTTCAAACTATGCTACAAGGCTACAGTAACCAAAACAGCATGGTACTGGTACCAAAACAGAGATATAGAC
>NW_012112030.1:12715362-12730362 GCF_000951035.1 Colobus angolensis palliatus
CACTGATAGCTCTGGACTCTTTATCCAATTTTCCAGTCTGTGTCTTTTAACTGGGGCATTTAGCCCATTTACATTTAAGGTTAATATTGTTATGTGTGAATTTGATCCTGTCATTATGATGCTAGCTGGTTATTTTGCCTGTTAGTTGATGCAGTTTCTTTACAGTGTTGACGATCTTTACAATTTGGTATATTTTTGCAGTGGCTGGTACCAGTTTTTCCTTTCCATATTTACTACTTCTTTCAGGAGCTCTTGTAAGGCAGGTCTGGTGGTGAGAAAATCTCTCAGCATTTGCTTGTCTGTAAAGAATTTTATTTCTCCTTTGCTTGTGAAGCTTAGTTTGGCTGGATATGAAATTCCAGGCTGAAATTTTTTTTCTTTTTAAAAGTATGTTAAATATTGCCTCATGCCCCCTACTCTCTTCTGGCTTGTAGGGTTTCTGCAGAAAGATCTGCTGTTAGTCTGATGGGCTACCCTTTGTGTGTAACCAGATCTTTCTCTCTGGCTGCCCTTAACATTTTTTTTCCTTCATTTCAACCTTGGTGAATCTGATGATTATGTGTCTTGGGGTTGTTCGTCTCAAAAAGTATATTTGTGGTGTTCTCTTTATTTCCTGAATGTGAATGTTGGCCTGTCTTGCTAGGTTGGGGAAGTTCTCCTGGATAATATCCTGAAGAGTGCTTTCCAACTTGGTTCCATTCTCCCCATCACTTTCAGGTACACCAATCAAATGTAGGTTTGGTCTTTTCATATAGTCCCATATTTCTTGGAGGCTTTGTTCATTCCTTTTCATTCTTTTATATATTTCAAAAATAAATGCAAAATAAATATATCTTCAGACATCAAAAGGCAGAATTAATTTATCAGTAGCAGATCTACAATGTGATAAATGTCAAAGAATTTATATTAGGAAAATGTAATATGTAATGGAAATACACAAATGAAGAATAAAAATGATGACTATATAAGTAAATATAAAAAACTTTACTTTTTAAAATTTAAATGTCTTAAAAAGATAATTCATTAAAAGAGCCCACTAAATATGCTTTTAAATAATTCTTGAAGAGAAATCAAGTGGGAACTAGAGAGTATTTTATATGAAATGAAAATGTAAACAGCATCAAAGTTTGTATTATTCCTCTAACGCAGTATTAGAGGGAAATTTACAGCTAGAAATGTCTACATTAAAGAAGTCTCAACTCAGTAGTCTCTCCTCTGCCTTAAGAAGCTAGAGAAAAGTAAAGCAAATGAAACCCAAAGTAAACAGAGAAAAAATAAAGATCAAAGTGAAAGGCAATAAAATAAAAAACAGAGAAGCTATAGTGAAAAAAACCAAAAGCCAGTTCTTTGAGAAGATACGTAAAATTGATAAAGCTGTAGCCAGATTAATCATAAGAAGAAGACACAAATTACTATTATCAGGGTCTAGAGAGGCGACATTGCTAATAACAGGATTACACAGAAATTAAAAGAATAATAAGAGAATATTTTAAGCAAGTTTATGCCATTATTATTATTTTTTTTTTTGAGACAGAATCTTGCTCTGTTGCCCAGGCTGCAGTGCAGTGGTGCAATCTTGGCTCACTGCAGCATCCGCCTCCTGGGTTCGATTCTCCAGCCTTAGCTTTCCAAGTAGCTGGTACTACAGGCACATGCCACACCTGGCTAATTTTTGTATTTTCAGTAGAGACAGGGTTGCACTATGTTGGCCAGACCGGTCTTAATGTCCTGGCCTCAAGTGATTCACCCACCTTGGCCTCCCAAAATGCTAGGATTACAGGCATGAGCCACCACATCCAGCCTTATGCTAATAAATTCACAACATAGATAAAATGAACAATTATTTGAATGAAACTGTCAAATCTCACTCAAGAAAAAAATAAATAACCATACATCTATTAAAAGTTTAAAATTATATTTACAAATTTTGCCACAAAATATTCCAAACCCGGATGACTTCACAGGTGAATAGTACCCAAAATTTCAGGAAGAAATAATATTAATTTCACATAATTTCCAAAAAAAATTAAAGAAGAAATACGCTGACCTCATTCTATGAGGCCATCATTATCCTGATAAAGACATTTCAAAAACCAAAGGACAGAATAATATTCTTGATGAGTACAGGTGTGACTATTCCAAACAAAATTTTGGCAAACCAAATTCAACATCGTATAAGAATATAAATACCTCATGACCGAATGGGTTTTATTCTAGGAATGATTCAACATTTGACAACAATCTCTATAAATCAATGTAATTCATCAAAGATAAAGACTAAGAAAAAAAAAGAACATAGATGACCATCTGAATAGATGTGGGAAAAGCATTTGGTAAAATTGAACATTTCCTTCTGTTCAAAACTCTCAGCAAATTATGAAGATGAGCAACTTCCTTAACCTGTTAAAGGCCATTTTCAACATACTTACATCTAACATCATACTTAATAGTAAAAAATTAAATGCATTTTCCCTAAGATCAACAAAAAGACCCGGATAGTCACTCTGACCACTTTTATTCAATTTTGCAAGGAAAGTTCTGACCTACATTTCAAGTCATCACACAAAAAATAAAAGGAATCCAGATTAGAAAGGAAGAGATAACAGCATCTTTATTCATAGACTATATGATTGTCTATTTAGAAAGCTGAAGAAATCAACCAGAATGCTAATAGAACTATTAAGTTAGTTTAGCAAGATTGCATGACACAACACAAGATCAGCTTACAAGAAAAAGCAGTGCTTCTATATACTTCTAATAACTAAAATCATAAAATGACTTTTTTTTTTTTTTTTTTTTTTTTTTTGAGACGGAGTCTCGCTCTGTCACCTGGGCTGGAGTGCAGTGGCCGGATCTTAGCTCACTGCAAGCTCTGCCTCCCGGGTTTACGCCATTCTCCTGCCTCAGCCTCCCGAGTAGCTGGGACTACAGGCGCCCGCCACCTCGCCCGGCTAGTTTTTTGTATTTTTTAGTAGAGACGGGGTTTCACCATGTTAGCCAGGATGGTCTCGATCCCCTGACCTCGTGATCCACCCGTCTCTGCCTCCCAAAGTGCTGGGATTACAGGCTTGAGCCACCGCGCCTGGCCAGAATGACATTTTTAATTACTTCTTATGATAGCATTTAAAAAATGAAATAGGAGTAAATTTAAAAAGTATGTGTGAGACCTGAACACTGGAAACTATAAAATGCGACTGAAAAAATTAAAGAATACCTAACTAATTGGACATACATCCCATATTTATGGGTCAGGAGATGAAATACAGTTAAGATTCCAATTTGCTCCAGATTGATCTCTTGATTCCACATAATCCCAATCAAAATCTGACCAATTGTTTTTGTAGAAGTTGACAAACTGATTTTAAAATTTAAATGGAAATGCAAAAGATCTAGAATAGCCAAAACAGTTTTGAAAAAGGAAATCAAAGTTGGAAGGCCAATATTATCTGATTTTCAAGCTTATCATAAAGCTACCATAATCAAGACAGTGTTATAGTGATGCAGCAATAAACAGGGATCAATGGAAACAGCATAGAAAATTCGTTAATAAACCACACATAAGAAGAGATCATTTTTTTTCACATGCACACATATGTTTATTGCAGCACTATTCACAATAGCAAAGACTTGGAATCAACCCAAATGTGACAGACTGGATTAAGAAAATGTGGCATATCTACACCATGGAATACTATGCAGCCATAAAAAAGGATGAGTTCGTGTCCTTTGTAGGGACATGAATGCAGCTGGAAACCATCATTCTCAGCAAACTATCACAAGAACAGAAAACCAAACACTGCATGCTCTCACTCATAGGTGGGAATTGAACAATGAGATCACTTGCACACAGGAAGGGGAACATCACACACCAGGGCCTATTGTGGGGAGGGGAGAGTGGGGAGTGATAGCATTAGGAGATATACCTAATGTAAATGACGAGTTAATGGGTACAGCACACCAACATGGCACATGTATACATATGTAACAAACCTGCACATTGTGCACATGTACCCTAGAAATTAAAGTATAATAATAATTAATAAAAAGAAGAGGTCATTTTTGACAAAGATGCAAAAGCAATCAGAAAGAGAGTAGAGTCTTTCAACAAATGGTGCTAAAAGGATTGGAATATTGATATACAAAATTATGAACTTGAATCCATACTTAATTCAATATAAAAAAATTATGTATGAATGTAAAATCTAAAGCTTCTAGAAGATAGGAGAAAAAATTTTGCCTTTGAATTAAGTTAATATTTCTTTTTCTTTTTCTTTCTTTTTTTTTTTTGAAAGGGAGTCTCGCTCTCTCTGTCACCCAGGCTAGAGTGCAGTGGCGCCATCTTGGGTCACTGCAACCTCTGCCTCCCGGGTTCAAGCGATTCTCCTGCCTCAGCCTCCCAAGTAGCTGGGACTACAGGTCCGTGCCACCAAGCCTGGCTGATTTTTGTATTTTTAGTAGAGGTGGGTTTTCACCGTGTTAGCCAAGATGGTCTCCATCTCCTGACTTTGTGTTCCACCCACCTTAGCCTACCAAAGTACTGGGATTACAGGCGTGAGCCACCGTGCCTGGTCTGAGCAAATATCTCTTAAACCTGACAACAGAAGCAAAATTGATTAAAAGAGGATTAATTGCACTATATCACAACCAAAAAGTCTTGTTTTCTGAAAGACACTATTAAGAGAATGAAAATATAAGCCAGAGCCTGGAAGAAAATATTTGAAAAACATTTATCTGATGTAAAACTTATACCTAGAATAGAGAGCGAATGCTTACAACTCATTGAGAATACAAATAACTCCAAAATTTAGGTGAAAGTTTGAATGGGCATTTTACCAAATAGGATATATAGATGACAAATAAGTATATGCAAAGATTCTCAACTTCATTACTTTTCAGGAAAATGTAAATTTAAATCATAATGAGCTATCACTAAACACATTAAAATGACTAACATGAAAAAGACCAAGGGTTGGTTAGGCTATGTTGTAACTGAAATTCTCTTACATTGCTGGTGGGAATATAAATGACACAATAATCACTTTGTAAATCAGTTTGATATTTTATTAGAAAGTTAAACATCACCCATATGATCCCGTCATTCCACTCATAGATATTTGCCCATGAGAAATGAAAACCTATGTCCAAATACTTGTACATGAATGTTCACACTAGCTTTATTTGTAACAATGCCAAACTGGGAACAACCAAATTATCCATCAATAGGTGAAGGGATAAATGACTTGTGATGTATTCATAAAATGAAATTCTATTTACCACTAAAAGGCAATAAATTCATGCAACAACAAGAACGAATTTCAAAATAATTATGCTGAGTGAAAAAAGTCAAACAGAAAACAGTATCTACCATGGAATTTCATTTATAAAAAATTCTGCAAGATCAAAACTGATCTATCATGACAGAAAACTCATCAGTTTGCCTGCAGATGAGAAAGCTTAGGAAGGAGGGAATATTATGAGGAATGATAGATATACTCAGTTTCTTTATTGTGATGATGGTTTCTTATGTATACACATCTGTTAAAATGTATAAAATTGAACACTAAATAGGTAAAGTTTACTATATGCCAATTTTATCTCATTATTATTGAGATCAGTTTGATCTATTGTTCTTTTTAAGATTTTTTATACATCTGGAAAGTCAAAATTTTGTATGTTTATTTCCTGAGTTCTTCCTTAAGGGACTTTGCTTTTCCAGACCTATCAGAATCCAAGGAGAG
Organism: Colobus angolensis palliatus; assembly: GCF_000951035.1. NCBI lineage: Eukaryota > Metazoa > Chordata > Mammalia > Primates > Cercopithecidae > Colobus > Colobus angolensis. The sequence continues at coordinate 12,721,101 of NW_012112030.1, forward strand.
CTTATTACCGGACTCACTAGCAATTCTTACTTTTATCTACTTCTTAATTTTTATTTATTATTATTACTGTGCTAGGTATTGGGCTAAGCATTTTATTTGGACATTTGTATTTAATTTACCTTTCCCTTTCTTTTCTTTCCTGCTTTGTAACTTTCTACTCAGTATTTTCCCCAATTCCCTAAATAGCAGATAGGTAACAATATATTTAAAACTTAGGGTACTTTGCTCTCCTTGTTTTTCCTGGGTCTAGGTGTCAGGTCACTTAAGGTTTGGACTGTCCAAATATATTTTACTCAGAAACAAATGAGAAAATATTAATATGTGGAAAAGAAAGAAAAAGATAGAATTTCAAAATACAACTTTATTATATTGCCTAGAGAATAGTTTAGCATATAAAGTTTTCTGGACACATAAATCTGTGTTTCTTTGCTGTTCTTATTGTTCACTTCTAGTAAGCCTTCTAAAGTGAAGGATTATTGCCAGCCTTAGTATTAGCTCTTCCCTTCAGTGAATTTTCCCACCATTTCCTGATGCTGCATGTTAATATATGCTCTGACTTTTATTACTCTCCATGCAGCTTCCAATCACTTGACATTCTCAACTTAAGAACTATTCCTTCCTTCCTTCCTTCCTTCCTTCCTTCCTTCCTTCCCTCCTCCCTCCCTCCTTTGCCCCCTCTCTCCCTCCTTCCTCTCTTCCTACCTACCTACATAAACATCTTCTATTTACATTCTGAATGTCAACTGTAATTATTTGCTTTTAGGTATTGCATAACCTGTTGAACATAATATGAGTCTGTTGTATTTATGGATTCCTCCCACTCAGGTTATAATTCTTATTTCCCCTGGGGTTCTTTGAAGATATATTCAGGTGTCTCCCAATTTGAATGGAGTGTAAGGATGGCTAACAATAAAAAACAGAATGTGATTTTTATTTAGAGGAATGCTAGTACTCTTGTATATAATTATCATCATTCATCTCATTAGAAAAAATATTAGGAGATGTTATGCTTTTACTGATCAGTTAAATCCACCAAACAAGGCAAAAAGGTTTATAAACTTTATTTCCTTAGTGTTTAATGTGATATATAATACCTTAGTGAATACTAAAAACTCTAGTGAATTCTCCACTTTACCTGAATCCTGCAAGTGTTGATGAAAGTCATCAATTTAATAAGAAGCTGTCCAGTGCAACTCAGTTCACATTCAGTTTGATATAATAATATAGGAAGTTTCATCTACAGAGCTCTTAGCATTTTAGAAGTAAGCATATAATTGGTGATTATTTTAAATCTCAAGTGATAAATTTGAGTAAGAGCAGTAGTAATGAGTTTATCTGAAAATGATCGCCAAGTGAGGAACATATGAATGTACCACACATCCCCATAGTAATTTTTTCCTATTCATCATCTGGATTTTTCCATCATGGTCTAAGCATCATTCCAGAGTTACACCATGCAATCTAGTAATTTTGATTTTGCAATTGATTGAATCTAGCAAGTAACAGTAATCTTCAAATGTCATTCATGGAAAGTTTCTTTTAATCTGCTTTTGTAGTTGAATGTTGTTATTCTAATATAAACACATATTTTATTGGTTCTTTTGAATTTGGGATTTATGTCAAATGCAAGTGAAAAAAATCTCAATATTAAGAAAAATCATGTGACAATGACCTCAAAGGACACTAAATATAAATCAAAGTGACTTGGGGGAGTGAAAAATTTGCCCTGAAAAAGCCAGCATCAATAATGATGATTATGAAAATATTCATCATACAGAAAAGAGAACCCAGAAATAAAGCCACACCCTACAGCCACCTAATTATTAGCAAAGTCTGCAACAGAAAGCAATGGGGGAAAGGACTCCCTATTCAATAAATGGTGCTGGGATAGCTGGTTAGCCATGTGCAGAAGAATGAAACTGGACCCCTACCTTTCACTATATACAAAAATTAACTCAAGATGGATTAAAGATTTAAATGTAAGATCTCAAACTACAAGAATTCTAGAAGAAAACCTAGGAAACACCATTCTGGGCATGGGCCACAGGAAATAATTTATGACTAAGTCCTCAGAAGCAGTTGCAACAAAACCAAAAATTGACACGAGACCTAATTAAGAGAAAGAGCTTCAGCACAGCAAAAGAAACTATCAACAGAGTTAACAGACATCCTACAGAATGGGAGAAAATATTTGCAAACTGCATTGGACAATGATCCAATATCCAGAATCTATATGACATTTGACAACTGAACAAGCAAACTACAAATAACCCCATTTAAAAATGGGCAAAAGACATGAACAGACACTTTTCAAAAGAAGACATACAAGCAGCCAACAAATATACAAGAATATGCAGAAAACACAAAGCATGACTACTCATCAGAGAAATGCAAATCAAAACAATGAGATACCATTTCACAACAGTCAGAATGGCTACTATAAAAAAAGTAAAAAACATAAAACAGAAGCAGATGTTGGCGAGGCTATGTAGAAAAGGAAATGCTTATACACTGTTAGCGGGAATAAAAATTAGTTCAGCCACTGTGGAAAGCAGTTTGGAGGTTTCTCAACTTAAAACAGAACTATCATTTGACTCAGCAATCCCATTACTGTATACATACACAAAGGAAAACAAATGGTTCCACCAAGAAAGATGCATACACTTGCATGTTCATCACAGCACTATTCACAATGACAGACATGAAATCAACAAATATGCCCATCAACAGTGGCTTAAAGAAAATATGGTACATATACACCATGGAATACTGCCAGCCATAAACAAAGAACAAAATCATGTTATTTGCAGCAACATGGATGCAGCTGGAGGCCATTATACTATGTGAATTAATACAGAAATGAAAAACAAACTACTCCATGTTTTTCACTTATAAGTGGGAGCCAAATATCAGGTAATCATGGACACAAAGATGGAAACAATAGATACTGGGGACTACTAAAGGGGAAAGGTGGGGAAAGGGACAAGGGTTGAAAATTAACTGTTTGATACTGTGCTCAGTACCTGAGTGATAGGATCATTGGTTCCCCAAATTACAGCATCACACAACATACACAGGTAACACAGCTGCACATGTAGCCCCTGATTCTAAAATAAAAGTTAAAAAAAACCAGAAATTGCAACAATAAAAATAAGATATTCATTGGGACAAACATGATACAAAGTCACCAAGCCCAAGCATAGGTCTTGAGTAAGTAGTCCTTTATCCTCACCAAAATGTAGGTGGTTATTACGACCTTGAATACATTCATATTTAGATATGCTCTATATCAAGGTGGAATGCATTCCTGACAATCAAGATATTAAAATAAACTATGAGGTTAACTAATTTTCATGATAGCCTTATATTAAAGCTTCCTCAGCTATCTTTGCATACATTTAAAACTTAGGTAAGACTGGGCGTGGTGGCTCACGCCTGTAATCCCAGCACTTTGGGAGGATGAGGGGGGCGGAGCACAAAGTCAGAAGATTGAGACCATCCTGGCTAACACGGTGAAAACCCGTTTCTACTCCAAATACAAAAATTAGCCAGGCATGACACCTGTAATCCCAGCTACTTAGGAGGCTGAGGCAGGAGAATCACATGAACTCGGGAGACAGAGGTTGCAGTGAGTCAAGACTGTGCCACTTCACTCCAGTCTGGGCAACAGAGCAAGACTCCATCTCGAAAAACAAAACAAAACAAAAGACGGAGGTAATTTTATTACTCATTTGGTAAGCTTGTAGATCTTCCCTGGTCTTCCCCCATTCCCGATTTTTGCCTGCATGTATCTGCACACTTAAACTTTTATGAATGAGTACTTTCATGTAATGCATATAGACCAGACAAGGCTCAATGTAAGCTTCTGTCACTACAAAATCATCAGTAGTAGGGTAATAAGTAAAGATGGGATACATTGATTATTTTTTACAATATTGGATTCTACTCAATGTACTTTTGTGGGTCTTTTTGTCTGATCGATTAATTGTGAAATTGTTTTAAATTCTACTGTGGCAGACTGTTTTGATTAACTGGGCCAGCTGCATTTTCAGTCTCCTTTGTCAAAAGAGAGGCAGGGATGTTCATATTTGTTTTCTCGGCCTACATGAAAAGAAGTAACCATGTACATATTTTTAGTCAATGAGACAAAACAGATTGGTTTTTAAAAATATTTTCTATTAAAAGGGATAAATCTTGCTTCTGTACTATCCTCCTTCTCCCTGCCTTGTACTTGCACATGCTAATTTGACCTGCAGCAACCATATTGTCGCTATGAGGCTAGGCAAAAAGATCTGTAAGACAGATCGATGTGCTAAGGATGACAGATCAGAAAGACATGAAGATCCTGGGCCATTGACGGCATTAAGAAGCAGTTGCACCCAAAATTGCTCTTCCAAGCTTCTTGCTATGTAAGATAACTAAATAGCTTTGTTACCTAATCTTTTCTTGGATGTTTTTTCTAATACTTGCAGGCAAAAATATCCCTAATTAAACACAATCATTTTCGTTTTTTTAAGTAGAGAAACTTATCTACTTAGGAAATTTCAAGTTACAAATTTTTTTTCACTTGAACAAAGGTATGCTTTAAAGAAAGTAAGGTAACTATTGATTAAGAGATGGATTGAATGGTCATACATGGTTATCTTATGAATAAAATAGACAGGGTCATAGAGTGATTTATTAGTTAGGAATATGCTCATTTTGTTTGTACCTAGTTTTGAAGTATATTATATTTGATAAGTCAAATATCAATGAGTTATTTAACTTACTAGTTGAAAAGCACATTATTAAAAGGAGAAACATTAAAATAATTAAAAATAAAATTGATGAGAAGACAAATGTTTTGCAAGGCTATGGAATACATAATTTAATAGCAGATATGACTCTGAAGGACAAATGGTAAATCATGAAAGAAATTAGAACAAAAAATATTAATTAATGAAAAAATTATTTCAGATGTTGACCAAAGTTTTAGCATCAATGATTGCTACCTGTTCAATTCAATTCAACTCAATTCAGAAATAAGTTTTGGCATTGGTTTGAGAATGTGGTGAAAATATGGCTGCTGCAAATTTGTTACAAACCAGATTCACAATTCAAGGCCCAACTGAATGTTGACTATGTCAAAATATGGCAGACGTGGTAGCTGCAGAATAGTTTATTTCACTCTGTTGGAAATTATCAAGAATGAGAGATTATGAGTTCTGGCAGAAATTTCTACTTACTAGTCTCAATATCGCCCTTCTTTAGCAAAAAACTCCAGTTTTTAGCTTGGCAAATGGCAGTCCAGAATGAAGCCCACATGTCCCAACCTTCATGGCATTTCTGATCTTATGACTAAGTTCTAGCAAAGGAAGTTATCAGAGTGCCCTTTCAATGATAAAAGACATCCACTGCACACTATTTACCCATCTTTCATCCTACTCATAGAAATTATATATGATGCTAAACATTAGTAAGCACCTTGCATCATTAGGATAAAATTACACCCTGGGAATGACCCTGTGAGCTTGCAAATTTAAATACTACTAACAGAAATTCTGACTTGTATTCTCTCTATCAACTTAAAATGAGGAGAGTGTTAAAGTCTGGTTACTTTTTTAACATACATACAGAAAGAAAGGAGTTCATTGTGGCCTTATCTTAAGACACTGATTTGTCTGGAGCAGTCTCTGTTGTGGTGGATCTAGCCTCAGAGATTGGTCTGGACCAGTCTCAGTCGTGCTGGATCTAGCCTCAGAGACTGGTCTGGACCAGTCTCAGTCATGCTGGATCTAGCCTCAGAGATTGGTCTGGACCAGTCTCAGTCGTGCTGGATCTAGCCTCAGAGATTGGTCTGGACCAGTCTCAGTCGTGCTGGATCAAGCCTCAGAAATTACCTAAGTACTGCTATTGCAATGTTTGATAGAATCCTTGCTAATTGAAGACTGACTAATATTGCACATTAACGTCTGTCCTCTAAAGAGTAAGTAGCTTACAAATATCTGCCACGAGTGAAAGCAAGATAACAGGTGAGGTGAATATAATAGCTTTGTACATATTGAAGAAGGTATAAGAGTAGTAACAGTATCTAATTTGTACAGACTACCCATAAGCATGTCTCCAACTGTTACAAATACACCTATTATGCCTGTTCAGTGACTCCTGGTTCTCCACACAGAGAACTGGAGGGGGCTGATGGGGAGGAAGAAAAACAACCACCTCCATGTTGATATCTGCTGTAAAATTCTAATTAATAAACTTTATTTTTACCTTTGCTTAAATCAGAAAAAAGCATTCCTCTTAGTTATTTTGGAACAATTAGAATTCTCTTGCTCAGCAACCCCTCCCAAATCACATGGTTACTTTGCTAGAAAGTTTAGTATACAAGACTTAGTACTGTATATAATTCTTCTATCCTTAAGAATTTTAATTCCTTTATCTATGAACTGCGACTCACTTCTGTGGATAATAATTAGAAAATGAGAGATTGGAATAAAGATAAAATTAAAAAAAATATTTAGAAGTGGAGCTTTGGGATAAAGGTGGCCATAGGAGATGATACACATACATTCCCATATAACTTAGGTAGGAGAAGCTGAGACGTTGGCCTACAGTAGCTCATCTAGGGCAACCATGTTTTGTTCTAGGGGAAGGAAAGAGAAAACTGAGGCATCTGAAAGAGCAAGGTCTATTGCTTTGCCTCTAGGATAACAATAAGACACAGAAAGTATGACCTTCAATTTCTAAAATCAGGTAGTCATTAAATATTTGATGAAGAAAAAGTGGTGAAAAACATCTGCTGTTATAAATATTATCTGCAACAAACCACACAAATTTCTGAATATATTGCTGAAATACAGACAGTGAGATCCTGAAACAAATTTGGCCATCTAGGAAAGGTAAATTGAAATTGATTATACAATATTCATTAACATTAATTTAAGATACATAAATTGGTATCTGGCAACTAGTAGGCTCTTTACTCAGTGTGCTTTCTTTACTGTGCTATATTAGTGAATTTTATGTTTTAAACACTTACAGATTTTCACAGAGATACTTGAGATCCTTAACCTTCCAACTCCATTTCTCCCATAGGATACCAAGTTCCTCATTCACAAATTCTCATACTAAAGACTGTCACAAACCCAGTTCTTCTGAGAAACAACTAATAATACAAACTTTGAAATGCTACATATTCTTAAATGAAATATATCCGTGTTAAAAAATTAAGCACTGACATATATTCTAATACAAACATCATTTTTGCATTATTTCTTGCCATGGGTTATCCAAAGTTTTTAAAAATTAGTTCTGAAAAAGGAAAAATGGAGTACACTGTAGCCGACCTAGATATACTTCTCAGTGAAGATTTGGGAGTATGTTCTCTTTAATAATAAAAACTGTTCCACTTAAGTCTTCTAAGATCATACTACTTAAACTAGAACCTGCTTAATCAGTAGATAAAGTCTTAAGTGGTATTTTTTTTTTTTTTAAAAAGCCAGATTTTGTTTTGGTTGAAAGAAGGGGTGAAAGAAGACAGAGCTTAATTAACCAGACTGACAGGCTCCATAGATCTCTCAAGTGTTTAAATTAAGGATTGCGAGTTCTTGAAACTTGACAAGCCAGGCAGGATTGTCACTGCTGCTGTCTGAAGCAGAGGTAAGTGCAGATTAGGCTTGTCCTATCTTTATCATAAGCATTTTGCCAGGATCCAAGAACTTAACACTATGAACAGACTTAAGGTTTTCTTGATTGTTGGAAAGTTAAAGCAATAATGCAATTTTCACATTTTTCAAGTAAGATTACTCTTTTAGCAATAAATACTTGCTATTAGGCAGAATAGCATAATATGTATGAAATATACATACACACAGATATATCCCTTTATTAAAGGAAAGATTCATTTGTTCTGCATACTAGACTGCAGGTTTAGTGTATTCATATCAGACAGAGATCAATGTGCATTGGATCACTGGACGTAGTGCTTAGGGGCTAGTGAATGTTATTAGCTCCCACCCACCTGGCCAGAGCTTTCCTGTGGAATGAGATGCGTCTTTTCAGTTATTTATTTGCTCTGTGTGCATAGATTCACAAGTATAAATATATACATATGCTTGGAGCATGTTCCACCACATTTGACATCTGGCAAGTCTCTATTATGAGACTATTGATGCTTCCAATGAGTAATAAAATGGAATTACAAGAAGAGGGTGAAGATGGGGAGTAAATAATGCAAATCATGGCCCATGAGCCTCTTTCTTTGAATTTAGGTAAGTATCAAGTATGTATCCGCTGTAAAACATCTAATTCTAATCTTGAACCAACTCCTGTTTACGTGCTAATTTCTGGAAGATCAAAGGTATTTGATTATTAGAAATACACCTTTCAGATAATTGTGCATTAATCCCTCTTTGCAGAGAAAGCTTTTTACCGTGCTTACATTAAACAATGGCCTAAGCACATTAAATATTTTGAGGTGTTTGCAGAATGGGCACATACTTTATTTTTAAAAAGAAAAAAAATTACTTTCAAGAGGAAAAATGTTTTGGCACTCTCTCTTTGTCACCTGGCCGAAGAATAAAAAAAAAGGGAAGAAGAAAAAAAGTTACTGTGTGCAGTTAATATCGAACAGCAGCCATCTCCAGATGATCCCTGCTGCATCCAATTTCTGCCAAAATGCTTTCTGTTAAACCTCCATCAAACAGACACACGGCGCACAAAAGAAAACCTCATCACCAAGGGAAACTAATCCACCGGTGCGCAATGTAAGCCTGTCAACTTTTTATTATAAGAAGTCATCACTCATTTCAGTGAAGATTAAAAGTATGACTAAATTGAGAAAATCCTCTTAGCCATTTGGAATTTTAATAGAGGAGAAAAGGGGGTGAGTAAAATTTAGACCCTGTGTGTGTGTGTGTGTGTGTGTATTCATATATATCTGTATTTGTGAGGTTGTGTGCATAAATATAAATATACACACAGTATACACATCCATATGTATATAGACACATACACATCAACATTTGTATATACACATTATTTGGATGAATGTAGGTAATTATGCATATAACTTCAGCCCCCTAAAAAGGAAAAGCTACCAAAAATTCATACATAAACATGTAGCCTTGTAGTAGGTTTTCTCAGTTACCACAGACAAACAGTTTCTGATTCACAGAAGCTTAAGAGATAAGAATGGAAAATGAGTCCTCACAGCTTTAATTACATCGCCACTGGCAACAAGGTGTTACAGTGGCAGAATGACAATTGCTTTTACTCAGAG